>NW_017296901.1:225074-454217 GCF_001594075.2 Trachymyrmex cornetzi
AGAGAGAGAGAGAGAGAGAGAGAGACTTTCAAGCGCGTCCCTGATGCGTCGTACGCGTCTAATATAGCGATGCAGGCGTGGAATATAGGTCGCACGCTAGAACGCTCTTTTATATACTTGCCAGTCCGACACTCGAAGATCGTGGCGAGGATATACGCGTACCCACGCGCAGATATTCACGTAGAAGCATACGCATTATGCGTTCCGAGTTCGACATTAGTGTTTCATTGTGTCCATCAAATTAGAATAACGGTATTCAATTATCGTGGAAAAGTGCATCCATGTATAAAGAAAATATATCCCGAAGAGGAGAACCGACGAAGAAGATTCGTATCATATTGAATGAGTACATTGCAATGATTATAAGAGCGATTATATATGAATTTAATTTATGTATATAAATTCAAATAGATACTATATTTAATTTTTTGTAGAGCGATTTAATAATTTTATATAATTTTCTTATTTTTGTAAATAATAGTAATAATTGCTCATTCCTATTCTCCGAAGAATTAAGAAAAAAAACGAGAACATATTATATCAAACTACAACGCAAACGCAAACATACCTATTTACATTAAATTTAACTTATTCATTGACTTAATCTTTACTTATTTATTTCTATTAATCTGCTTGTTTTGTAATTATATAAAATCTATAATTTTTTATTAAGATTACAATAATATATTAAAAAATTATCGAAAATTTACTGTGATTTTTGAAAATCAAATTAAAATCTATTTTCACATCTAGGTGTTTGGCTCCTGAAATTAAAAAATTTTTTTAGGATTTTGAACACGCACATTTGTAGCTATGGTTGTCGTCTGAACAATATCGATCGGAATGTACGATTTACGTGACCATATGACGTGTAGAAGATCGTCGGAGACTATAGATCGACAACGATCGATTCACGGGATATAAGGCGGTCTTTCTTGTCTCTCTCGCTGATTTTCATTCCCGCAGAGTTCCGCACGTACGACTACGAGTCGTTACGGCCGGCATAACAATGCATGACGTAACTCTGGGGTCGAATCCTCCTTACCTCCTCCGTGCAACGATGTTACAGGAAAGTGAAACTCTCGCAAACCAGGTCACACCCACATCGTGTTCGTGGCGCTGAGTCGCGCCGATCGACGGCGAACCCTTTTTAACTCCGGGTTAGATGCTTTTCCATCCAACTCGTGAAATTAAACAACAATCGGAAAAGACAAAAAAGAATTTGGTAAACGCGAGCATTAATTAGCACTTGATTGATAAAATTAGTTGGATTGAAAAAAAGATAAATGACGTTCTTAAAATTTCCATTTTATTACACAATATGATAACATTTATATCTATCACAATTTACATTTTTTTCTATATTTTTCTCCATTATGATATTTATTTTTATAATTCATATTAAAAAAATTATTAGCTAACTAAACTATTAGTTCTACACATTGTTTGGCTCGAATACGATGATTAAATAAGATATTATTTGAAATTTCAATTTTACTTAATATTTTATTTTAAAACATTGTTGGACAATGTGTTAATACCAGTTCATGAGTATGTGTTTGAAAACAACAGACCAGAGGCGCCAGAAAGATCTATAAATCTAAGCATTTATTATGCTTCCAGGTAGAGTTACGATTGTACACATTTCTACGAAACTACAAACCACGAAAATTGAATATTCTCTATGATTCAAGTAATTTTTAATTTTTTCTTTGTCACTTTTACGAAAATTTACATTCATAATATGTATAATAATTCGTACGATTTAATCTTTTCTTACACAGGTTCTTCGGATCTGATATTTCGACAATTTGATTAAATGACGATTCTTTCTCTCTTTTATTATTTCTCAAGCCTTTTTCTTTGAAAGCCTCAAAAGTATCCTTTTCTTTTAGTTTTATATTTTTTTCAGCATCACGTTAGATTTATGTTAAATCACATTTTTATATCTGCGTAAGATATCTTAACAATTGATAATAAATGACATTTGATAAATAGATCAGACATGCTGTCATAAACGTCGGCAATTACGATGATACGAGGCGACGCGGCTAATTCGGTGACCATTTCCGCTACACACAAACGATCATCTCGCAAATCTGGCTCGGGATCCGAGCGCACCGACTCAATGTCACCGGCTTTATTAGCGTCGAAGTTTCGCTAAGTTCGGCGGATGAGCGAGAGATTTTAGCGGATCAAGTGCGAGTTCATTTTCGCGCTGCACACAAGAGCTACACGCGCCGCTCGCGGAAAGCAAGTTCGTGAGTGAGGCACGAGGCGGTTTCGTTCGTCGTGTGCGTGCAAAAAGAGAGAATCGGGCGTGGGTGCGGGGCGGTCTTGGCAGAGTTGGCCCTAACCCATATAACGTCGCAGCCAGAATAGAGACCAGGCAGCCGAGCGAATAGAAGGATAGGAACGCAGGTAACTCGCTATAAACATGGCCGGGAAAATGGAGTATCGAGTTGCTGGCGGCCCGCCTTTACTGGGCTACTTTTTTCAGTGCTCACATTCGACGATGTTGATGAAAAATAGCGTATACAGAAATATATTTGTATACTTTTTTCTTTTCTCACCGTGACTTTCAAGTGACCGGCTCTCGAGTTTAATTTTAAATGCACTTATACGGTTCTACAAATTGTTAATTTGTAAATATCTTAATAGGTATCCGGTTTTAAAAATACTTTTAAAAAAATGTTTATCTTAATTTAGCCACAAGTTTGCTACTTGTAAGTATTTTATTACGGGTGCTAATTTCTACATATCTTTATTTCCAATCGTCACGGAATTCTGCACGCTATTTTCTTCAAAATATAACATCCGTGAGAGATAAACTGAGATAATACTCGTACTTAAGTCTTATGGACGGAAGCGAAAGATAATGTTAGCGTGAATTAGCAACTGTTGCCTCTCTCATAATTCGAACTGGCGCTACGCCATGATCACTGAAGTTAGAACAAAGAGCCAGCTGATAATAGGAGTGTAGCTAAGAACATCTGATACAACTAGAATCTTCTATATGTATATATTACGTTGCTGCTACATACGCATTTTATTATAAGTAGATAAGTTTATGTAGGTACACAAACATATGTCAAAGAATATGATTGGAGTAATAGAATATATATATATATATAAACAAACGTTACGTAACAAAATAAGGTAAGAAAGTAAAAATTAAGTACGATTTATGTTAACAATTTACAACTAATTTAATAACGACTGATAAATTAGATAAAACGCCAATAAACATGAAAATATGATATAATAATGATAGCTTTGGAGAATATGGACGGAAAATTCATTTTGCTGTGTCAGCATAAAGAATTAAACGAAGTCGATAATAGCTGATAAAACGCTGATAATAAATACTAGTGGCAGATATTATATCACACATACAAGAGAGCTAATCCTGTTCTTCTTATATTTTGTTTCAGATGTTTCAAATGAAAAAAAGGTTGGTAAACAAACAAATCGTAAGTAATATTGTATTATTCGATAAATAAAACACACAAATGAATATCTTTCTCATTCTTTGGTTATTTATGAATTTTGACATTTCCTGATTAATAAATTTCATTGAATACAAAGTTGCGATTTATTAGCTAGCAGGATTAAAACGCTCGATTTGGTGATGCTGCTCATGCTGTCAGTAGGTATAATTCGAAAAGTGGCTGTATCATGCAAGAATACTGGCATAGTTCACATCTAAAACTGGAATCGTCGGCGACACGTGCACGTAGACATCTCGGCGTCAAAACTTGGCGCATTATGTTAGAAATTTAACGTGACAACAAAGCAGGCGTTACTATAAAAATATTATTGAGTATCGGGAAATGTTATAGGTGAAGTATACTTGATCCATTTGACATTACGTTCATAAATACACGATAACACAGTGTTATATGTCTATGAATAGTATTCGATTTTAAATTATAATTTAAATCATACGCTCAAAGAATGAAGCATATTTAAAAGCTGCGTCACATTATTCTGGAATGTGCATGATTTTGAATGAATTGTCGGCCAATGTACGAAGTAACAGACACGAATAAAATTCATAAAAGCTCTTAGAATATAACGAATTATACAATTTTTTACTAAAGAAAAATTAAAATATACTTGGAAATATTTATAAAAGATTGAAGACGTAAGTAAGCCCTTTGAAATAGAGCAAGAATACATTGAGAACAAATTATATTCCCAGCGAAGAATATTGATAATGATAGAAAATGCTGACTGAGTTGATGCACTTATTCACTTATGTGCATCGTGATCGACGCATTATATATTTTTAATGTCAATATTGATAAATCAAATTCTTATATAAAACCAACTATAATATCGGATGTGTGTGTATATTAGATTCCACGGATGCTAACTAGTACAAACTAGGTTGAAACTAGATTGAAGTGAATTATTAATCTATATCCACTATTTTTGGACTTTAAACTATATATTGACAGAGTTTTTAGGAGAAAACATTTATTTTAAAAAGTCATCGAAAAAATGCAAATATAGTTAAGAGACTTTTTTCCAATCGGATTGATGGCGCCGGTACATTGCAAAGAAACTGAGCTATATTGAAAAATAACGTAATCTATATGGACAATTTCCTTTTGCTTTTTTTATAATTATCATAATTTAAGTTTGAACACCTCGTATTTTGAAATTCTAAAAATGTTATATTTCGCACATTAAGTGTTTCCTTTGAAATAATAGCTTACAAAATTAATGTTATGCAAGCTATTTTAATGATTGTAACAATAAGATTATTATAAAATATTGAAAGATTTACCTATGTCTTATTAATTAAACACGTGTCCGTGACTAAAATATAAGCATGTCCGTAGTATTGAAAAAGTAACTTATGACTCTGAGTTTAGTGCAGGTCTATAGGGAGATTAGATTACTCGGAATTGTGGCTAGATATAGATATATACATTATACACATAAAAAATTAAAGCTTCACTAAAAGATGAATTACCAAATGAACTAACAGAAAATGAATAATAGACTACCGCTCATTAATCAATACACCCTCAGTTTTCACAATAGCACAATACAAAGCGAACAATGCTATCGGATTTCCATTGCCTATAGGTGCGTTCGCTTTAAGCGTTCACGCGCTGTAAGCTTCATTCTACCTTCCTTCCGCACATAGTGAGCGATAAAGATAAAATGATGCTTGCATGCTTACAGCGCGTGAATGCCAGAATCGAACGCAGTTTATGTATTAACAAATTAACTTCAAAACAGTATTAAGCATGTATCTGATGTCATTGATTACGTTTACACTGTGTATTTAGGCTGCAGCCTATATTTCAATTCGATTTTCAGTTATTTAGGCTCCTAGGTGTAAACAGTTAGTAGATGATCTATAATTTCAATAATTCTGACAATAATAAAACGTTTCTGATAGTTTGAAATGAAATTTAAACAAGACCGAAAATCGGCCTTATGAAGATTCCTCTTTTCTACTGATTGTCGATTGTAATATGTTTCTCACGAAAAGTATTTTTCTTTGCGTTACTATTCGGTATTTTCGACTTTTAAGTTCTTCGACGTTTTAAGATTCTGCAGTGCACCTTGAGAATATACATGTCTTCTCGCACCAATGTCATTTCCAATTCTTCGGAAGTATTTCGTTTCTGTATCCTTATTTTTGTATTCTTTGTACACTCGACTGTATATATTCTGCCCTGGACAATATATTATCGCATGCATACGTACGATAATCTCTGCATTCTATCACGTAGAAATACAATAAATTGTCCGCGAGGATCATCAAACCAAACTGCAAGTTTACGTGAGGCCGTGTGTACGATTAAAACACAACAAAATCTGAGGAGATTCATTTCCCAGCAATAATTCTCGAAAGCAAAACCGGAAAGTGAGTATCGAGTTATTGGGGGTGTACAATGTACGTTAAATATGCATGTATGTTTAATATATATACATATCGATGTACATCTTATTAAACTTTTCATTTAATTTTACAAAGTTACATTTAATTTTACTTTCTCACCTTTATATCTTTATCACGATGTAATGAAGAGTAGATATTTTGGACATTTATTTATAAACAATATTTGAAGAATTACTTGAAGCATTTTAATTTAATGCATTTAGGCGTTCTTTATTCAATTTTTTTGTCAATTTGAGAGAACACACAATAAACATTCTTGCAAATTATATTTGAGAGAGAGAGAGAGAGAATAAAAATATTTTTTAAATAAAACATTTACAAATTGATAAAATAGACTATAATAAAATATATTGAAAACTATCTTCTTGTTTTGGAAAAAAATTAAATTACTTATTATATTTATTTCATATAATCATATTTATTTCTATATATTATTAATTTAACAGTTTGTCGTACTTAACTGTGAATTTCGTTTTTAGTTATGCATAATTAATTTCCGGACGCGTATGGTTATTTTTGCTTATTACTTAATGGAGAAATAAAAAAGGAGAATTTCTTATATATTTTAAAGTCGGTCGTAAGGATTGTAATTGTTTTATCGAAACATTTTTCCGTATTGATATATTTCGCAAGGATTTTTTGGTGTACTTTTTTATTTCTGCATCACGATATGAGATAGATAGTAGTGGTGAGTGAAAAGGCAACTTAAATGAACTCTCAATTGTTACAGGCGAAATGTTGCACCGTGACATCACTGATTTTGCATCGCGACGTGAAAAACTCGTTTCGCCAATTACGCCACGCGGACGTTGCGCTTCCTCGTACGCCTTGTTTGCGTTCGTTTATATGCGTGTGATTTGAGATGCGGGCACGTGCGCTCGCGCGTACACGCGTGGAAGTTGGAACGCGCCGTATCCTGTTCCGCGGGGCGCGCTACAACGCGCGTCACGCTCGTCACAATGGTGCTAATCTATTTAATCTGACTAACAACAAACTTATCTCGTGACTCACTCGTTGCGATGGATTCGCGCGCCATTACTCCGATCGCTTCCATACGCGCGCTCTGTGTTAGGTGCGAATGTCGATAAATTTTTCCGATAGATCAATGGCTGGCTATTTTGTACGCTCGTGGAAATATTCCTTCCTTCAATGGGATTCGCTCTCGCCTTGACCGTACGTGACGTCGTTAATCTCAGGTCAGAACGTTATCATAATGATAACGAGTATGTGTCTGTTTCCTTATCTATACTGATACTTTTGAGGTTTGAATTTTATTCTTTTAAACACCTGAGCGAGTTGGTTAATTTTATGTTATTTTTCACATTTTTATGTTATGTGTTATAATAAAAATTTTTTCTAAACAGCGTAATGTTGAATAAATAGCTTTTTCATTTCAGAATCTTAGAAAATTAAAAGATAAATATTGATAATTGCTAATGTAATAATTGCTAGTGTAAATTTTTTTTCTATATTTTGCAGAATAATTACAATATACAGATTTTATAAGGAATCTTCAAAGAGAGATAAAACATGACTTGTAATTAGACTAAATTTAATTGAATACTAAATATTATATTTTTTCTGATGAACGACTAAAAATTGATATTTGCATTTGTATACCGAAAAAAAATATAAGCGTATAATGTATTTATAATAGTAAAGCATGATATGTCGATAATGAAAGAATGGAAAAGTTCTGCATATAGTTCTTTAAATTCCGAGATTACATCGGAGACCGTTATCAGTCGTAGAGAAGCAGCTTTATGCGTCAAAGGCTTAAGTACGTCATAAAGAATTAAATTGATAAGCTAGAGGAAGACGCAGGGGAAATGCGGGGAAGGTAAGGTAATTTTTAGAGATAAGAAAAGAAACGGAGGCAGACGCATTATATATACGTTTCATATCAAAATATATTTGTGCATAGACAAGAAGACAACCGTGACAGGTAATTTCGTACCCTAAAGTCGTACGTCAGTCATACACCAAGGCACACGCGCGTTTTCTCTCTTTCTCTCTCGCATTCACACTAATTGCACGCGGTCGCACGTCTTGGCTTGTAAATAATTAAATCATTCGCGCAAGTATACGTTATACGTGCAATCATGATGAACGCACGGTGCACGCCGGCTGCTGTTGACTGTCGTACACATCAGATTCGCGTACGAGTTGGCATCGTGAAGATGAAGCCACGGTTCATGCGACTGCATGCTTGTATAAAACATTCATGTATGATTCTCTGACTCTTCCGCTTCACGCTTGATTATCGGTCTCACTCTCGACGCTAATAAAATATGCAATTACAACAATTTGTCTCTCCCGACGCATTCGCGCACGCGATGTCACATATACATACGTACAAAACATCATACGGCTCTCACGCACGCATGCACGCACGTATACAATCCGCTCGACTATTCCCCAGTCTCTTTCCGGCCGTTTCTCTCTCACATTCTCTCTCTCCCTCTTTCTCAGCTTTTCTTTTAACAAAATATATTAGCTTTTTATGTACATACATCTCGAATATAATAATAAAATTAATTAGTACTATAATACAAGAGCGTGGATAAAGTGCTCGGCTGTGTTGCTTGGGCGCTTCGTCGAATATAACGAGCGCGGAAGCGAATACGTATCGAGAGAAGATGGATATCGACTTGTCTCATTGTTGCACGATTATTGATGCGAGCCACGTTGATATAGATCCCCGTGTTTCGATATGACTTTTTTTTTTAGGTACTTGGTAATTAGAGAATGATAGCCTAAGTTCATTAATTTAACATTATCTAAAAACCGCATCTAAATACAACGCCGTGTATACGTGTACTTTCGCATTGGAGATGTGTTAGGTGTGTGTTCTGTTTATGTGTGTAGTACGAAACATAATATACAACTAAAGTGAGGATTCTCTTGCGTGAATCACATCGAGATACGATTTGTTCGAGATGTCGGAGCTAGCCTTCGTATTACGATTATTTTGCCCATCAATAACATTGAAAATCGATGGATCGCTCAGTCTTACTTATATTTAGCTCATAAATGTCAATTACAGGTTAAATAGAAGAATGATAATCCTTACAGAAATTTAGATTAACTACTTATTTTATTAAGTATTAAGAGCAACCCTTTTACTCCAAATATACGGTAATTGTGCTTTTAATACTCGAAATAAGTCATTTTCAGCACTAAATGAAATTTCTATAAAGGGGAGAAGTAAGACACTAAGAAAAAAATAATAACACGAGCGACGAAGAAAAATTAGATTGCCTTTCTCGTGTCCTTCGTCGACTCTAAGCGTCTATATCTGGAGAGATAGCGCAATACGACGGCTTGCTGGCGGTTCACGCGATTGATTCTTCACGATTTACTCTTTTATTTATTGGTATTCGCCTCCCTTTCGCTAAATGTCCGAATAGCATTCTGAAGCGAAGGGATGCACGTCCCGCGGGCAAAGCCACTTCTAACGAAATGCGAAGTTCTTGGGTGAACCACGCCGACCGCGTTTTTCAGTCATCGAAAGCATAGAATAGCTCGCTCTTCTCGCTCGCCCTCCTATCTCGCGCGACTCGCCAATCCCCTCTTCCTCCATGTTCGCGTCTTCGCGGATCTCAAACGACGACGCACGTGTGTTCGCATCGAGCACTCTGAGCCGAGTGAGAGATACAAAGGACGACGCAGAAGATGAAAGGAGAAGGCAAAAGATAGATGAGGGGGGAGGGATGGAGGAGGAAAGACGATTTCTCCTCGGAGATGCACGCGATATACAGCGATACTACGGGACCGGGGGGAGAAAGAAGCAAGAGGAAGCGGAAGATGCGGACTGACTTCGTTTCACAATCGGAGCAGCCTGATAGCCCAGGGACGCGAGTCGACGACGATGTCGTCGGAAGACGACGTCATCTCGAATTGCATGGCAATGTCCGTGCACTGCTGCTGCTGCTGCTACATAGGTCCAACCGCGTGCTGCTGAAACTGGTCGAGGTGCCTGGAGATCTCGCGGTGCAGTTGCTCGGGTACGACGCCGACAGAGCTGAAGAGCGACCTGAGTACATTGAGCTCCTCGTTGAGCAGCTCGATCCGTTTCTTCAGCAAATCGTTATCTTTCACCAGCAGCTTGACCTTCTCCTCGGTTTCACGCGATCGCACCTTCGCCTTCTCGCGGCTCTTCCTCACGGCGATGTTATTTCTCTCCCGCCGTCGCCTGTACTCGTCGCTTGCCTTGTCGATAGCCTTGGTTTGTTTTCTGGCGACGTTCGCAGCATTGGTGTGATGCTGATGGGCCATTACCGGCCCCTTCATGGGGCCACCCCGCGGCGGCTGCTGATGAACCCCCCCTGGCGCACCTGGATGACCGCCCGGTATCGTCGACGGCGTCAAGGTGGTGAAGGTCTGGCCACCATTGGCGAACGGGTTATTCGTCACCGGGCTGTAACCAGTGGGTGGATACTGAGGGCAGTGACGTCTGTAGTCCGCCGGGTCCAACGGTTCTTCCTTGATGCTAGGCGACTCTGAACTTGAGCTGTTGCTGTCGCTGCAGCTGTTGCTGCTCTGGTGATAGGTCGCTCCGCTGTGCACCGGTTGCGGCATGTAGGCGAGCGTCGTGCGGGGATAACCGCCCGTCCTCACATGTTTCATAGCGTTGTTGTTGGGACCGAGTATATCCAGTATATTATCGCTGAATTGATTGTCGTCGATCAAGTTTTGAAGATCCAGCGAAATTTCGGGAGCGTTGAGATCAGTAAGCTCGCCAGCAGCGGCGCAATGCTCGGCGTATTGCTGATGTAAGCTCGCCTTGCTGCCGGAGACCTGTTTCACCACCGCGCTATTTTGCTGCTGATGGTTGTGGTTGTGATTGTGGTTGATCTGCAGCGCGGAATTGTTGTTGTTCGCCGCATTGTTATTGTTCTGATTGCTGGTATTGTTGTTGAGCACCTGGGACTTCTTCAAATCAGCCGTGCCCTGGGCCTGGGCCTGATGGGCCGTCGAATCGTACATGACTGGTGACTCCATCGCTCACTCGCACATCACAGATGGGAATCCTCGACGCGACTTCACCGCGACCACCTGTATGTACGCAGAAACGTCCTTGCGTCCGCCTCAGTTCTACTTGGTTAGTTAGACTCTCCCTCTCCTTCGGCCGTCGTAGCACGTACTACGTCGTCCAAGACGAGCCGGTAGGAGATGAGGAGAGTATTTATTACTTTCCGGTGAGTATTTATCGCCGTCACGCCGTCACCGCCGCGCCACGCCGTGGACAACAAACAACAAACGGATCTCGTTTTCCTCGAAAGCGCGCGCGTCCCGGTTTTTGACACTGTTCCAAATACTTACTTAATGATCCCCGGATTATATATTCCGAGATTTCGAGGACGACGGTAACACGTTCCCGTCTTGATGACGTAGTCTGCTCCGCGTCAACGCGCGTTCGTTCAGTTAGTCTTGTATACTACTACGCGATTTACTGACGCCTACGCGCACAGCCGTACATTCCTGTGTACGCTCTCGTAGCCTCTCGCACTCTCGGTATACACACGGAAGGACCGCTACGTAGGAGCTCGAGGGATACGGGAACTCAATCAGCGACAACAACAAACTCACTTGAGAGTTGGCGCGCAACTGAGCGCCGTAGCGGCATGTCGCAAGCTTTCAATGTGGATTGTGGCTTGTGGCACACGCCGCACGCCGCGACTAGCTCCGAGCCTCAATGCGCTTGCGCCCGCGACGTTGCGCTCTTCCCTCCGCTCGTTCCGCTCCGTGCTTTACCTCCTCTCGCGAACGGTCCTCTCTCGGAGGGACCGACGCGGACTCGGAGCGTCCACCGCGCTCCTCCCCTCCCCTCCCCTCCTCCCCCGTCCCGTCCCGTCCCGCGGCGTTCGCTCACGAGTACGCTACACGAGCTGCCTTCCACTTCCCCCCGCTCCTTGTCCTCCTCTGCGGGCCCCATTTTCCTTCTCTCTCTCTCTCTCTCCTCCCATTTCCATCCTTTTCCCACATTTCCCTTTCTGTTTCCGATGGCATTTCGGCCGTCTTTTTTTTCGTTCCCCTTCGCCCCTCCACATCTTTCACATCGTATCTTTTTTTCTCTCTTTTCTTCGTTTTTTTTTTCGCCATTCCTCACGCTCTAGCACACCACGGCCCTATCACGGCTCCGGCGCGACGGAAAAAGTTTTCCGGCGTTTGATTCTCTCGATGCTGTTCGCGCCACGCCGCACATGCGTATACGAAAGGTACTTTTATTCGCGACAGATGCATGGATTTTCCCGCTCGGGCAATTATCCAGATAGCAACGTGTCTAACTTGTTGCTGGCATGTTGCTTGCAAATAAGTATGTGCTGCTACCAGAATTGCAACAGTCTGCATCTATTGGCAGATTATGCCCTCAATATGACATAATTTTGGGTAACGGTTTATCAGCAATTTGCCAATAATTTTAAAATCATCATCCAAATTCGTGCTGTTGCCATAATAATCTATAAGGTCATACAATACTGTGTCATATTGCCGGCAACGCGAAGTAACTTTAATGCTGCTATCTTGCCGTTAAATTACTGACAATACATGTAATATCGTACATTGTTACGTGTTGCTACAATGTCGATATATTCGTTGAAGATAAATATACTGCAAATTACCAGCATCATAAGCAATCGCAGATTCGCGCAATTTTGCTGTGAGACACGCTTGGTCTGGACAGCTTTCGTAGTTATTAGGTAGGTCATTGAGTTGTCAATTACTGCATGAATTGTTTGAATTGACAATAATCGCATTTAAATTAGCTATTAATACCGAATATCAGACCATCATATACATTTAATTGTCATTCATTAATTTCCGTCAATATATTACAATTAATATTTCATAATTGTTTATATTTAATGCAGTTTGTTCATATTTAATGCATCATGCGTCGCGCGACTGTACATGCCACGTGGTGCTAATCACGACGGTCGATATTTATTTTTGAGAACTATTATACACCCGACAGAGAGAAGAAAGTGTCATCGTTTACATCATATTGCGCAATCGGTGGTAATTAATGCAGAATTTCTCTGCCATTTGTGCTACCTTGTCGAGATTTTTAGAGATTTTAAGAGACGATTTTCGTTATATTGTTTTAGTTGCTTAAAATATATCTGAACAAAAAAGACACACACACAAATGTTTTAACACTTAAATAACACAGTAATAAAGTGATAAATGATGTTATTCGTAAAGTTTTAATCAAGATTTATGATGAACCATTAATGTTTAACATTAAATTACATCAGGAACGATGTGATTTTAATTTCTCCATTTTCTGAAGCTGTTTTTATTATTTTAGAATGTTATTTCCCTATTTATGTCTCAACGTTGATTGCAGCTTATCATTTCGTCATAGTTTAAAAATGTTTTATCCTCGCTTTTTTCCTGAAATTCTCCGGAACTTTACAGATTTTTGAAATGTTCATCCTCTTCCGGTGTCTTCGGACCATAGATCACTCTAGCCAGATTGCTTGTAATCTCTGGAGGATAATTTTTACAAGAACAACGGGAACACACAACCGGTGGACTTTTCCACGCGAGATGTATCGCGATCGAACCAGACAAACAGTTCTCCCGTCGCGTCCTCACGAATAGACGAATCATTATGTTACGTCATGTTTTGATTGTTTATCTGCGCGCATTTTTTTATCTTAACATCGTACAGCGTAGTTACGCGTGCGTTGATCTATAAGCCAACGCACGCTGACGTACATTAATCGATCAAATTGAACGACGAGTTTCTGCATATCAGCGATATATTCTTATCACTATCAAAGCGCAGAAAAAAAAAACTAGACGCGACGATTTTTGCGCGCGATCGATACTAAGATTAGATCGTGTTAATTAACATCCCTTCACGGGTCACTAATTAAACGCTTTACGTGCTCTAATTCATGTTGATAAGTGTATGTGTGTGTCAGCATATGTATTACATAATAACGGGTTACGAAACGGGAATCAGAGATCTGTAAACAGTACGCGTTATTTTTTATCCATCCCTCTCTTTTTGATTCTATTATTTTATGTTGACTAATTTTTTTTTCCTTCTGAATGAAAATAATTTTGTAAGTAAAACCTCTTTTTTTTAACACAAAGTAGTACTAAATTATTTTATTTCCAATAAATTATTGGTATTTTTAATTATCAATAATATTTTAGAAAAAAACATATATATATATCTATTACTTCGTGTTATATATGTATATATACCGTCCATAAATTATAACTTTCTATAGACAAAGTCATAATTTGTTTTACTGACATTAAAATGACATTAAAATCATTAAAATTTATTAATTTAACATTTTAATAATTTCCGCAAATTTGTAAGATCAAAGAGAACAAATATAGATTTAGCGTAGATCATCAGTCTTCTGTTTTTCGGAAACAGTCCTCGAATTTTTATGTGCTAAGTTTCGTTCAGAATCTTCACGAGTGCATTGGGAACTTCTACTCCGAATAGAAATTTTTCCAACTATTCTCTAGGTTGTACAAAACTAACATACCAGTTGTGCTCAGAAATATCGAGTACAGTCATTTAAGTTATTATAATACCCTAGGCTTTTTCAACTTCTGAATTTTCAGAAGTTAAGAGAGTAATCCGCCTCGCTATTTTGGCGCGAAGAGAAACAGCTATACATAAGATGGAACAAATTGAATTTACCGTGGCATCTCTTATTAATTCCATTGTGGGACGTCGAGCGACACATCATAAAGGATCGGTAAACCATCGTGTGTATTTAGAGTTCAGGGGATGCTGGAGTGATCAAATTGTCGACTGCGAGAATGCAGATCGATAAAAATCTCCAAATTTACTGTGAACGGAATAAAAATCCTTCGATAAAAATCTTCGAAAAGAATGTGACACCGGATATCCGATATCCGGTAGAACAATCATGGCCCCCACAGACATAACTCAGTATAACGTTTGTCGCGCGGCAGAAGTTAGCACAGTAGCCAATCATTCTTTCGCTTTTATAGAAAAGCGATAAAATGATTGGCCCTCGCGCCAATTTCCGTCGTTGCTGCGTTCTGTCTGCAGGAGCCACTAATTCGAAGCCGAATTTCGGATATCTTCCCGGATATTCGGTACAAATTCCTTAAAATTCTAAAAAAAAAGGAAAGCAAGGGAAAAATAGCGATAATAATTTTCTTTATCTCTTCAAAGTAAAAAGATAAAGATAAAAAGTAAACTGTACAAGTTCTGCAAATATAAAATTTTAGCTGGGGATATAAGATCGGTAAATATTACAATGATATTCGGTGCATCCTTACATTCATATAATTTTAACGTTCGGAATCATATTAAGAAATTGAAGAAATCAGTACGAAATGTTTACCGACCGATTAAAAATTGATTTTCGTAATAAGCGTAATGCGAGCGGATGAGTCGCGCCATCTGGCAGCTCGCTTGCGAGCGACTTCAGTCGGTACTGCATACGCGAGACGGGAGTACGAGACCGATCACCGGCGGAAAGGCTCGACTTGAGCCGAATTTTCTCGCCGTGATATTAGCCACAACAAAAAATTGGTGGTGATCGCGCAAAAAGTTTTTGGCGCTACGTATTTTTCGCGTTCTACCTACGGCAAGCAACAGCAAGGTGCTCGTCAGCCACGTCGTCGCCTCGTCCAGGATTCGGCGGCCCGTCGACGGCGCGAAGTAAGGAATTGCGTGCACGCCGTTACTCGCGGAACTCGGTTAATTCGGTATCGCGCGTTCGATCCCGCCTGGCCGTGTTTGCGGACCGTGTTGTGTCGGACTCGTGTGCGCCTCTTGACGGCAGACGGCTCGACGGACGCATGCACGCGTTGCGATGTTGTTACGAGAACGGATCTACGCGAATGTCCCGATGTCCCGATATATCCATCACAGCCGTGCATGCTAATTTGGTGGTCGTGAGATGATATGCTCAGCTTCGCATGAGTGATTTGGTCGACTCCGCGTCCCTGCGTCTCACTGAGCGGTGTTCAATCGCTCGCTGTGGCATCCTTTAATTTAACCTACAAAGAATCTTCGCGTGAGAACTCGCGAACATATTTTTCCGAATTTCGTTCTCTCGTCGAAACTTAACATTCGTCGTGACGCAGTTGATATAGGTCTCTCGCGTATGTCGCTGTACATTTTTTATTTACCTCCGATTTACCTCCGTGATGTCGAACGTGTGATCTCTTTATTCTTAAAGCCTGTATCATAGAGATTGAGATTGACTAACAAAAAGAAGAAAAAAAACAAATATCAAGCTTGATGAATTTTAGTTTAATCAGTTCAATCTCAGGCCAGTATTCAGTCGAGTCTTATGTTTGAAACTTTTAAGTACAGTGTAATAAACCAGGAGGGTTGTATTAGTATATCTTAAGACATTACTTAAGAATGTCTTAAAATAAGAACGAATTATGAATATTGTCCTCAGTCTCAATTTCAATCTCTAGTCTGGAGGCTTATTTATATCTCGTTCTTGAAATGAGGTAAAAACTGAAAGTTTTACAAAACTGAATGAATTTACTCGATGTTAATCAATGAACTATGAGGTTCTAAATAAATATTCTAATAAATTTGCACTCTTGTAATTTTTATTTTATTTCAAGAACCGTAACAGGTCCCTGATATAAGATTTAGGCCTGTTATTTTTAGCTGAATTATTTGCATTTTTTTCATTTTTTTCTCCAACTTGGAAAAAAAAGAGAAAAAATGTAGGAACTGTGCAAGAAGTTCAGCTGCAAAGATCTTATTTTGTTCTTATTATTTTACTTTGTTTAAGTCCTATCTCATATGAATGCATGAATGCCCTTAGGCAGTTCTGCACTAGGATTTTATAACTCTTAATGACTGTATCTGTATTGTTATATTGTTGCATAGCTTTTTTTTTTTACTATGTACGTGTAATATCTGCATGATGATAATATAATGATACCGACGCTGCTGTACAAAGTTACAGAATTCTAGGGCTGATTTATTTGTCTAATTGACTGATGTTTCGTTGTAATGTTGCTTGCAGACTGCACAATCACACAAGAGTTATAGGGAAATTCCAGCATTCACAATGGCAGGAGAGCAGCAACAGTTTTTTCTCAAATGGAATGACTTCCAATCAAACATGGTGTCATCGTTCAAACATCTGCGAGATGAGAAAAGCTTCACGGATGTGACATTGGCTTGCGATGGTCAGACTTGTAAAGCACATAAAATGGTCTTATCCGCCTGTAGTCCTTACTTCAAATCTTTATTAGAGGTACATTGGCAATATTATTCTACTATTACTTTACATTGTCATTCTAACATTACTATTATCACTATTATCTACTAGCTAATATCATTAGTGATTGATAGACTTTGCAACTAAATAAATTTTCTCTTTATATATAGGAAAATCCGTCCAAACATCCAATTATAATTCTAAAGGACGTTGCGTACAGTCATCTACAAGCTATCCTAGAATTCATGTATGCAGGTGAAGTAAATGTCTCGCAAGATCAGCTACCAGCATTTCTCAAAACAGCAGACCGGCTTAAAGTTAAAGGACTAGCTGAAGCTCCCGGTGCCATTAAGAGAGAAGGTTAAAAATACACACGTAAAATATGGTATGCTTAAAAATTTTATTTATTTGGTTTTAGAAATGATACTTACAAATGTTTATATAAATTTCCCGTGTTCAAATTTCTAAATATTATTTTATTGCAAAATTTCCTTTATAATTATGTATGTATTCGTTAATTTAATTTCTTATTAAGGTATTTATATCTTTGATAAAAGAAAAAAGAAATCTCTCACTTAATATATAGATGCTATAATATTTTTTTAAGTAATATTGATTTCGGAGTTTATATGTCGCACGAGAGTTCATTGTTCGGTTATTGATTGTACAAATCTATTTATATTCTTGGAGTGAATAATATATATACGAATTTGATTGCAGTCGCGCGCTCATTAAATTCGTGTATATGTTATCATACGCATTGGACGTAAATAATGAGCTAAAATTCTATAAATACAATGCCACAATATCATTTTTTATGCATGTTGTGAGGTTTGTTTGTAACTATGCTTGAAAATGTAAATGGGGCAAAAATATGAATTTTGATTTGCAGGTATTTGAAAAGTGTGTGGACTGAAAAAAACTGTAATAATGTAAAGTGATTGAGTAAAACACGTACCACACAACATAAACACACAACACAACATACATTATAAATATATAGAGACATATGTAAAAAAAATTTAAACACTGCGTGTGCACAACTCGGTGTCCTACGGTTCATGACTTGGATCAACACGCGGTGATGATGTAAAATAATGCCTTTTTCTTATTCTCAGTTAATGTTAACTGGTTGTATTGATAGTATGTACACATACATGCAAGTAGAGAAAAAATGTTGATGTTTGTCTTGAACCCATTACGCCATATTGGCAATAATAACAACACATTGATTATTTTTTTAAAAATGAATCATCGCGAATCAATGGGTCGCGATAGTTTACAATGCATACTGACCGGGGCAATCTTGGTGGATCAAGTTGGAAATGTTGACAACACCTGTTACAATACCTGTTTTTCAAGCCGATCTACCTGACTCGTAGCACTCTCCTATCGATTCTATTTGGTAGATCTATTCACGAAGTAGCGTTATCTTATATTACCATAATTATTTCTGTTATTTATTTTTGTCGCGCGTTAGCTATTACTTAATTTATCTGCGAAATATTGAAAATATTGGAGCCTGATTTTTTAAATCTATATTGTTTCTGTTGTTCGTTTGTGCAAATTATTATAGAGATGGTTATGGAGATCGATCCCATAGGGCATTAACAATCTTATATCACACTAAATTATGTATAAATACTAATTAAATAATGACAAATGAAAGTATTTTATTGGCATCCATATATAGAGAAATTTTGCTCCTATCGTGGATAGATTTGCGAAACCCCCGGCAAATCATTTAAAGAATATCAAATCAGGTTTACTGGAAGTAGTAACGTGCGCGTTTAAATAATTCTCTTTTGTCAGTTTTGAGATATTAAAATACTGTTCTTTTGCGTTCGTGTGAAATGTAAAAAAAAAAGTTACAAAATATGAAAGAAATTGTAATATCATAATTAATCTCCGTACAAGTTACCTCTTCTAGTGATCATGATTTTTACTTAACCAAATACTGCCAGTGTTTGTACCGGCGTATTCACAATATTACCGATATAGACCAAATTTATTTATGATAATAATATATTAAGGGTTGAATGTCTTAAATTGAGGGAAGGTTATTGTAATATAAGCGAAGTAAATTTTTGTAAAGTCGGAGCGCACAGTTCCTTTTCCCTCCCGAACAACCAGGACGCTCGGAAAAGTCTAGAAAGGCAATCAGGAAACATTATCGAATCATGGACATAAAAATCAATTTGTTATAGAGGATGTCGTGTTTTTTCTTGTCTGTAATCAAGTATTTTAACATTATTCGAATTTCACTATTTCATTACTTTTAAATTTATGATAATGCTGTATAAGTTTTCGTCAATTGCGTTTACCGCTAATTCGCTCATATTTCCTGACTTTTCTGTCTCTTTTAATTATACATTGAGAAAAAAATTCTCTAGCGTTTCGTGAGTTTTCCTTGCGAGTTTATTGTCCTTGTGCCTAATATGAATTTACTCCAACCTTCACGTGAATTATATACCGAATTAGCACGAGTGAAGTTTTATGGACACTGAATGCCGATTTATAATTGTACACATTCACGTATCGAAATGTCAGTCATACACGTCATACACCGCAGAATGTTACGAATCATAACGCATCATTTCCTGTCGATTTTGCTTCGGATGTTTCTGTGAATTACACAAGAGACCGCTCTGATCGAATTTACGATTGTAAGAATGGTCCATCCAAAAAGAACTCGTCGTTCGTAAGAATGCTTTGAACTATTCCATGCGATAAAGTCGAATGGAATTTGACTTTGTATCAAAGTATATGGCTTCCATATAAATTTTGGCGATGTCTGACGATAACAAGTTCTGATAATTAACGGGACCATTCTCGTGCAAGCGGCATTAAAGTGAAATTTGCGATGTAAGACATAATAATAATTATGTTTGTCATCTTCTCGGAATAAGGATTCAATTATTTGAGCTTTTTCAAGCATTGGAAGACTTCATCATCTTTCGTAATTATCCGATAACAATATCGTATAATAGATATTCAATATTCTCTCAATCTCATGAGGGAATACAACGAATTGTCTCCCTCCGATTTTAATAAATTTTATGTATGTTAAAATATAGACAAAAATAAGATTAAAAAAATATGTATTTGTTTAAATACTTTCTTACATGTTAAAGGAGAGAACATTTCAAAGAAGAGTTTTATCTTTTTAGGGAGATTCTCTCTCTCTCTCTCTCTCTCTCTCTCTCTCTCTCTCTAAAATCGTTTATTTTAGTGTGTATCGACCTTACATAAATCGTGTAAGTCCCACTGAATCGGTAAAGCAGACGTCTCGTTGGAGTTCGATCTTCAGTTAAAGATCTCCTTTTGTACACACTTTAACATATCAAAATTTAATAAAATCGGAAAAGGATACTTGATTGTATTCCTTTGTCAATATTTAAGGCAGTGTTAAAAGCGTCGAAATGGATGGGTTCAGTTCCTACAATGATATTGTTTGCCGGGCATTTGGTGGCTAAATGTGAATAATAATACCATGTACATTTGCTATGCTGTAAATTTGGAATACAATTATTGTAGAATAGCAAATCTCATATACAAGTGAACGTTCGCGCGCTAAATTCACGATTATATCGTATAGCCTTTTCCCTTATGTTTCTCGCTCCATCTCCGACTTCCATATATTGCACTTTTCACATTCACAACTCGAAATTCTTCAAATCGATTCGTTTGCACAAGTTATCGGGATGAATCTCTCTTCCCTCTCTCCCTCTCTTCCTTTCTTCTGTCCTTTCTCCATTTTGTTATTCCTGCTGTTCTAACCGAAATTCAAAATCCTTATTAACGTTACTTTTGCTATTATATGACTCGATAATGATTATGATATGATGTTGAGATATAAAATAAATTGTGTAAATATGCCATTTTCTGGCATAATTATCTTTATTCCTCCTTCTTGCATATTCCTTTTTGTAGATTTTATTCCTAAATTTTTCTTAAAATATTTTAGCGTGTTAATTGCTATCATATGAATAAACATTGCGTACGAAGTATATATCGCAAAATTATATTTTTTATTGTATATTATACATAATTTTTTTTGCATGAAACATACTGCACAATACATTTGTAGTCATATAAGCAGTGTGATATAGAGTATAAAAATATGTATACGTGATCAATTTACACTTAAAAAAGTTGAGTAATATATTTATACAAGATATATATTATATGAGGTAGTAGCAATCAGAGGATGTTTTTGATTTCCTGACTTTTTTGTTATCACAAACGCGTCGAGTAGAAATAATTAATGCTACTGTGGTGTATTCACTTTGTCTCAGCTTATTTTCCAGTATTTCATTTTCGATTATTTTTTAGGTGGATCTATGGAAAAAAATGTTGAAAATGTAGTGTTAAAAATGATAGATTCAGTAATAAATATTACTTCATTCTTACGTGGTGTTGTGAAATTGAAGACCGGGTATCTTGGTGCAAAAGGCTCGTTGGCACCATGTACGTAATTTGACTCATCTTCATCTTTGATACTATCCGCTCTTTGCATACATTCTTCATATGATGGCGGTGCTAGATAAAGATAATAGTTTTTTAAAAATTATATCTTTTAACATGTCTGTGCTAGGCGAATTTTAAGTAACTTGACCATCATAGTATTTTTGTTTGCGTTTGTCATATTTGTTAAATATTTCATAGAGTTACAAAAATTATAAAAATGATTATAAAGAAGATATCAATATTGCATCATTTGATATAATTACAATATGTATCTACAATTATATATCAACAATTATTTTATAATTATGTTTTTATAGCCAAAATAAACAATTTGAATGAAAAGTCCAGCGTGGATCACTAGTACATAGAACATGTTAAAAGAGATCTTACATGCAGATCAAATTGCTATAATAAATCTTGAAAAATTATATTTTTATTTCTTAATTCTATAACAAAAATGTTGTCACAGAAAAATATTTTCTCTCTGGCCTTGATTCTAATTGAATAAAGCAGTAAAATGAAAATAATATTCAATTGTACGATACGAAGGCTGATATATATTTTCAAGATTTAATATTAAATTTTCAAAATAATTGTTTACAAAGAAAAACATCACTCACGTATGTCCCATGGGTTAGTCGACGTGCTGGGTTGATTTGGCGAGGCAAAACTTATCACTTGAGGATAAGGCGTATTTGGTGGTACGTAGTCTGGAGACGTCGGCATCGGCGGCGGTGGGTCATAATCGTATTGCATTACAGGAGCTGTGGGCTGCTGCACGGTTTGTGTATAAGACGCAGATGAAATAGTAGAGTGTAATGGAATTGTTCCGATCAAGATCGGATAAACTTTGGTAATGCTGCAATGCCTGCAATATAGCGGAAATTGAATTGATTTCTTAACAAAATCATTAATCAGTATAATTTAATTTCGATTTTCTATTTTCGTACATTGCGGGACATTTGTTGTAAACAATTACAAAAAAATTCCTAAAAATTTTAAGAATTGATTAAAAAAATAAACTATTGATTATAACATACGTACAATCGTACAAATTAAATTGCTTTTGATTTTATGCTTTGAGAAAATGTACACATACGTTCCAGAGACATGGATGGTAATGCGCAAAGAATATTTCTGATCTATTATACTGCAGTATTCCAGATGGGATGGCGGTATTGGCGGAACCTGTAATCGTGATGGAATATCAGCTTGTTCGCCGAATGGTCCCATTCTTTGCTCAGCTTTTAAAATCGCTTTATCTGTCTTGGTCATACTATACGGTGTTCTCGCATGGAATTCCAAGGACTTTACAAATAGAAAAAAGGGTTACAATTACTATATTGATTGAAATTAATTTGATACGCTAGTTACGTAGTGTTATACCCACTCGTTCCAATTTAACACAGATCTTTGTTACATTGACACTGCTGGTGTTATTGAGGTTGACCATAGTTTCTATCGATTGTCCCGGAACGAACCCTGTTGTCGGTATTCTGATGCGTAGCTTCATCGAACCCAAGTTGAAACAGCAGAAACAACAAAAACTTTCACTCACTTCATCATCTGCGCCGATCTAATAAAAAACAGATTGTTCGATTTTGGTAACGTCATCGTGCAGTATCTTTATTTTCGAGTTCGACATTACTTTTGTGTAAAATAGAGGCAAAAAAATCTTTGTGTAGCGATGTTACTTACACATTGATGACTGTGAGCGTTCAAATCATAAGATAAGACCACGGTAAACGCAATTTTACTCTCATGATCAAATCTCCAGGGTCGGTCAATAACAGCCTTCATCGTATATCTGATGTGACCGTTTATATGTTCGAAACTGCATGGTATATTATAGGGTAATGAGAAATTAAATGAGTATCTATGAAACCCCGCTGGCACCCGTACTTCCCCATTGCCTGAAATTTAGAATGTTTCGAAAAACTTATGAAATCGGTTCCACTGATTGAGCAATCATTTTATTATTTTGTTATAATATTCTTTTATAAGTTTATTATAACTTCAGGTGGCTCTACTTAATTCTAATAGATTAATCTTGTGAGTGTTACCTGCTGTACTTCCTAATAAGTAATAAGTCAAGTTAAAATACTGTTCGCTTGCTCGGAAATGATCAATCTGGGTGCGATTGCGTCCTTGGGAATCCTTGGTCGACCTTTTTCTCTCCCAGCTAACATTAGCTTCTCCCTTAATCGACAATTTCAGCGCTGGAATCAAAGAAATATCGATATTCTTATATTTTCCTTATTTTTATATACATATATATTTTTTTATATAAAATTTTTATTCAAATATAAAATATCAAAAAGTAGTACATTTCAATCTCTTTTTATCCCTATTATTTTTTCTCATAAATATTAATTTTATTTCTATTATTTTTTCTCATAAATATTATTAAACAAAATTTTGAATTATTGTTATGTTTTACAATGATCATCATTGATTATCCATTCTCCCTTTTATATGTAATATTTGAAAAAGAAAGATAATTAAAAATTAATTTTAATAGATTAAATAATTCTTGAAAATTTAGGGGACATGATATAATGGCTTGGAATATATACGTACATATTTGTATTCCTCTTTAAAAAAAATTTTTGACTAGAATAAAAGAAAAGTTCTACTAATTTTTTACGCAGATTACATGAGATATATAGGAAAGACTTGCGCATTAGCAAGAATAATGCATTATAACACACCTCACACAAAGTTCAATGTCATTTGGAACGTATCAATAATACTGGCAAACATGTAATATATTGATGCGTTGCGTAACTACATTACAGCTGATACACAAAAATAATCGCGAAACAGTTGAAGCCGGCGTTTCGTACATTGTTGCTCCGGAGTAAGTCGATCCTTTTCGGCGATCTAAATTCGTTAGTAATTGAATTAAATCGAATAGCAGCTACGTGAAAATCGCTTGTTGATAATTTTTAGACTTACAACTTTGAAAACGTAGATTGTGAAATGCATGTTCAAGTGAAATTGCAAGGTATTCCAAAATGCGTGGATGAGAGTTTTATAAAATAATTTATATATATGTATATATAATCCGTTTAATTGTAAGTGACCATATTTAAACCCTTATTATTTTATAAATTATTGCTTGCAATAAAAATTTATTTTTTTACTTAACAAAAATTTACGAATAACTTTTTTACACCTTGTATATTCTGGTGTATATTTCAACATTATTCATCAAGTAATGTACGATGCGTTTTAATAACTTCGTTTATAAAGCGCACACGAGAGCGAGATAATTTCAGTGCGTTTTTGTTTGCTTACTGTCAGGATATCGTTTCTGATAACACGAATCGATATAACTAGACCGTATATCCATTTCTTTTGTTCGCGGTTAGCATTAAATAAGTAGGTTTTATTTAATTAATCTATTTCTTTAATAAATAAATAAAGTGGTTGAGTGTCTGCAGAAGAGAAATTTCATTATTGCTGTTTTAATATTGAAGCACAGAAGCTAGAAAACATGAGCGTTCGTGTTACGTTTCGCCCATGTGGTCTCAACGTTGATGTCGAATGTCATGTTGAATGTTTGATAATGACATTTTTATAGCGGGGACTTCATGATCAGTGACAGAACCCCATATAAAAATTTACGCAGGGACAAGTAGCACATTTGAATAACCAACGAAAAAAAATCATCTTTTGTTATAAGAATAAAAAATATCAACGGTGTACATCGTATAGATCATAGGTATATCGTGGATAATATCGACGTAGAAACTATTTCTATGCGAATATGTATTGCAATTAGTACTTTTTGTTTAGAACAATTATTCATTTATATATTTCTATCCTTTTTTCCTTTTTTATCAACTCACAAGATTTTGAAGTTCTTAAATTCGTTTTTCTTAAGACGCTAATTAATATTCGTATTCGAAGAATTCTTCGATTGAACTCGTCGATTTCTTCTATTTTTTCTATTCAGAATTCAGAATAATATTAAAATCTTCGTTTATCACGAGCGATCGAAATGATGTACTTTTCCAAGAAGTAGTAAGTACCCAATTCACATACGGTCCTGATTTCGCACCGTACGCGTTTTTACGCACACACACACATACACCCACGCGTGCATACACATTACACTGTCGAATGCGCTCGCCGACGCAGCCGACTCTCTTGTCGGTGCGGCGCCGATGGCATTAGAGACGCGCCGCGCGATCGCTCGATACTGCGAGCCTCGTGCGCTCGTGCCTCGTGCCGCGCTTGGCAGTCACGTACCGGACGTTTATTTACCTCGGATTGTCTTCTCTCTGGCCAGGTCAACGATGACGTCGCCGGTAACGATTTCACCAGGTGCGTAAGTAGCGCCCGGTCGGTCGAACTCGATGCGAAAGGTCCTCAACGACGGCATTGGAGAATGCGCCGAGATCTCGCTTTCATCAAGCAAGATCGAACTCCGATGATCGACTTAATCTAAGGTGGGGAATACGACTGAACGCAACCGGTCCGCGACGTCGCGACGTTTGTCGACAATGTCGACTGTGAGTCCTCTTGCGACGTTAGTACCGCGTGTTCTGACCGATCGCGTTCGGCGTTAGTCGCTAGACCGGCGCCGACAGGCATCGAGACGTGGGCGGGTGGTTGATATCAGCACCCCACTGTGAACGTCATCGGGGTGCGTGCCATATCCCTTATGATGCTTACGATGGTTTAGTGATGGGTGGTGGGAGTCTTTTATTCTTTACGATCTTTGTCATAGGGAGTAAATGTGTGTGTATGAGAAGCTGAGAATGTAGAGGATAATCGCACTTCATTAGGATAATAAAGAGCAGACAAATATATTGTAATATTATTTTAATGGTTGCTCATTGGAAAGAATACTTTTGATGAATAAATAAAGAGTATTCAAAGAAAACATTATTTTTATACTAATTTTAAGAAGGGATCAATTTGCTGGATGTGGATAAGAGATAAATGAGATGTATGTTTTGTACTTTCTGAGAAAAATTCTGATAGAGATTTTCATGTAATTTTTAGAATATGAATGTTTGAATATGAAAGGCGCCGATTTAATTAGGGGGTCAAGGTACTTTTCGCTCCCACAATAATGTGTATCTTTTCGTTTTTTAATGAAAGATTTTTTAACAACTGCAAATAATTTCTCCGATTAAAACTGTGAGAAAGCGTTGGCCAATACTCCGATGCTGTAACTTGATCTTAATGACAGTTTAATACTTTTATAATGATACTGAATTGTCAAGAGTTACAAATCGAGGTATAGACGATACCCTACATTGGCGTGCTAAATTAAAGCTGACATAGCGCGTCGCTTGCTATGATCGGGAAGAAAGTACATTTTGTTTTACATGTAAAAGTATATAATCTACATACTTCTGTACATTTCTATCCATCTCCATAATGTAAAGACTATTAAAAAAAGGTCATTATTTGAAATTGCTTTTCTCCTTGCCTCCTCTCCAACGCTTTTTTTTTTAAGTCGGCGCCGTTGAATGTGAACGCATATTTATTAAATTTTATCTGAATGCAAAAAATGGAACTTTTAATTGTAAAAAACATTTGAGTCATTCATTAGTAATAGTTCTCACACACACACACACACACACACACACACACACACACACACACACACACACACACACACACGTGTAAGAAACATTAACTTAATTTCTATAAATTGCTAAAAGCATGAGTCACCGTTCGGACTGTAATATACTCTATATTATTATGTATGACGTATGATGTGTAGCTAAAAAAAAAATTCTTTGAAATGACGATAGGAAATTACGGAGAACTGGTACTGTTGCATGATGTGTAACAATGTTACGATACAAATACGTCATTCTATACGTCATAGTAACGTGAAAATTATCAATCTTCAAGAACTATCAAGATCAAAGTATAGAGTAACTCCGGTATATACGCCGCGCCGCGGTAGTCAGAAAAAAAAGGAGTGAGGATAATTTTCTCGCAACTACTCTGTTACATGCCTTTACGTTATATTGGTATTGAGTTATAATTTCAGCTTCTTACTGTTAATATCAATGAAATTATTGTGAGTTGAATCGATTTGTCACTGTGTGTGTAACAAGTAGCATCATCATAAATTATAATCTTCATAAAATGATTACTGTAAGGCGTGTAAAAGACTTAGTGGTTATTTTGTGATACATACGTGTAGAGGAATAGTAAAACATGTTGTAGAGAGAGAGAGAGAGAGAGAGAGAGAGAGAGAGAGAGAGAGAGAGAGAGAAGAGCGAGAGAGGGGAGGGAGAGGGAGGGAGAGAGAGAGCAAAATACAAGTGCTTTGCTTTCGTATTCTCTTTGTTTAGTTTGTTAAAACCCTTGCGTTTTTGTCATATATTCCGCCCATTATCTATATATAGCAAAAATGCAAGATTTCAAAAAGTTTATTTTTTAATACGAAAACTAAATATTTCGGATTTCTAATATTTTTTTCATAGTAGTAGACAGTACAAAGTTTTTACTGATATAGTTCGTTTATTTTAAACATAGTAAACAATACTTAATAAATTAAGTTTTTGATAAGAGTGCGGCGTATATACCGGAGTTACCCTTTATTATGAAATGCCGATGATAATTCAAAGAAAATTGTAAAGCCTAGATAGAAAAATAGTAAGAAAACATGAACTAATACAAATGAGAGCAGAAAACTCATCTGAAGACGAGAGTGTGTAATACAATAAATTTACAACGTATAAACTCAGATCTAAATCAAGAAGAAGATAATTGAACGATAAAGATTAAACTTCTACAAGGTATATATTTTCATTCTTTATATTGAATTGTTAGGAATGCGTTATTATCAAATAAAGTATGTTTGTTATCTGTCCTATTAAATGATCAATTAATGATACTTGGAAGTGTATGGCGTGTTGAACATTTCTATGCAAATTTATTAAACTATTGTTGCCGATCATACAGTAATTATTCCTCAATGGTCCTTTTATAAATGCTTGTCTTCAGCGATTGATTATCAAATAAAGTCTGTCGAGATAATTAATCTGATATATTATCAGATAATTCCTAAACAACACAAAGTATAAAATTATGACGTAAGATGTCTTTAAGTTGTCTTTTAGACGCGAAAAACGTCTTGATTTTAGACATTTTTTGTTGTCTGGGTTCTTCCATGTGTGCATATAATATCTCTCCAAAACAGGATTATTGTGCATCTACCTTATTGAATTTACTGTATGCATTCGTCATTTAGTAGCTTCTGATACTATTAACTTTATGTATATACTCATATGATATCGTATTGGCAGTGCTAAGTTAGACAGCGCGAGAAAAATCGGTCTTTCTGTTTATAACAATTATTTATTTGTACGTTTGGATGACAGGTTGGCAGTATTTATTTTTTTAGTGAAACTAAATTCATAAAATTTAATGTGTGCTATGAAAGGAAGCGTATACACATGTTGAACTACTTATGTATACGAGTATTTTTTATAAAAAAAAACATTAAACAACATTTATTTTTCAAAATGTTTCTCTCTTGATTATAAAATCAACGGTTTAAAAAAAATTAGAAATAAGTTGAAACGATAGAAGATAATTTTAATTCGATGTAGCTGTTGTCACGTCAGACGATTTATTTGTTTCTTGTGAGTACATCTGCAAGTAAAATATTCATAATAAATGCAGGTGATGAAATAATGTAAGACTTAATTAATATAAAATATCAACAAAAAAAAATGAAAAAAGACTAATGAGAATGGCGCTGTAGACAATTATACCTCCTTAAGGGGATGCTGGAGTAATCAAATTGTCGATAAATTGCCGACAAATGTTGACAGATCGATAAAAATTTCCGAATTTATTGAACGGAATCAAAAATTCTTTTACAGGATTAAAGTATATGCAAAATTGGGAGGTGCTGTAGTGAACTTTATACTAAAATCGAAAAAAGTTAAAAATTTACTTATTTTTCAACACGTAGAGTTGTTACCTGACGTAGATGTTTTCTTAATACAAAAGTTTTATAGCTCGTATGGACAAAGCGACAGTGCCATTACCCTTCGGATTACGCGCGCGTGAATGAACAATACTGAATTTATAATTCTAAAATTAAAAGCTTAAAAAAATATTTATATTGATCTGTAAATTACGTGTATACGTATGCTGAGCGAAGACTTAGAATTCAAAATGATAAACAAAGTAGTGATGTCTAGTAGATTATAAGCAGTAGATGCTCGATCTTGCAAGAATGTATACGTTTGAGTGAGACAGAATAATGTAAGAAATGAATTAAAGATGTCATTATCATCGATTTTTTTTTATTATTTAATTGGAATTAAAAAAGTCTATATACTATCGACATCACTCAAGTTCAACGCCGCCTGTATTATCGATAAAGCTAGCGTTTTTAATGTTTTTGTTCCTGTCCAATTTCTTCGTAGTAGTTTCACAGAATAAAATTTTCTTTTCTACGATTAAAATATACATGCTAATGTACTTGGCGCTGGTGTCCAAAACTGGAAAAAAAATATTACAGATTTCTTTATCTATTTTTACCTCAGTATGGCGACCAACGCAGAAGCTATGAAGAAATTGGATTGGAACAAAAACGTCAAAAACGCTAGCTTTACCGGTAATACAGGCAGTTTCAGCATCCCCGTAACAAAAAATAAATTCGTTCTATTATTGTACATCGCTTGTGGTGCCATCTACTCTATTGATCTGCGGTTTGCATCCCACCTTACGACTATCACGAGGCCGGTAAAGCAGAATAGCTTCTGTCAAAATGGCCGAGTGTTCGTGGAAGGTTAAATTCTAATCGTCGCAATAAATCATTTAGGTGTGCGAATCAATTATTTAAAGCCTGCGAGTGAAACGCAGGCCTATTTTTCAGAGAATATGTTGTCATCCGGTAAACGCAGTTTATCCAAAGAAGACATCAAAACCGCGGACAAAGATGAGAAAGTAAGTATCTCTTATCGTCGCATTGGTGTATGTATATCAAAGAACACGCAGTATTCGGAAGTGATGTCACGCTTGGCGGGAAACTTGACGTATGTTTAAATTGTTCTTTTGCAGGAATCGCTATTGGAGCACGATAGCGATCTCGATGAGGAGATGTTGTTCACGTAAGAAAATTATTTTTATAATCAACTGTAATTGATTAGAAAAATTTCTATAAAAATATATATATTTGTAAATGCCATTTTTGTAAAAAAAAAAAACTGGAATAATAAAATATATCCCAGAAAGAACAAGAAAATCAAAATAATGTCAATTTGACGTCATTTTGACGAATTTATATCATTTTTTGATCAATTTATATATAAACTTTTTTTTATATATATATGAAGTCATTCTTAGATCATATAAGATAGAGATTTTTATCATGATCAAAAAATGACATAAATTCGTCATATGACGTCAAATTGATATTATTTTGATTTTCTTGTTCTCCTTGGGATAGTTATTTCTTATTTTAACATTTGGTATAAACTAGTTTTACATTTTAATGTAAATGATCAATTTATATAAGTATTAATTTTGTTTGTTCCGCTTTTCTGGAAATTGCCTTAATTAATATAAATGTATTAATATGAAATATGTAATTACAGCCGACCCAGTACATCAAGTGGAAATGAAAACATTGAAAATAAAATGGATACGTAAGTATAATGATTTTTAATTTTTATATTTTAAGGATTCGTTTGTAATAAGTTTTGCTGAATCATCGGTAATAAGTAGTTATTTTTTAGTAAAATAGAAATTAGTTCTAAGAAGAATCTTTTGAGAGCACGAGGAAAAAGTAGATTGTTAAAAATACTTAAAAAAAAGAAGGTAATCACACGTGCGTTTTAATCTTGTATTAGTCTTGACTTAATCTTTATATTCACGGTTAGTTTATATTTTTATAATTGATACGATATTATATATGCAAATTAATACAGACGAAATTATGGTGCAAACAATCGATATCGATTTAATTGTCTGTATTTGAAGCGTCAAGCTGCAGATTCAGGAGGTGGCAGACGTGATGCGGGATAATGTTCAAAAAGTAATAGATCGTGGCGAGAGACTGGAGGATTTACAGCAAGCGAGCGATCGTCTCAATATGGCCGGAAACGAATTTAGAGAAGCTGCAAAGAGAGCGCAACGGAGAGCATGGCTCCAGAATGTGAAATCGAGGATCATCATTATCAGCATTACTGTGACGATCGTACTTTTCATTGTTGGTAAGAAATAGTGCCACGTATAATTAATATAACAGCACGCGATAAAAAAATTAAACAAGCTGTATAATGTCATATGTCTTATCTCTTCTCATACTTTTTAAAAGCTTTTTGTACCATTTCATACGGTTCTGTTTGTTCATGTTTTGTCCCTTAAATTTTATTTCTTCGTAACCTTTGACGTAAAATATTATCATAACATAACATGAATATTAATAATAAGACAAAAGTTACCGATATTGACATACCACTTTCTTTTTGGACAATATTTCTTAAATAAAAATTAAAATTTTAGAAACATAAATATAAATTTCTATCAAATAATATAACTGTTTTTTTTATAATACTGTTTGTAATTTTGTAATTTTAATTAACTTTCCCATAAGACAAGCAAAAATAAGTGTTTGATAAAATGAGTCTCAAAATTGACATAGTACGCAGTAATGCCATATATTCCTATTTTTTTTCTTTCACAGAAGTTATCTGTATAAAATATTTACAAGTGAATGTATACAAGATTTTATGAAATTTTTTCACTTCGATATGAAAAATTTTTTGTTGATTTATATGCATATTTTATGCTGTTCTGTATGACGCAAACATGTAACGCGCAATTTTTTTTGAGAATTTTTATATCGCGGTATCGGCGTCTTTTTTCTATTAATTAGAATATAACTGATGGTTTGTGGCTCGGAAAAATAAAAATCTTTGTAAGATAGACTGTAGATTAAAAACAATTTATAAGATGTTTGTTCTTCACGTATAAAGTTAAATTTATACTTTTGAAATAAATTCTTTTGCTTAATTTTAGAATACGAATTTTCATTACAGTTAACAATCATTAGTTAAAAAAATATATTTCTGTTCTGTATTCTATCCCATTCTATTTATCTTTTACTCAGTACTATTATATTTTTCTACATATGTTTTATACAACTCTTATATTTAATTACTTATTTAAATCAAGAATTTAAAATATCAATGTTAAATTATTTTAAATCAGTAAATTTTTGGAGTATGCTGTCTAGTTTGATTAGCGCGTATCGTTTTCAGTTTTGGACATCATGGTACTTTATCTGGTTCTCAGATAACGAGTGTAATGTTCCGAGCCTCGATCATTCAAATTAAGGTATATAATCTTTTACATTGTCCCTGAACTTTGCATAGTAATGTTTGCGTAAAACAAAAATTAGCATTACCATGTATTTAATAATCATTAAGTTCAATAATCATAAAAATATTACATTGCGCAGTTCTTTGCACTTTGCAACTTTTTTTGTTCGCATTTATTTAAATTTTCTATTCATATCTTTTCATCACATTTTGATCGCTGTATTTTTATTACATAACTATCGTCAATGTGATCATGATACAAAAATATTAATATCTTTTTCTTTTCAGGATCCATCGTTGTGAGATTCGTCTGACTGAAAAATTACCAATATATTGTACATGTTGTACATTAAGATTTTCTTCCCTTAAATCAATTATAAGTATTGTAATTATATAAGTTTTTCTGTATAAATATATCTCTTCTATTATTTATGTAAACATGTGTGTCGTTTTTGTACATTTTGTTACCATAAAAATTGTACTACTGTCTATGTTTATTTTATGCGAACAAATGAAATTAAGATGACGATATGTTGATCACAATTTTATGTTTTATATCAGTAATTTTGAACTAAATTATATTTATATTTCACTATTTTTATTATATAATAAAAAGTTATTTCTTTTATTTTATTTGCTTTTTCTTTTGCTTAACATATTAAGCTTTATAAAAAAAAGTTTTTATTGTCATATGATTTTACGTATATTTTTCGTATTATAATGAATTAAACATATAATCTGATATCAATATCAAAATCTTTCACTGTAATGAAGAATGTAAAATGATACAAGTGTATAAATCAGAATAATCTTTTTATATTATCAAGAAACAAACACGTATATTTTAAGTATACTATCTACAATATGTAATCATACTACGTCTTGAGCTTGAATATTATTTTATTTCAAGGCTGTATAAGCACTTTATACAATACGCAACATTGATATCAGTTTATATATATGCGGCTTGTTTTTGTCAGCAAATAAAAAAATAACGCGTATAATCTCTCTCTCTCTCTCTCTCTCTCTCTCTCTCTCTCTCTCTCTCTGGTAAATGCAATGATGTAATTGTAATAGACGTACTTGTACTGTCTTCTATTTATTACTTTTTATCAGTTAAAGTAAAGCGCAGTTTCATTTATGTTCTTTTCAGTACGTGTGGGGATGTTGTGAGAAAAAAGTTACTTTTACCGTTTTTAAAACAACGATTTGATTACTTTTAAAAGTAACGAATCGACGCATTACAAGTAATGAATTACTTTTTTCAATAAATAATACGTAATGATGACAAGTTACTTTTCAAAAGTGACGTTTCCAGCCTTAGCTTTTAGTTAGTTATCGTTATCGTTATAAAAAACTTCAACGTCATTACCAAATCGTTGTTTTAAAAAGTAACGGTACATGTAACGGTAAAAGTAACTTCTTATCCCTGAGTACATGTATTACAGCACTATACACATATGAGATATTTTTTATGTTTTATGTTATTTTTGTATTTTGGTATCAATAAGTTGTTAGGAATTTATTTTTAAAAGAGAATCGTCTCTGTTTATTTCTATATGTATTCAATATCTTATTTTAATGCAAAAAGTCTGATTATTAATATTAAATTTAACTTTACTTTTAAATAAATAAATATTATTCCTTTTGTACCCTATACATGTTTCTCTTTTTTGAAAAGATAAATATTTTTATTTAAGTGTAAAATATTAAATTAATGTTATTAACCAATCTTTTTTTTATTAAAATAGGATATTGAATAAAAGAATATATCACATATTATAGACAATATATTATATACTTCATTGGAATTCATTAAAAGCTTACAATTTCGCAATGAAAAGCGATCATGTTATAGAGCAATTTCATACGTGACAAGCTTTATATAGTACGACCTACAAATTACGATAGGCGTGCGAGACACTATCTGTGGTCTGTTCAAAATAGCCGATTCGACCATTCTCATCGCTGTTTACCAACGAATCGCAGTGATGAGCATTTTTTCGCATTGTCGTATCAACAACACGATAAACACGTTTTAATTAATTATATTTTATCGAAGATTACTGATTGTATCAAATTAAGATTTATATTGGCTACAAAGGAACAAAATGTTTTTGTTATTTCATGATTATTATTTGTTTTCTTATCATATCTACACGTAAAAAACAATTTTGCTGAAGTATTTAGAAATTTCGATAAATTTGGATAAATCTGAAAATAATTTTGTTCTATTATCAAAATAATCATGTAGGAAACTTGAGTATGACGCTCAATGCTGCAAAAACTTTTGATATTCTAGCAAGTAAAGCGTTCTGCTTAATTATTTTGATAGTCTAACAAAATTATTTTTAAATCTATATCTAAATTTTAATATATAATATAACTATAACTAAATTTTTAATTACATCAGCAAAATCATTTCTGTTTCTATATAGACAGACTTTCAAGAACAAAATAAAATAAAATGTATAAACACATGAAATTTTTACTTCTTTTTCTTAAATCATATTACTGCTAAGAAAGTAAAATCACTTTATTTTGCTATGATCTTGTATATGATACGATAATAGTAATTATGTTATTAAAATGTGATTAAGAACATTTTATTAGAGTTATTTGAGGAGAATTCAGGATTTGCGACCGTACCGTTAAACCAAACCTGTTGCAATTTTACATTTTCGGAGCACCCGCCTTCAGAAGCCGATGAGAGCGACTTTCACAAAAGCTTTTGCGCATGTGTTATCCATCGCAACGTGTAATATCAGCTTTATCACTCCCACTGCTCCGGAATAGCTCCGTAGGATGGCTCATGAGTTCGCGATGACTACTACGTGCAAGTCTGTCCACATGGTTGGGGAGATATACGGATAGTGTTTATATATATCGGAGCCGTCCTTCAACTCCGTTTCAGTCATACCACGACGTTCGCGTTTATCAGTACTTAACCGGTTTATAATATACTTGCAACCGGTGTTTGTAACTAATGCGCGATTGACCGGTGGCCGCTGGCGCCATTTCTAGGTTGCACGCTCGATTAATTTCCCAAGTTCTAGGACGAGCAAACATACGGAAAATGATGACGACAGATCTCCACCTGGTCATTATCATCGTGTTGAGCCTGCTACTTGGCGGCTTTCTCCTTACCGGAAGTCGCCGGCACTTCATTTACGTGCTCTACAAAACGTTACCTAGAGATATTTTGTGAGTATAAATAAATGTGAGAAAACATGGGCGGAAAAAGTTTAAATATTTTGTTCAGTAGATAACGTAGGTACGAATGTTCGTGTTTAAATTTTCGTTAGTATTTTTTTAATGCTGCTCAAGGTAAAGAATAGATTAGATAAAAACAGAGGAAATGGAAGATTCCGTTGCATTTTCCGTTACTTCTTATAACAACAATTCGACGTAGTAATTTTTTATGACTATATAATGATAACTACATAATTAAACACTAAGGTTATGAGGTTCGAAAAATCACTTTGAAAAATAACTTGCATCATTACACGTTTACTTACCGAAAAAAGTAATTTATAACAAATACAAATTACAAGTAATGACTAAAAAATAATGAATTACAAATTCCGAGTTAATTTTTTCAGTAACAAATGTCTTTTTTAACTCGTTACAAGTAACGATTGAGTGACTTTCCAACACTGATGTTACCGTGACAGTTATAAAAGAATCCGTCATCGCCAAATCATTATTATATCAGAGTAATGATAAGGTAACGGCATTACAAGTAATTAGTTACTTTCATTCCCTGGAAAAAAAGATATATTAGATGTATTTTACATTCGTATAATTTCATAATTTTTATATTTTATTTTATACTTTATAGAAACTGTTTCTACTAAATTTACTTTATAATATAATGATGATTATATATATTGTTATCAAGTTTTTCATTGCTCCAAAATGTTCGTTTACAGTAATTGAATAACATTGAAAAAATTGAAAACATACTATTACACTATTATAATATTATACTAATAAATTAATATAATATTATATGTAAATAAAATAATATATTTTATATATTGAAAATATATAATATATACTATTTTATTTACACATTTATTAACATATATGATTTTAATTTTTCAATGCAGCAATTATTATAAGTTATTTAAGTGATAATAGATAAAATATTATAGAGAAGGCTGAGAATATTTTGTCGCGGTATATTATTGTGGTATACTTAAAGCTCGTAATAATAGTCTTTCGTGCTTCACGTTATGTTATGGATTAATAATTTGCGTTCAATGCCCGAGTTGCATGATTGCCCGTCGCATTCGCTTCAATGCTTCGTTTGCCATTGGAATGCACGCGAGAAAGATGGGGGAGTTTATAAGAGCCCCCTCGATGCATCTTCCTTTTATTACATTATGACTTCCTATTAAAATAATTCTTTTTACGTCATAAATTAATTTATATCTATTAGTAATTACGTCTATTAACTGAAATATTTTATATATATGTGTACGGATGAAGAAAGATAAGAATCTAAATTACTTAAAATATTTATAATTATTTTTGTATATATTAGTATAAAAAACTTAACGATAGTTAATAGATCACAAGGGCTCAAATAATTAAAATTAAAACAAATATAATAAAAAGGGCTACGAGCCTTTCTCTCTCTCTCTCTCTCTCTCTCTCTCTCTCTCTCTCTCTCTCTCCCTTTTCAGTATTTAATTAAACCGTAAAAATTTATAAAACGTTTTAAAAAGTTATTTCATTTATAATATTCCATATTATTGCGTAAACAATTTTTCTATTTAAACAATTAACTAATAAATTAAATCGTTTGGATGTTTATTTTTTGAATAGATACTTTGGGATATCTAGTTTATATCTTAATTTTTTTCTAGTTTTATCTCTAGTGATTTAATGTGTATTTTCTATGTTGAATATCAAAGTTCAAAGTACAGTTCGTAATCTATTAAGAGAGAAATGGTTCTGAGAGAAAATTTCTGTTTTCTGTGACTAAACTAATGTACACTTTTAGAACTTAAAGTGAGGTATATGTATGATATTTGACGAAAGCGAGGAAAAGAGTTTAATGCAGTTTTAGTTTTTATAGGAATAAAAACAGACCTAAAATATTTTTCAAGTTCGAGTACATTAAATTTTGACATATATTTATAAAAAAGTAATTACTTGCGCATTATAAAATTGCACATAAAAAGGAGTCATTGGATCTGTTAAATAAAATTTAAACTTGTAAATCTCATATGAAAGGGATATATGGATAAATTCTATTATCCATATTATGTATTATCCATTAGTCAAAACTGATTTGACCCATAACAAAATTTTTCTATGTATCTCTTTTATGGGCCTTCTACAATAAGCCATTAGTGACAAATTAAAAGTCAGAAGCTAAAAATTGACGACTGTGATTGATTTTTAGCTTCTGACTTTTGTTTTATGACTAATGGCTTATTGTAGAAGGCCCATAAAAGAGATACATAGAAAAATTTTATTAGGCCCATTAGAGATACACGAGACTTACTCGTTAACAATGTTATTTGATAGACGTAATGACTGTTTTTTATGTTCAATTATATAACACGTAAGTATGTAACATTGTATTGTATGTTTGTATATATCAAAATATATAAATAGATCACAATAAAATAAGATGTAATATTAATCGTATTATTTTTTGTTTTTCTTATCCTTTTTAAATTACTTTTTGACAGAATAAATTGGAAATGTGTGAGATACGGATATGCCAGTTTCGAATTACTTTAGTTTCGATGATATATATAATGTATTACATCTATTACGCGGAATATTATGTGTCACTAGTGCAAAGATCGCATTACGGAAGTCAGATATACATTTATACGCATTTTATATATAACGATTTGAAAGATTAAACGTGATCAAGAATTACAAAGCATTAATTTTTTTTATTTATTCAAAGCATTAATATTTTTGGTTTTTGCTCTGTTCAATTTGTAAATATGCCAAGTATAGAGCTAATTCAGATTTTACTTGAGAATGGGTATCCTCTTAATTTTATCTTTTCGTCAATATAGACAAGAATTAAATATCACTACAATAAAATTATTAATCATATTAAACTAAATAATCAATTCAAATTATAGAAACTGGATCGCCATTAGTAATTTGAGTAATTTCTAACCACCATATTATATATAATATGATCATAATTTTAAATGGGATGAAGTTAAGATTTTGGACAATGAACCATCTTATATTAAAATACTAATTTCGGAGATATGGTGTACCTACCTACATAAAAAAACAATAGCATCTATTGAACAAACAAAGTGACATAGATCTCTCTTTCTGATGTTTATCTTCCTATATCTTGCAATTATTATTACCCTCTTGATTTGATCTTTCTCCTTCTTTTTCTATCCATTTACGTTTTTCCTCTTTGTATGGTTAGCATTATACTGCTTTTTTTTGTTATATCATTTGTTGTTTTGCTTTTTATGTGTAATGAACTTTATCGGTTGGTTGAATAAAATTTCCAATCATTATTATTTAAAAAAAAATGACTCCATTGACATTACTATTGTTCACTATGATGGAAAAAATTATGGAGGATTTGCGGTTTTAGAATGTTAGAAGAGAAAAGTAGTGTTTTATCTTTACAGACTATTATTTTAAATTTGATGAATATGAGTGATCTTAAACGTTTTATTATTTCCTATTACGGTTTAATTATAAGTTTAATTGTATTGAAGATGAGAGTAGTAGGTTGAAACGTTCGTTCGAATTTGTATTTTAACTAGAATTATTTATTTTAACTAGAATTATTATATATAAATATTAAAACTTTTAATTATTAACAATTAACAATCAGTTTTGACTCATAGCTTTTTACTTGTATATATTGTTTTTATGTTAATAAATCTTTCTTTTTGTGCACGTCGCTGCATAAATATAAAGTAAATAGCTTAAGAGGAAAACTAGCAACAACAATTAAATTCAGAACGCAATGACTCATATCGATATACATATTACACATATTACTTTGTTTATCTTTTCATTAGTTTTTAATTAGATTCTACTTCGTATGAATCTTAAAAATGAGTTCTTGATACACACACATTTTATTTGTTCTTTTTACAACGTAAACAAAGTAATTTATTGTTATATTAATAATTATTGTTTTATATATTTGACATATCGATCATACGAGAATTGCGCATTCATAAAACTTTCAAGATAGAAGTAATTCGATAAGAATAATTGTCATACATGGTTACGATATATAATTGTAATAAAACCTAATTGATATTTCTTTTATTCTTTTATCATTTCTGACACTCGTAATGTGAGCAGTAAGTTATTATTTTCCGCTTTCTATGTAGTTCGAAGAAAGAATTATATTTTAACAGTACATCAGCTTCAGTCTCTGATAAATCTCTATTTCTTTTTTCCTTTTTATATTTTATAATTAGAATTCTTACAAGAAAAATACAAATATATACGTTATCTAAAGCGTCAAGGAATTACAATTAATCATGTAGCATGCAATTTACATTCTTGATATTAATTTAAATTAATGTTGTAGATGTAAAAAATTTACTATCTTAGCGAGAAACATTTGTAATCGTTACTTAAAATTTTTTTTAATAAATTTGATTGAATCATATATTATATGTGTGTGATTAATGTGTGAGGATAACATTTAATAAACTATAGGATTAATACATGTATATTAATATATTAATTGCCAGGTGTTGCATGAGTGACAATAGAGCAGTTACGTTTGTGTTATGTACATTACACGTGTCATTAATCAATTGTGAGAGAAAAGGCATTACGTGAGGGGACCATGAATGAAGAATGTATTATCAATTTTAAAAACATATGACATTAGTTTTACAAACTAATCTGTTTTTCTATTTTGATTTTGTGTGGCACCAAAATATTTAATTAAATCGATATAATTGATCTATTTTTATATAAATTTCCTTTAACTTATATTTTTTTAAAGATATGTCATATATAAACATAAATTTTGTTTGTGATTATTTTAATTATTTATTTGGTCATTAGATTATTTGCTTTTGATTGTGTATTTTAAATTAATTAATTTTATTTTGAACTGTATAATTAGGGAAAGAAGAAAAAAAGGAAATTCATATTATGAAAATAATGTTAAATTCTACACAATAATAATAAATAACATGTCTTTGTATACTAATTTCATGTTTTTGGTATTATTTATTATTGATATTATTTTGGATATTTTGATATTGTTTATCAGTAAAATTTGATTAATATATCTGCCTTGATTATAAAAAATATGAAGTTATTAATAATATATAAAATAATAAATTAGTTAATTAAACATAAATTAATCAAAATGAATATTAAAAGGGCATAGAACCAATATTTTAACAAACAATTATAATTATAATAATAACATTACATACATACGTTTCGACTCCGATCGGGTCATTTTCAATGCAAAAAACAAAAAATAACTTATAAATCCGGTAACATTAAAAAAAACCTTCAAATTACATAATAAAAATAAAAATAACATAACATAATGTCGCTAACATAATATAAAACATAAAAAATTAATAGTAACATTTCATAATGAGTAAATAATACAATGTATTGAATAGCTGTTGCAAAAATGTAAAAACTCAGAAGAAAAGAGTAAAATAATTATAACAAAATCTTAATTTTGTGAGAATATTCATGTCGTTAATCGTTCAAAGTCAAGTATAAGTATAATAGTTATAGGTATAACTATTGTATATGAGCTATTGTATTAAATGCATGTTTTTGCTATAAATAAATATAAGCATTTTTTCTGGAAAAGGAAACAATATTTGTAGAATTATTAAATTTATCAAATTTTAAATATGAAGAGAGATATTAGTTTATATATATATATAGAAAATGGAATACAAATAAATTTATAAAAATCCATATGTGTATAAACTTAAATATGATTAAAATATTTTGCATTTGCGAAAGCAACCGCTCATGAGCGGTCTGACATTGTGTTGTCTGACGTGCTCATGAGCGGTTGCTTTCGCAAGTGCAAAATATTTTAATCATATTTAAGTTTATACACATATGGATTTTTATAAATTTATTTGTATTCCATTTTCATCTGATAAGAGATGTTCGTGTTTGCATATTTAGCATAATTTCAATTGGTTATAACTCCTTTTTTATTTTCTTCTGACAAGAGATGTTCGTTATTGCAAGTTAATTTTAATTTCAATGGGACTACTGGTTTTTTTTATTGTTACCGGATTTCTAAGTTAATTTTTTGTTTTTTGCATTGAAAATGACCCGATCGGAGTCGAAACGTATGTATGTAATGTTATTATTCTAATTATAATTGTTTGTTAAAATATTGGTTCTATGCCCTTTTAATATTCATTTCGTTTTATACATATTGAACCTTATTATTATTTTATAAATTAATCAGCTGAATTATATATTTTTGACAAGTTATATTAATAATTTAGATTAATTCTAAAATTTCTGTTTTGTGCAGGGGTGCTTATCGATTTTTTCAATTTAACTTACGTCTTTGGTGGTGGGAAAAACGTGAGTATACCGTTGCAAAAATTTTCTCAAAGTATGCAGTAGCTCATCCGGATAAAGTGGCTTATATCTTCGAGGACAAAGAATGGACGTATGAACAGGTAATATCTGACGCATACATCATTTATAGATTCATTTGAACTGTGTTGCACTGCGCACTCAGTGCTGATAATTGTCAAGGCGAGTTTATTAGATTTAATTAACTAATGTTTGTTATAGGTATAACTATTGTATATGAGCTATTGTATTAAATGCATGTTTTTGCTATAAATAAATATAAGCATTTTTTCTGGAAAAGGAAACAATATTTGTAGAATTATTAAATTTATCAAATTTTAAATATGAAGAGAGATATTAGTTTATATATATATATTTAAAAAAGTATTTTAAATATATCTCTCGAATTAACAATGTATTATTAGGAAATTAGAAAGCAACTAAGAAAATTGAATATTATAAATATCATAATTTACTGATAAATAAAAATAAAACTGATCAAATTTTTGATCATATAACTTTGAGGTATATGTGCGCATAATAATCTTTTATGTATAAATGGTAGTTGGAACACTTCAGCAATCGCATGGGACGTTACTTCCGCACCAGATCATTTTCTCATTCTGATAGTATAGCACTATTTATGGAAAATCGTCCTGAATACATTGCTACCTGGTTAGGTCTTTGCAAAGCTAATTTCGTAGCGGCTTTAATTAACACGAATCTACGTCGTGATGTACTTCTGCACAGCATTAATGCTGCCGGTTGCAAAGCTGTTATTTTCGGGTCAGAACTTAAGGATGGTAAGTTTTCCAATTTGAATTATCAATGATTGTTTGTGATTTAAAGAATTAATAGAAAATTAGAAACTAATTAATAGAAAAAAAGTAGTTACAATTATATATAGAAACGTATCATTATTAATAAGTTTTATAATTTATAAACTTATCATTAAATTTTTGCCCTTTACAATTAATTTATAAATCGGAATAACAACACTGTCCAACACCATTTTTCAATACGAGTGTGAATAATCATTTCTGATGTACTTTTGCTAAACACGAATTCATTTGTCAAATTTGGCTATCACGTCATAATTTTGGGAAAATAAACGACACAGAGAAAAAACGACAGTTTTAAAGGTTTTTGTGACATAGTAGCACCGGCAGCAATTTTGTTTTAAATTTTATTAACGCTACGCGAAAGAATCCACTTTTAGCTTTAAAATGCATTTTGTTTTGTTTTGGTATGTTTTATTTTCAAGATATAGCATTTTAATTTTGCATTATGCGAAAAATAAATACTTTAATTGTATTTACATAATATAATCGGATATTTAAAATAAAAAATCCATATATTAACAAAAATACAATATAGCAGGAAAATTATAATCTTCATTGATTTAAGTTTAGAATCTTTCTGTATTATATCTTGCCAATTTGACGAGTAAATTCGTGTTCAGTAAATAAGAATACATCGGAAATGGCTAATCATATTCGTGTTACAAAAAAAGGTTTAATAAACGGTGTATAAGTATAAGAATAATCACACTATATTATAAAATTGTTTCACAGAGATATTTAAAACAATTTTCTGCATTTTTGATGATCAGTTTCTTTTAAAACGATATGTGTATGTAATAAAATACACATACACATATATTGATACTAACATCTACACTTTTAGTCACAAAACTATATCGACTACCTTACTGAAAATTCTTACAAGAAAAATTCTTGTGAGATCTTCCAAGAAAATTTTCACGTACGAATTTCGGACAGGAACATATAAGATTGTATAAAAATATATTGCATCCCATATAGTACCGATTATTGCGGAAAGTTTTCAGAAATGTTTCAACCTTTCACATCTTATGTGCAATAATTCTGGAAGGATTCTGCAATATGTCATATAAAATGTTTTAATAGAAATGTTTTTAAAATCTATCATAAGCAATAAATTGAAAAACATATTTAAACAGAACAAAAAAATCATAATGACTCCAAAATGCTTACTAAAAGACATTTTTTTGATCAATCACGATTCAGTTTAATGTCATTTTAATGTTATTATATGATTTCTACTTTAAAAATGCGAAAAATTTTTGTATATGAATAATGATATTGTGTGGAAACTGCAAGTGTGATTTTTTTAAAGTGATTATATATATGTTTATACATATAAAATAATTAATTAATCAAAATAGTTGGCGGTATAATTATTATTTTTGAGAAACATTTTAAGTTTATTTCAATAAGTTTTGTAATATATAAATAGATCATGAATGTGTATGACTAATGGCCAAAACTCTTAATAAATTTTAAGTATTTCAGAAATGATATTTAAATATATGTTTAATTGATACTTAAACAATATTTAAATTTATTATGTTGACATAATAAATTTAAATATTATTTAAATATCAAGTATATTTAAACATCATTTTTGTAGTACTAGAAATAACCGAAATTTTTTTGGTAATATTTCAAAAAATTCTGAACCAGACACGACACGCGCTTTAGAAGAATCACTTGCATAACATGTATTTGATTATTTTAATTTTATGCTGTACTGAAGAGGACCCAAAAACAGAGGTCAAAACGTTTACTGTCAATTTTCTAAAAAAATAATAAATTGTTACACACTAATAACCTGTATTGGCTCGAAAAAAGACATTCACCATATTATATTGATTTATTTCAAAAAGATTATAGATTCTTTTTATAACATTTCATCAACCTTTCAACAAGGTTTCATGTACAAGAATAGCGGACATTTTGTTATTTCAGAGCTGTCACAGAAATGTTGCAGATATTTCGCAATTTTTATGAAATGTTTCATTTTTCAATTGAAATATTTCTGAGATATTTCTGAAAACTTTCGGTGCTGTATGGGATACGATACCTGTAGGTAAATCAAGAATCTTGCACGTATGTTACATGAATCTTGCGCGCAGGTTATGGGAATTTTGCGCACATGTAACGTGAATCTTGTAAGAATATAACTGGAGTGTCATTATGAAAATATTACAAGAATACCATTGAAATTTTCTGTAATTTATTGCTTGTATCCCAGTAAATAAAATGGAATGGGACAAGCAAGGAGTTGAATGGGATTTAAAAGAATTTATTTTGGCTAAAATTAATTTTTTTTACACAAATTAACGGCTTCTCGACTAAATCAAATTTAATTTGGGAAAGGAGCATAAAAAGCCTACACCAGTTATTATAGCAAAATTATAATTTATCAATTCATTAAGACAGTGATAATATACGTTTCGACCTTTTATTCAGTCATCTTTATATAGTATTCTAACAAATTTTTTAATTTTTCTTAATTCTTTTTTATTTCATATATTCAATCCAGTTTCTGTTCAATAATTCCATTTCGTTTATTGGGAATCTGAGATGATCGATACATTTATTACTTTGGAGCGAACATGTAAAAGAATTATTCTATATTTCTTAAGAGTACCTTATTAGGTTAAATTAATAATTAAAATCTTTTCATTGCGATATAAATCATCGTGTACGATTCATTCCAGATTCCTAAGATTATTAAAGATTACTGATGAGACTTACAAACAAATTATATGAGATTCTGATATGATCATGTACATTCATTCATGTAATCTTGATTGATCACAACTCTTTTAAGATCTACAAAAAACTTACAAGAATTTTCAACAGGGTACATTGATCATAATTGAATTTTCTCTGGCAGATATACTTTCTATAAGTACACTTTCTATTAGTCAAAGTATTTAAATTTGTTTGCATTAGAAATATTATTGAAGCGTATTATATGCAGCAATTCGTGACATCAAAGATAAAATACCCGACATTGAGCTTTATCAATGGTCGGAGTTGGCGGATATATCGATTTTGGAAGGTGCGATTGACCTTAACACGAAAATCAGTAATATTGATCCTGGACCTCTTGTCATACTTGATTATGGCAGTCCCCGGGATAAATTGATTTACGTCTATACGTCTGGTACGACGGGAATGCCAAAGGCTGCTGTTATTAATAATTTAAGGTAAGATCTATAAATTGTTAGGTATACTTTTGATAAAGAATAATAGATTAAAAAGAATTAATTATTTTGTTTTTTTTTAAAAGTTTAGGAAAAAACTAAGGGCGGTATTCATAGATCTTATATTTAAAACTGTCTTAAGTACAGTCTTAAAATGTCATGAACCAATCAGAGAGTCGTATTAGTATCTTAAGACATTACTTAAGATGGTCTTAAAATAAGAACTGACTATGAATACCGCCCTAAGAGTTACAATTTGCCCCAATAGTAAACTACTTATGATTCTAATAGTAATAAATGCTCATAATTATTATTTGCTCCTATAGTAAACTATTCATGTTTCCAATAGTATAATTATGAATAGTAATGTCATAATAATAATTATATACTGAAAAAAAAAAAACTTAATTTCAAAGAAATATTTTTTAGAAATTAAGATTTTTTTTTTTCAGTGTACGAATAGTTTTAAATAGATATTTCTCTTTAGTTTCTTTCCCTATTATACGGATAAAAGAAACTGGCAACGTCTTTTAAAATGTGAAGTTTTTATAGAATTTAACGTATTCTTAATGTATTTCTATTTAAGTATTTACGTACGCATTATTAAGTTATATTTACAAATATATTACGTATATATATATATATGAATTACATTAAGAAATTAATGGTATAAAATTGATAGTTCGAGTTTTGTTGTAATTTCACCTTTTTGTTTGAATGCTTTTTATATATATTTAGTAATATCTGAATGGTCAAAGCTCATCTAGTTGCGTGCTTACTTTAATAAACTCTAATAAACTCTGATTAAACACTACCGACTTAATAACCTCCAATTAGAATTATTGTCAGGCTAAGAATAAATATCTTAAATACTATATATGTTGATAAATTCTGCTTAAAATTCTCACTAATTGTAAGTGTTGAAGTTTAAATAAGAAAAATTTAGAAAAAATGAAACTCTTATATATACATATAGTTACGTTATTATTTGTACATAAACTGCTTGTGAAAATTTTACATTTATTTTGACAGTGTTATTAAAAATCAATTTATAATGTTAGTTTAAAATATTGTTCTGCATTTATTTGTACATATTGTTTCAAATAGAGCTAGAGATAAAAATTATTTATATCTTATGTATACTGTTTCTGCTTTTAGGTACATGTTAATAACGTGTGGCGTGAATTCAATGCTTAATCTACAGTCGGATGATCGAATTTACAATCCTCTGCCTCTTTATCACACTGCAGGTGGCATAATTGGAGCTGGTCAAGCACTCATAGGAGGCGTCACCGTTGTGCTTCGTAGAAAATTTAGTGCATCCAAGTATTGGTCGGAATGCGTTCATTACGAATGTACTGTAAGATCACTCTATTTTTTATACAGTCTTATAGTTTTTTAATTTTTAGAAAATCACGTAGTGTTCAATGTACAAGAGATTTATATTAAAGAAATTGTGAAATACATTTTCTTTTAAATTTTTTTTTTAGGAAAACACGTAATATTTGTTTAGCGTTAACGCATTCAATTTTTGATAAACAAAACCTAATATTAACCTGTTGTTTTATTTTATTTGGTTTGACTCTCTCGAGGCACCAGGTTAGTTGTATGACGTCAACTGCGAGAAACATGCAATAAATTAATTACTACGTACAACTTTATTTTTTAGTTTTCCTTAAAAACATAGTAATTAAAAAATACTGCTGCATTATTTTGTGCTCTAGGGACATTATCATGTAGAGACAAATTTTCGTATATGATCATATACGTATAACGATTCATATATAGTTATATTAGTCATATATGTATATATAGATGCATATACAAATTTTACTAAGCATTTACCTAAGCATTTTACTAAGTATCGGCCGGTTCTCAGTAATTTTTCATTGCTTTACCAATGAGAATATTTTATTTTAAGTTGACCAATTAGCGATGTGCACTATCGGAATCCTTTCTGCAATACGTTGTGTGTAAAATTGTATGATTGTATAGACAATCATAAGTATACGAAGCCCTCTCTTCAAAACTATTAATCAATAATTGACTAGTTACTATTCAATTACTATTCACACATGTAGTCGCCAATAATTATTATTCGACTTACTAGAAATTGAATAATAATCATATATAAATCTGAATAATTCCCAATTGTTATCAATAGTTCTTTTTCATATAGGACACAATCAGTCTGATGTGTTGGGAGAGTCATACCTTAAATAGAAATTTGGAATTGTCTAAGAAAATAAAAAGTATTAAAATTTGTTTATCACATCTTGACATTTTTTATCATATCTTATATCATATCGTTTATCATATCTTTTATGTTTCTCAGTTTTTTGCATTTTCAAAGAAACATATTAAAGATCTTGTAAACTAGAATATATATTTATATATTTAAAAAAATTTTGTCAGTTATTATTCAAAATGTACAATGCATTAATTTTTTAATTTGTGTTTTTTAAATTTCTGCTTTAATCAATTTTGTAATTCAGTTTTTATTTGTTTTAATAATAAAAATTATGTTTGTATTTTAGGTAGCGCAATATATTGGAGAAATCTGCCGTTTTCTTCTTACAGTTCCATCAAACGAGTACGATTCAATGCATAAAATACGCTTAATGTTTGGAAACGGTCTGAAGCCACAAATTTGGAAACCTTTTGTTAAGAGATTTGGCGTGAAGCAAATAGGCGAGTTTTATGGAGCCACAGAAGGAAACTCAAATCTCGGTAACTCGTCTATCTTTCAATTAGTTTATTGTCGAAAGAATTTTACTATTAAATCTATGTTATAAATACAATAAATTTTGAGCACAAATAATACATTTTTTAAACAGAAATAATAAGTTTATCTTTATGGAAATTGCTGATATGGTTAAGTTTTTTTTAACAAATAAATAATTATTCGTAATAATTGACAACAATAACAGTTAGCTTAGTATTTTATAGTTGTCGAGAGTGTGTGTAGTTATTTTTATAATAAAATCAGAAATATTTCTGATTTGTGCAGTCAACATTGACAATAAAATTGGTGCTGTTGGTTTCATACCAAGATATGCTAGCAGTTTGTATCCAGTTGCACTGTTGAAAATTGATGAAGAAACAGGAGAATTGCTGAGAGGATCAAATGGGTTCTGCATACCTTGTAAACCTGGTGAATATCATCAAATTTTATGTTATAAAGATTTTATTTTATATTAGAAAAGATTGTAACTTCTTCCGCGTTGTTTGCTTTCAGTATTAGGTACCGGATATCGGATATCCAAAAAGAATATGACATCGGATATCCGATATCCGATTTTTGAAAAGCGATCAAAAGCATGTTAAGTACAAGTTTCAAACCTTCAAATGCTTCTTTAGTTTTTGTTTGTTTGTATGATTCTTTTACCGAGTTACGGTGATCTGAATATTGTGCAATTTTAAATTCTATATTTGGGAACTTTTTGACACCAGTATGTACATATAGTTAGGTTAGACAATACATAATTATATTACTTTTATGTTATTTGTTTAGGTGAGCCTGGCGTTTTTGTAGGTAAAATTAATTCAAAAAAGGTGATAAACGACTTTAGCGGCTATGCCGACAAAAAGGCTTCAGAACAAAAAATTGTACATGATGTCTTTAAGAAAGGCGATCGTGTCTTCAATTCTGGTAAGCGATAACATCACGCATGCATGAACAAAATGCAGTATAGTCTATTTATTAGGTATCATATAAATTATATGTTATTTAATTTTCCGAACAGGTGATATTTTAGTTATGGATGAACTTGGATACTTTTATTTTAAGGACAGAACAGGTGATACATATAGGTTTGTAGGTACTTTTAATACGCAATTAATATTAGTACAATCAGACTTTCTTAAAAATTATTAAATTATTATAAACATTTTTAGAATAAAATTAGTAAATAAGTCAGCAAGTAAATCAGAATTCGATTAATTATATTTTATTTTAAAATTAAAATATTAGGTGGCGAGGTGAAAATGTTGCTACTTCGGAAGTGGAGGCCGTCATAAGTAATGTGATAGACCTCAAAGATGCAACTGTATTTGGTGTTGAGGTAAATAACAATGAAATCATTGTTTACTCATAAAATAATCAATTTTGAATAAAGACAATATAGATAACGAAGCATAGCAGTTCATATCGTAAATTTATTCATATCATAAAATTGTTTCGGAGTTGTAGAAAATACGTATTATTTGATGAAAATTTATTCTCATGTATAATTAAATATTTAGGTACCTGGGAATGAGGGTAGAGCAGGAATGGTAGCTATATTTGACTCAAAAAATTCTTTAGACTTGAAGGGATTGGCAGAAAAGTTAAAGAAAGTTTTACCGAATTATGCAATACCTCGTTTTATTCGTATTCTATCAGAACTGCCTATGACTGGTAATAAATTTATTGTTGTCATCTTTAGTTGGCCTTTATATTTGTAATAATATATAATTTTTCTCTTTGTGCAGGAACGTTCAAATTAAAAAAGAAGGATCTTCAACGAGATGCTTTTGATATTAAAAAGGCAAGAATCGTTTCCATATATTTTAGTTCTTAAAAATTAAAAATATACGATTATTGTAAAAATAATTTTTGCAGGTTAAAGATCCAATTTATTTTCTTAACAAAGATACCTACGTAAGGATGACTGATGAACACTATAATAATATTGTCAAAGGAAAAATCCGATTATAATTCTTCTTTGTGATATATTTTCTGCAGAGAAACGTTATTTTTAATACAATTTGAGATTTAGGGGCTTATTCTGTAACTCTTAACATCTATAACGGTAGCGTTAAAGTGTTTTTGCACATGATTTTGTACATGATAGAAAAGTTACTCAACTGTGACGCTACATTACAGTGTTAAGAGTTACAGAATAGATCCCTTAGGCCAGGTCTACAATGAGTCGATAGTCGGTAGCCTTAGAAGTTGGCTACTCGCCAACTCTATCGATTCACTGATTTCGATCAATCCCGACTCATTGACTATTCTTCAGATTCGCTTCCAACTCACCAACTACAGACTACTGACTCATTGTAGACCTGGACTTAAAATTAATTTTAATGTTTTTTACGAGATATTCCAGTGTTAGTTGCAGATTAAAATATACACAGTTATCACTATTTTATTGTGAACCAATAAACTACCATGTATGTCTTCTTTCGCAAAAGCGTATATAAGGAAATACGTATTGTTTTAAGAAAGAATAATATGTGAGATATTTTCTATTAGGATAATTATATGACTGATACTTTACAATTTGTGAATTATTTCTATATCAGAATTACGTCAATGTGACGAATGTATTCCAGTGTAAATGACAAAATAGTAGAAAAGACAATTATTTACTCAATTGTTAAAAGGATAGGAGACAGATAGTATTTTTTTAAAAAGTTTTAAACGCTTTACGTAGTTATACCTTTTCAGATTATATTCTTTGTTTTATTTTATTTAAATAAAGAAAAACAAATTAAGTTCAATGTTTAACATTGTATTTGCAAATTTTATTAATATTATTAAGTTCGTTATAAAAAATTTATAATAATTTTTGTAAATAAATTTTAAGGTAAGAATCTTAATGGATACAAAAGAAATAATATAATGCAAGAATTTTAACGGTAAAAGGAAAAAAATGCATCTGTAAAAATAATAAGAATTATATTTTGTCCATTTAGATCATATTGTTAACTAATTGGACATCTTATTATAAGTCTTCGAGTTACAGTTATTTATTTGTTAAAATTTACATATTACATATTACGCTGTAAAATAAGCTTTAAATTTGAAACATCGAAAATCTGCACAATCGCGACACACAGTCGATATCTTATTTTCTTCCTGCAGATAAAAATTTGTATACATGATTGTAGTGTTGGCATAATTATAATATTTGTATAAGTTAATTATAATGTTGACATTTAGATACGGTAATATCTCGGCGTTAAGACCACGTGCGCGATATAGCGCGAGACCGATCGCGTATCGTGTATATCCTTTACGCGAATCGGTGAGTTGTGAGTAACCGAGATTATTGGATTTACGTTATATGTTGTTATACATACATTAGTTAACTTATGCACGTTAAATTAACTTTTGTTATTAAAAATTTGTAATGTTTAGATTTGTACCATTGCAATTATACCACTTAATCAGTATTACACTACATCAATTAAAAATATCTGCTCGTATTACAGCGAAATCATATTTTCTTATGCGTTTAAATTTCTTTAGGGGGTTACAATATTTAAAATATAGCACAATTTATATTGATAATAGGATTTTTATGCTCTTGTAATTCTCTTATTTATGTAAGTAGTATTACGCACATATGTTTTCGCTTAAAATAGTGAAAAATTTATTATTTACTTATTGTTATTCAATATTTTTGTACTATTAACAAGTGACAATATTTTTCAGTTCCTGTAAAGATGTATATGTATACATATTCAGAAATGACATTTAACAGAATTGTTAGTATCTATTTTTGAAAATGTACGATTGTTACATAAATAAAGAAATTTATTATAACGAGAATAATTATCAAAATATTTTTTCATTTTTTTCTTTTAAATAAATATTTACTAAATAAAGACAAAAACTAAGAAAACAACTTTTTTATTAAAATATAAATTATATATGTATTATATTTACCTTACATGTTCTATTTTATATTTTTCTTAGTTTATAGTAATTTAATAATAATATATAATAACAGAAGAACTCTTTGAGCTATATCTTTTCCAGTAAACACCAACTAAAATATAATATAATACCAATGTTATAATTTTACACTTAATATAAATCTAATATAACACAAGTTGTATTTACATCGTTATTAAAATTATTACAATTATTACGATTAAATACAGAATGTATTATTTTGTTAAAATTTGGCTACATTTCATAGCACGACTTCGAGTATGACTGTAATAAAGTTATGATTATAAATAAAGCAATCTTATCATGCTCTGACAGTTGTGTAGATTATATAGTATGCTTAAATATTTTGGAAACATTTTATCAGATAAACTAAACTTTTCCATCGTAAGAGGTATAAACGGTTTGATGTAAGTTTCATATAAGAGTCATTTACTTAATTGTTATCTTAATATTTAAAAAAATATTAGAAGTTTTATATTTTAACATATTAAAACAATTGTAATGCTAATATATAAGTAACATGAAGAATATTTTCACTTTAATTTATTAGACAATATTAATTAAGAGCTCTGGAATTATAAAATCTATTGACAATGAGTTATTTCTTAGAGGAAAAGTTATTAAAATAAAAATTTGTATACGTTTCTTGATATTATTTTCTGTTCACCCGATATATTAGCTGAAGCGACTTCTTTGTGCGCAGTCTCTTGATCAGTGATACTCATTTTAATTATTTTTGTGTATTTTTAAAATGCAACATATATCCACATATTCAGTGACATATTTTGCAATAATATTAACTCTTAATTATTGAGACTATTATACAAATAAAGAATTTCATTTGTTTGCTCAAATCTTTAATTTTTCTTTACATATATTTTGTAATCTTTTTATAATCTATAAGATATAATAAAATAAAATAAAGAAAAAGGAAAAAAGTACATAATTCACTGTATTCTTTATAAAATTTTTTTTAATCTAATCGTTTTTATCACAGATGAAAACATATAATAACCTAACTAACATTAACTGCAAACATCAACTAACTAACCAGTAACATGACTGTTTAATTCCGCACTCAATAATATAACTGTTACATATTATATAATTGTTATATGTTATGATACAGTTGTATTGTTGAGTAGGACATTATAACTAATAATTATGTTATTGTTAGTTAATGTTTGCTGGGAAATTTAAATTACGTACTATTTCTGAATTAAAAACTATTATTATTGTGATGCAATTATTGTAATAGTTAAGTGTCGACTCTATCATTCAATTCGTGATTGAGAACCTACAATGGTAACCTTGCTGTTGATATTACTCGTGCTGTTCCTACTCGTACAGTAGCAGTTGCTCCAATATCATAGACTGGTGCTGTTAGAATCGCGTGGCTCAAAACAGATATATAGTGTCAAGAAGATATTAACAATATATTATGCTTATTGTTACGATATTGTGATATATGTAACATTATTACGTTATAACAAAATTATTAGAGCAGCAATTATTGTTGACAGTGGAATTTTTCTGACGTGTTGTCGTAGAAATACAGCTGACGTACAAATACCGATTGCTTTTTACGCATGCGCAAATGAGAGTTATAAATTTTAAATCCAATTTTAAATTACTTTTTTAGGATACATTGTACTTTTTCTTTTGCTCTTAGTGTTAAGACCTGATTAATATCTTATTAACGCTATTATATGTTAAAAAATATTATGTTAAAAGTGAAAAAGACTTTAAAAATGTTTTATCAGATAATTAAATCTTCTTTTATGTGAGCGACGTTAACTAGTTTCTTATCAGAAGTATTGTACTTCACTTGTGCTTAACCATCAACAGCGTGCATATTTGTTTTTATTGAAGAGCGAAGGTATTATTATTAAATGAAATATGTGTATATGTGTGTGTGTGTATCATGTTTAAGATTAAACCGAACTGAAGAGTTTAAAATTATTTATTACAATGAATTACGAATTATTTATTACATTTTATTACAATTAATGTAATAATTAATATTACGTAGTTTTTATTATACATATACATTATAATATAAATTATATTATTTTAAGATATATGTATATTGTGTGTTCTGTATAAAATTATTAGATAAAAAAATTTTGTTGTTTTTCCAAAACACAAAGTTTAATGTACGAAACATCGAAAGACTTGATATATTGCATTACAATGTTAATGACATTGAAAAAAGTTATAAGAGTTCACAATATGAGTTTAAAATGGAAATAAAAACTATGCACGGTTCAAAAGATATGCTAGGCTTTTGAAGAAGCCTTTATTTTAAGTTTAAATTGATACAGCGAATGCTCGAAAAAAACTAATAAAATTGGAGTATTTATTTTCAGTTCAATTTTAACAATAATATCTTTTCAATTTTTGTATATATAAATATACTTATATAAAACAATTTATATTTTCAATATCATTAATGTTTGTAATACAATCTATCGAATCTTTTGCATTACCTACATTATAATGGAATTAGATAAGGTGACCCATTGCGCATAATGGCAGAGGTCCCATCACGTGATCTGAGAGCTCGACCAATGAGAACTTGAGCTCATTTGCAGTGCAAACTAGAGTCCTAATAGAACTCTAGTGCGAACGAGTCATGTGAATTTCTGCAAATGAGCTCAAAACTTGATTGATTGATAGATTCCCCTACTACTTTCAACTGCACATTCATGAGAATGGGTCACCTTATCTAATTTCACCATGACCTACATTAAACTTTGTAATTTTAAAAAATAGAACTTTATTAATTATCTGATAATTATAATCATAAGTAAAGAAATATTTTAACTTCTACAAATTAAGTGAATTTTTACAATATAATATTTATTTTTTCTAAATTAGGGTTCATTTACGGGTTTATAAACTAGATTTCATCCATGGAGACATCAATGGAAAACGATAAATTCCAATTTTCCATAGATCGTGGTGGCACGTTTACTGATATATACGCTAGGTGTCCTGGGGGTAAAATTCGAGTTATGAAATTACTATCCGTAGATTTTAATAATTATAACGACGCACCGACAGAAGGTATTCGTAGGATACTAGCTGAGGTATGTTATTTTAATTAATTCAAAGTTATGAAAAAATAATTTTACAATTTTTTACAATTTAGAACTTATTAACAAAAAAAAAATGTTACAGTATGAGTTTGAAAGTATGTAATTTGCACAAACAAAATTATAAAGCTATATACATATAATTGAAATAAATTATTAAGTTGTATATGAAAAAATCTGCGAGCAAATTAAATAATATTAGATTGTATTACAAAATAGAATAATTTACTACATAGAATGAAATCTCATAGAAATATCTTATAAAATTCATGAACATAATTCTAAAATACTTTAAATATTTTACGACTATTTATTAATTTTAGGAAGGTAGTATTAGAACGGAAGGTGCAATCGATACCTCTAATATAGGATGGATCAGAATGGGAACGACAGTTGCTACTAATGCGTTATTGGAAAGAAAAGGCGCAAAAATGGCACTATTAATAAATGAGGGTTTCATGGATCTTCTATATATTGGCAATCAGTCCCGGCCAAATATTTTCGATTTGGTTCGTATAGTTGAACGTAACATATATTTTAAAAAATATTACAGATTGCAGTATATATTAATTTATCGTGAAATATTGTATGTAGTACAGAAATTTATAAACGCATTTGTTCTGTCATTTGAATTAATTTTTGTTAAACGTTTACAGGAAATAGTGATGCCGGAGGTTTTGTATAAACATGTAATAGGAGTAAAATGTAGAGTAATTCCCGCTCTGCCAGGAAGTTGTATGGAGAATCAGTCATGGCGAAAGGTAAAAGGTTCTACCGGCGAAGATTTGTACGTTATTCAAGAACTTGATGAAGCACAATTGAAGGAAGATTTGAAAACACTTCGCAATCTAGGAATAGATAGTCTTGCTGTTGTTCTGGCACATAGCTATACGTTAGTAAATTCATTTGATCAAACAAAAACTTTTTTGTTAGTAAACAATTTTTGAAAAATGGCTTCTAAAAACACATAATTAATGCTTATAATTTGTTTTAATTTTATATGCTTATTTAAATTCTGCTATTGCATTTTTATAATATAGTTACGCGGCTCATGAGATTAGAATTGGCGAATTAGCGCGAGAAGCAGATTTCTCACAGATATCTCTTTCACACGAGGTGATGCCGATGACGAGAATGGTTCGCAGAGGCTTTACTACATGTGCAGATGCTTACTTAACGCCACACATTAAAAACTACGTACAGGTAATATTTATAATTACATACATGAAATTTGAATTCTTCTTTATAGTTATTTATATAAAGTTCCTTTCTATATCTCTTCTTTCCAAAATAACAATTAAAATATACATTCAAGATATAGATTTCTATTTCTAAACTGTATTGAATATTATTTTAGGCTTTTTCTTCAAGATTCAAAGACAATTTAAAAGGCGTCAATGTATTGTTTATGCAGAGCGATGGTGGATTAACACCTATGAATTCGTAACTATTAAAGTTTATTTTGAAAATTATTTTAAATTAATTTTCTTATTATCGCATAAATTAAATATTATGTTTTGCTGGCACGTTAAAGTTTTATTGGGTCACGTGCTATACTTTCTGGACCAGCTGGTGGCGTTGTTGGATACGCAATGACAACCTATGGAAAGGAGACTGATCTTCCAGTAATTGGATTCGATATGGGCGGCACATCTACTGATGTAAGTCGATACGGAGGAAGTTACGAGCATGTTTATGAGAGCACCACGGCGGGCATTGCTATACAAGCTCCGCAGGTATTACTCTTTTTTATGATAAATATATTACTTGTAGATATTTAAAATATTGACATTTTAGTTTTTCTTAAAAATATTAAATATCTTTTTGTAAAAAGATTTAGCTGAAATAAAAAATTGGGTTAAGTTGGATGTCAATACAGTTGCGGCAGGAGGTGGATCGATGCTTTTCTTCAGGTCGGGTCTCTTCGAGGTTGGGCCTGAGAGCGCGGGGGCTCATCCTGGACCCGCATGTTACAAAAAGGGTGGTCCATTGACTGTAACGGATGCTAATCTCGCTCTGGGTCGTCTGTTGCCTGAATACTTTCCTCAAATTTTTGGGCCTAAGGAAAATGAACCGCTTGATGTGTCTCGTACCTTAAGTTTGTTCACAACACTTACCTATGAGGTAATTTCTTTTACATATTAAACAAACATATTTTTACAAAAAATATCTATATTCTAAATTTTATATATTTTGTAAAAGAATGAATTTTTCTAAATGTATTGTATTGCATTCGATTTACAAAATGTCTGCATATGTCGCAGATCAATGAATTTTTAAAAAATGACGAAGCTATGTCAATCGATGAAGTGGCAATGGGGTTTATTAGAGTCGCGAATGAGACCATGTGCCGACCGATTCGTGCTTTGACTCAGGTACAGTTAAATCGAGCTTATTTTTTACTAATGCCAAGTAACGCATTATGGTCGTTCTTAAGTTATCTTTAGGTTCTTTTTATGTATATAGGCAAAAGGTTATGACACTTCCCGTCACGTTCTGGCATGCTTCGGCGGTGCCGGAGGACAACATGCCTGTGCAATCGCTCGATCGTTGGGTATAAGTACGGTTTTTGTTCATAAGTACGCCGGTATTTTGTCAGCTTATGGGATGGCATTGGCAGATGTTGTTGAAGAGGCACAAGAACCAAGCGCCGAAACTTACAATCACGGTAATTTACGATAACAAAATTCTCTTTAATTATGTTGCGTGTTCCTTCATTTTAATATTCTTTTTTATCTATAGAAAGCTTCGCTCGTTTGGACGATCGGTTAGATGCGATGGAAGCTAAAGTCAGAAGTAGACTTCGCGCACAAGGATTTTCTGATTCTCAAATAAAAACGGAACCATTTCTTCACTTACGTTATGAGGGCACTGACTGTGCTTTAATGTGCACTCCTGCAAGTCAGGATTCGATGAGCGTCACTACCAGACATGGAAATTTTCTCGCTACTTTTCTCGAAAGGTAAGCATTTGATTTGAACAAATCTTGTCTTTAATTATTTATTTATAAACCATTTTTTAATTATTATTAATTAGATATAAGACAGAATTTGGTTTTACAATACCAGACCGTAAGATTTTAATTGATGATGTGAGAGTTCGAGGAATTGGAAAAACTGAAGTTCCAGAGGATCTTATATTGCCTCCTTCACAAGCTTCACCAAAACCTGAAAAGGTTAGATAAAAAATGCAAAAAATATCTTAAATAATTGTTAAATTATTTTTTCTTAAACTATTTCTTTCTTTTAAATCAAATTAAATTTTTAGAGGATAGGAGTCTATTGTTAAATTGTTCTTACAGCTTGTCCAGAGTAAAATTTATTAAAATTTATTATTACACATTATATTTCTGCTTCAAAATATGATAGTGTTTCAACGTCACTATAGTGACTTTCTCATCCTGAAAGGGCATGTTCTGATTTCCACTCGAGTACTCTCTGGATGTCATATCATTCTTGTTTAACGTTAGTGAACGACAAGGATGGTGTGACACTCGTATGGGAATCTGAACTCTGCATAAGAGTTATAACTTTTTAAAACTTTATTGAATTCTGTTACAAATAAAACAAATTTTAAAAAGGAGGACAGGTAAAAGTTATCGATTTTTATCCCTTATGTTCATCTTACATTCGTCGAGTTTTCGTACGTTTATTTCCTTCTCTACTTCAACTCTAGCACAACAAAATATCATATATTTGATAATTTTTGAGAATTAAAATATTAAAAACAATCATTATTTATTATTTTTATGACAAAAATCTTATGCTTATTTACTCATTTTATTCACATTTTTACGTATGTTTATGTAAAATTGATTGCTTTACGTGATTCTGCAGCCCAAAAACTATAACAAAAACATATGTTTCACTTCCCGGTTGGGGGCAAAAATCGACGACTTTTACTCGTCCTCCTTTAAAAATATGAATTTTCTAGACCACTATGGTGTACTTCGAAGGTGGCTATCAGGAAACAGGCGTTTATCAGTTAAATTCATTATCTTCTGGAGATATTTTACATGGCCCTGTCATTATTATGGATAATTTGAGCACACTTTTAGTGGAGCCAGATTGCATTGCGGAAATTACTATCCGTGGTGATGTAAAAATAATGATTGGACAAGGTTGGCGAACGAAAGTCACCACTGAGCTTGATAGTATTCAGCTTAGTATTTTTTCGCATCGTTTTATGAGCATTGCTGAACAAATGGGTCGGTATGTAATTAGTAAAGAATTTTAATGTTTTAAATATATGTAATTATTTTTTGTTAATGCTTTTAAATATTGCAAAGTAATATTTGTATTTCTAATTTTTGATAGAGTACTTCAAAGGACTTCAATTTCTACTAATATTAAAGAGCGATTAGACTTTTCATGTGCGATTTTTGGCCCTGACGGTGGTCTTGTTTCAAATGCTCCTCATATTCCAGTGCATCTGGGCGCCATGCAAGAAACTGTACAATACCAGATGAAAGCGTTTAATGGTAAATTTACGCCAGGAGATGTCATTCTCTCTAATCATCCATTAGCAGGCGGTTCCCATCTTCCAGATTTAACAGTTATCACGCCAGTATTTTACAAGTTCGTACATTCTTTATATTTTGTAACTAAAAAAATGTTTTTGGGAAACGTTATACTAATGTCATATTTATTAGACGCAATATTATAACAAAAGAAGATATATTGTTAATATTTTAATGCTAAATGTCTTAATTTTCTCTTTTATTTATGTTAAATGTTCATTAAGTGTACTATACTCGAATTTTACATGCACTTTAGAGATGTGCCTACACCGGTATTCTTTGTGGCCAGTAGAGGTCATCATGCTGATATTGGTGGTATCACTCCGGGTTCTATGCCACCACACTCAACGAGTTTGAGTCAGGTAAGAGAGTATGGTTTCCAAATAGATTTTAAGAGAACTGTATATAAATATTGTATTCTTTCATAGGAAGGCGCTGTCTTTAAAAGTTTTCTATTAGTACATGAAGGAATATTTCAAGAAAAAGAACTCACTGAGGCCTTGATGGCGCCGAGCAAAGTACCGGGAAGTTCGGGAACTAGAAATCTCTCAAACAACATTAGTGATCTCAAAGCTCAGATCGCAGCTAATCAAAAAGTAATGTTCAATTATTTATTCAAATTTAGTCAAATTTATGTAAGTTAAATATATGTAAAGTATGTTTTTTTTTGTAAGGGTTGTCAACTAGTAAACGACCTAATTGATACATACAGTCTCGAAGTAGTGCAAGCGTATATGGATCATATTCAATGTAATGCTGAAGTTGCCGTTCGACATATGTTGAAGTCAATAGGTACGAAAATTAAAACGCGAAGAGGAAAAGAAACCGATATCGACGCCATTGATTACCTTGATAACGGTAGTCCCATCAAGTTACATGTGGATCTCGATATAAACAAAGGCGAAGCAATTTTCGATTTTAGGTATATTTTTAACTGATATTTGTAATAATTTGTAATTTATAAATTGTAAATATTTGTAATTTAGCAGGCGGTATTATTTTTTAGTTTTCATAATAATTGTTATTTTGCTGTATCAAAGATTTGTCTTTTGTTGTTTTTTTTATATACTTCTTAACATATATAAACATATAATTTATTATTAAATTAACGATCAATATAATTTTTAATATTATTTCCAACTTTAGTTTGCGATTCAAGTTCTATACAAACCTAATTGACGCGCAACTTATAGAACTGAAAAATTTATTTGCAAATTTGTATATCGACATTATTAAACATCAAAATCCGCTTTGATTGAAAATTTTTCTTTATTTGTCTCATTAGTCTAAATTTCACATTTATAACAACATTTTTCTATATATAGTCTAAATAATAATTTTTAAAAAATATATTTTTATTGTTCTTATTGCTTCTTGCAAATTTCTATGCTATAATAATTTCATATAATATATTATACAAATTGTAATAATTTATAAAATACTAAAATCTAAATTCGCAGTGGAACGGGTTGTGAAGTATGGGGTAATTGCAACGCACCACGTGCCATAACGTTGTCTGCGGTAATTTATTGTTTAAGATGTATGATTGGACGTGATATACCATTAAATCAAGTAATGCCCTTTTGCATTTTTCAAAGAAAATCTAATAATGCACTTGGATTAATTTAATATTGTCTGTAGGGTTGTTTGAAGCCTGTGAAAATAATTATCCCTAAAGGATCGTTACTCGATCCCTCGGAGGATGCGGCAGTGGTAGGAGGCAACGTCTTGACATCTCAACGTATTGTTGACGTAATTTTGGCAGCTTTCGAAATTTGCGCAGCCTCGCAGGGTTGTATGAACAACGTAACCCTTGGCACTGAGAAATGGGGTTATTACGAGACAGTTGCTGGTGGAAGTGGAGCAGTAAGAAGAAATTATAAGCTTTAGATAATATATATTTGAATGTTAAAATAAATTTTCTGGCTAATAAATTATTTAAATAAAATTAATTAAAAGAAATAAATTAAAATATTATTTGAATATTGAAAAATTAAAAGATACATAAATTTATTAATTATATATAATAATTATTATTATAATTCTTTTTTTATCATATAAAAGTTAACGTAAGATAAAAAAAGATGTAACATACATTCTATTTTAGTTTTACGTATATTTTAGTGGTACATATAGTAGATATTTGTTTAGTAAACTTGTGTTCTCCAGGGACCGACATGGCACGGCAGAAGTGCTGTTCACACGCATATGACTAATACAAGAATAACAGATCCAGAAATACTCGAGCTTCGCTATCCAATTATACTTAACCGCTTCTCCATTCGATGCGGAAGTGGTGGTAATGGAGCGTATATCGGTGGCGATGGTGCTGTACGTGAAATGATATTTAGGTGATTAAACGCACATTTCTATGCACATTATGACTATTTATATAAATTTTTGTTCTATTTAAAATTACGTTTTGAAGATAATACATAAAAAATAACTAATGGCAAAAAATACTCTTATTAAAAATTTTTTTTTTTAATATTTGTTTGCAGAGCCCCGATGACCTTATCTGTATTAACCGAGCGGAGAGTGTATCATCCACCTGGATATAATGATGGTGAGGCTGGAGCATGTGGTTTAAATATTTTGGTGCGGACTGATGGTAGACACATTAATTTAGGCCCGAAAGCTGCCGTTCCAGTTTATGAAGGGGTAAGTAATTTTAAATGATATCTTTTGCAAACGTAGTCAATATTTTACAAGCTTTATCAAAAAAGTAATATGTTTGAAAATATTATAACAATTTATTACGTTACGATAAATATAATATGTTTATCAATATTGAAAAGTTTAAATTAATCCCTGAATGATGAATAAATAAAGCCTTAATTATACAGTTCAAAATATTAAAGATCCATATTTTTTTGTTTATTTGAAACTCTTTTATCTGCATTATTACTTATTAACTATCAGCATTATACATAATTTTAAAAGGTTTTTGAAACTTTTATTTAGGATATTTGTTATCGAGAGATATACGTACTGTGTTAGTGATTATATATATTTCACATGTTTTATGAAATGAAATGAATTATATTACGAAAGTAAAGATAAAAATCATTTAAGAAATTTATATATTAAAAAATTTTTTAATATTAAAATTATTGTAGTAAATATGTTCTTCACTTGTCAAAATATTTTGTGTTATCTAATTAAAATTGTTACAGTCGTGTAACTGTTATTATTTACAGTGAGTGCAAAAAGTATCATTAAGCAATACTTGTATATGACAATTCTTTTAATAATTATTTTATCTGTGAAATGATGAGTTTGTTTTATAAAATAGTAAATAGTAAATGTATATATAATTGGCTTTATTTTTTCATAATAATTTTTAAAGGCTCTCTATATATGCAAATGTAATTGACGTATTTTGCTTCTACACTATGTGCTATAAATCTCGATTAATATGCGATTTGATTTTATGGCAAGGGCAAATGCAATTTTCCAAAAATTTTGATGACGTTATTTTGCGACATGGTATTGCTTCGAAGTTTCGGTGGAATAGTTTGTAGTGGTTTGATCAAAAGTTGGGATGTATGTACGATCGCACGCACAAACTCGTAGTAGTGTAATTTGATCGCATGCAAAAACTCGTAGTAGTGTAATTTGACCGCTTTTCCTGGTTATTTCTTCTCACTGCATTTAATAATAATATTCAATAATAAATGCAATAGTCAACTGTTGTCTAAAACACAATATATGTCTTTATATTCGCTAAAACATATTAAAGCGCACGTTACAAACAATTGTAATACATTATATTTTTATTTGTTACAATAATTTAATGTACGATGACAATCATATTATAAGTGCAGACATCCACAATTATTCTTTATATTTTTCATGTCACTTTATACACTTAAACGAGTTTATCTCAAATATAAATTATAAAAACAGAATTATAAAATAAAATTATAACATGATCTAGTTTAAAGAAAGAAATAACATTAAATTAATCCTACGTTATTCATGTAAGGTGTAAAATACACCCCAGCCTTAGAATTTTAATAAATTCACAGTGTAAAACAATTTTTATCGATTAAATACCGCAAATAAGTAGGGGACTACAAGAATATATAATTTTAAGACATAAATCTTTAACTTTTTAACTTTTGATGTTTACCAATATGATACTTTTATTATCTTAATAATATGCAATTATTATTATTACGAAAGTTTAGCTAACAATTTCTGATCAAATTTCTACGGTTTCTTTACAGGATAAGTTCATTATGGAAACTCCAGGTGGTGGTGGTTACGGTTCTGTTTATAAAGACAAGCAAGCTGAAAGATCTTCGATTTATTCGAAGACTTATAATTCACAATGTTTAGCAACAAGGTCTACATCAGAATATAAAGATACAAAATCTAATAGAAGTCTGCATAATTTTGCAGAACGCGGAAGTGTTTTTGAGTATCGTATGGCCCAGGAATCTGTTTAGTAAAACTCATAATTATTGCGATGAATTGTAGTATAGAAAACATATATATCGCGGAAAAAATGGACGTGCATAAGTTTCAATAGTCGCACTCATGTTACAATATATTGTAATTATTATTTAGTTATTCAGATTAAAATTATGTATTTTTAATTGTATGCATATTTATCGTAATATATATATATATATATATATATATATACATATATATTGTTATGTATTTTAAAGTGTGCATTTATTTTAATAAAGATATTCTCAAATTATAATTTTGTATAATATACATTATATATATATATATCTGTAATTAAAAAAAAAATTTTAGTATTTCTAATCCTTATTTTAATTTTTGTTATAATTGCAATGATACCGTCACTTCCAAGTCAATTGATTCGCATTCTCGGGTCAATTCCTAGAGGAATGAAATTTCTCTTTGCTATGGCTAATTTCCTCGATTTACCAGCCCGTTCGATTTGCGGCAGGTGCAAGATGGCCGACGTTTCATTTCCGCCAGGAGTAATTACTGACCGAAATGTCACTGTGCTGACCTACATAGCAGTGGAATTATGATTCCATTTCCATAAAACGTTGTCCAAGATATTCTAACAATTTGCTAACAAACGAATTTCGTAAATTTTTGTGTGAAATACGATAATAAGAATATGCGAAATACGTGAAATATTTTTGCTCAAAAAGATGTGAATAAAAGAAATAGTATTTTTTGTAAATTTTGAACTCCAAGATACGATATAGTTATTAAAAAGTTTGTGACGTTTAAGGAATGCTTCGACAATTGAGCGAGAACATTAAAATTTAAACAATATAAATATACCATGTTCGTGTTTAATTTTCGAGATGTTTTTCAAACGTTACAAACTTTTAACAATTTTATCGTATCCAGAAGATCAAAATCTATAAAGAATACTATTTTTTTTACTTACACCTTTTTTGGGTAAAACTTGGTTCTTTTTTAACATCTTTTCAAAAGGTAACTTCCAATGAAGGAGGATTTAAGATCTTTTTCATGATTATATACATATATTTATACTTACCGTCTCGTTCTTAATGATAGAAAAATCTTAATTAAGGATTTAGAAAGAAATCGTCGAGTTGGCGTCTTCTTTTAGTTGCGTTACACTCTGAAATGTTGTGAAATCGAACACTGCCAAGCAGCCAAAGTAGCACAGCAACACTTGCAAAGTGTTAAAAAAGCGATTATATACGCTTTTTTGACGCTTTGTTAACGCTTTGTAAGCGCTGTGTCCTACTTAGGAGTACTACAATGGTTAATTCTCCATCATCTTCGAACGAGATGGTAAGTATAATTTCGGTCGGGCGAGCCCGCCTTCGTCAGATTCGTTCAACCATTCTATTGTAGTGGCTCGGTGCGATTACTCCTTCCACCGAATAAAAGCGAATAGAAACGCGAAAGATAGTGTCGCTCGTAAAAAAAAGCGAGATTTTGTCCGGAATGGGTGCTCCTATCGATCGATATTTTACAATGGAATGAAAATCGAAGTAGATACTTCGAGAAGAAACAGAGTACGCACAAAAATTTCCGAATAAGTTTTTACGATGCATGAGATGCTTACGAAGACCACACTACCGGAATCGGCACTCAAGAGGAGAGCATCATCTCATCGAGATTTTGCAATTTAAATCTCTTACAACATACTGCATTTTTTATTGATGCATTTTTTATTGATTCCTTCTTGACTCCAATTTTCGCCAGTGGATTGGGATAATGTTTTCTTCGTAACTTCGTGCAGTTCGACGATTGTAAAGAGCTGTAATACTGGGTGCGATATTATTGAAACGCGTGATTTCTATTGTATTGTATCACCGTATTGTAGTTTTATCATACTTTAACAGAGATTACTATGCGTGAAGTTTGATTTTACGAATACGGCAATAACTAAAGATAAATAATATTTGTATTGAGAAAAGATTGTAGTGTTTAAAATATTTAAGCATTGTAAAACATATAAACACCAACAGCTTAATATTTAGAGTTAATTTCAAGAATTTGAGAATTTGTGGAACCAATTCCAAAGAAAAAAAACTTTACTTTGTATAATTTAATTTTTATTTATTTAAATTGCTACAAATTTAATTTATTCCAAAATCGTGAGTATAATTTATTCGACTTGTAAGCATGCATATAATTTCGTAATTATACACAATATAATTAAATAATAAAGAGTAATTCTAAAATAAAATAATTGTCAAATTTTAGGAATTTGTACTTGCATTATATATAATGTATTTAATATATCTGTAGTTTAATTTTATATATCACAGATATTTCGCAATGTGTTTAATTACACTGCAACGCGTAGTCGGACATAAAATATCGGAAAGTTTCGTCACGTAGAGCGTTATACGTAGAACGGCGCAACTATGCAACTCATCAGAGCGTATTGAGCACGACACAGGAGGCAGGACGAAAGTGTCTTCTCTATTTAAAACAGTCCTGCCAGTTGGGCATCACGTTTTGGAAATTCAGAATATTTTATACGCGTACGCAGTTTAATATGTATAAATTACACGAGGGAAGTATCACGAAAAAATAACGTATGAAAAGGTAACACATTTAACAGAAAAATGCATATAGAAAATCTGTGACAAATTGGATGAAATTTTGTTTAAAAAGTGACTCAAGGACGACCGGATTTGAAATTCTTCAAAAAATTACAATTTTGAGGAATATATATGGAACATTCTCGGAATATGTAACGATATATAGATGGCATTTTTAATCGATATTTGAATGTCGCTTTTACATTTCGTAAATATTTCGAGATATTTTGGAATACTCTTGGAACGTTTGTTTTTTTTTTGGAATGTTAAGAGTATTTAGCGTTAGCTGGATGTTGTATACTTTTAATGTCCGTCGATTTTGTTTTGGATTTTCTGTATCGTAGCAATTTTTAAAATTTAAATTTGATAAATTTAATTTTTAAATCACTTTTAGACCAGTTTAGGTATTTTATACTCAGAAAAGATTCAGTCTAAATTTGCCATTTAAAATTGAAACCGGAACATCATGTATGCATGTTGTATACAAAGGGTAGCACATCGAAGGGCATAGCGTTGCTTCATGAATACGGTTGTAGTCACGCGCAGGTTCTTGTAGAAGTTATGCTTGCAGGAATATACGCATCGACGATAGCTGTCCCGGCTTCATCCCCGACATAAATCACTAGCAATGGCTTACACAAAAACGAGGAAGAACCTTGTATAGTCGCTTTGTCTTCTTTTCATCCGATTTTCATAACTCAGCTCTTTTGCTTAGTGATGTTGTCTCCAACAACAGCGATAACATGTTGAAAGTGCCTTCTAAAGCTCTGTTGTTGTTGAACAATGTCTTACATCTTGCGTAAGCTACTTTATAGAGCCATTTTCATCTTGATTTTTAAATATGTAATTAATATATTTAAAATATAAATAATTAATCTTTATTTTCTTTTCATCATGCTATTTTTAATTAATCACTATTATTGAGATATAATTATAATTACGACACTAATATATGGAATACCAATATGGAATGATTCCGAAATATTCTCGTATAATTTAATTTATAAATATTAATGTATTATATTAAAGCGTTATGAAACTTAATTTTTGTCATTTTATTTTTAAACTTTATATATATTTTTCAATGCATTTAGATTATTTTAAATAAAGTAAAAGATGTTAGAGAATCATTCGATTTTAATAAAAATTTTAAAGGTTATATATACATTGATCTCTACTTGTACTTCTATTCAATCTGTATTAATGAAAATAATGTAATTGATTTGTTTACAATAATTGATTTGATTGATTGACAATACAAAAAAAGACTAGCGAAAACTAAAGCAGTGTGTTATGGATGTTATTTTAATATGCGTTAAGATAAATGTAACGATGCGATACGAAAATCCACTAGAATGCCTAGCTCGTGACATATTTGCGCGGATGACTTCCATGTTGTCGGTTTTTTTTCGTTCTGCTTCTTTTTTCTTTATCTTCCGGCTATTCAACAAAGCGTTTCCGGTTTTGCTTTATTTTCGCAAAGTTTTGCAGCTTTTCAATTCGCTTCACTTTCAATTAACTAATGATATCGCAAGTCCGCTTTTACAAAAACGGGAAGAATTATAAAGAAAAATATAGTTGACACACTGTGTGATAAAGATACATTTGAAATATATACTGATATTTCTTTACTATCCTATAGTTAAAATTCACTGTGACTACACAATATTGCTAAATATGCATTTATACTAAATATGTTTTTATATCCTAGTTTTTCAAATAGTTCTACAATTACTAGAGAAACAGAAAATAATATTCTATTAATTTCTATGTTAAAATACATACATATTTATGAAAAGAATTAATTGAAGGTAATAGGCAATGTGCGAGTTGATTTCCTATTATATCAAGAATTGGCTGCGTTTAGCAGAGAAAATTGATCAGTGAGCCCTCAGAGATTGTTTAATATGATTGTTCTTGCCTTTAGTTCTTTGCTGGATCTGAGTGTAACAATCAATTTTAATAAAGTATCACTGACTGTAAGTGCTCACTTATCAATTTTATCTGCTGAACCACCGATGAAATACTATTAAAGACCGTCAACTTTAGGCAAATTTTCGTTTTTATAAAAGACCTGGAGTTAATTGAAGAACGCTAATCGACAATTGATATAAATTTGCGATAGTTAATATAAATATTTGGATAACATATTATTAAAGTCATGATTTTTTATTATATAAATGACCATTAATAAGTATGTGTACTTCTAATGTTGTAATATCTTATATATTGCAGTAAAATTACAATTTTAATTTTCTCTACAGTTGTAATCTCTATTTCAATAAACGAAAATGGATTGAAATGGATTGAAATAGATTCAGATTTTCAGAAATACGTATTCGCAAACTTTAAAATAAATCTTTTTTAATACGAATGCATTTAAATTCATTTATAGAAATTTCATGAAGCACATTGCTATGCCTTTCAATCTAAAAATAATATTAGCTTTTTTTTCTGTGCCTCTTGAAAAAATACATCTCAATTCAAAAATTTGAAACATAAAATGCAGTTGTTCAATCCAATTGAATAAAAATTGAATCCAATTAAATTCAATGAAATCCAATTGAATACAATTGAATCCAAACTGAATAAAAAAACTTTGAATAAATAAAAGTTTTTGTTATCTGAAATACGCATTTAGATAGATAAAATTTCAATTCTCGTTTACTGGGTTTTGATAATCAAACTCAGACGATAATTAAAATCACAGTTTTAAATAAAGATCGAGTATTATTGAGCTTTAAATATACATGTCTACGGAACTAATAGATTACGAAATTAGTACTATATTATCATTTCTTATGCTAAATCATGTTGAAATTTAAATTTCAACAGAGATGCGAATTTCCGTAAAAATATCGGTCTTTAATAGTATTTCGTCTCTCTCGTGGCTGAATGCATTCCATCATGGCTAAACACAATCCTTGAAACAATTGAAAGATGCGTGATGTAAGAAAATATCATGATGCAATCGTTATCAAAGAGGTTAAAGTTTTAATACGTGTTATATAAGTGGGTCTGTAGGAATCCGAGGAATATTTTCCAACATGAAATTGCCTTGGATATTAATGAAAAATCTGAAATTACCTAGACGGAATTTTGCACAGAATCAGCCTAAAGAGAGCTGGAAATTTACCTTGAAAAAATTAGTATTCAATTCGTCTGGATATAACAAATATGGGCTTTACTCGAACGATCTATTATATTATTACGATAATCCTGTAGTACGTGAAGCACTGCGTCGATTGCCAGAGGAAGTGCTGGATGCCAGGAATTTCAGGTAACGTAAATTTAATGTAGATCCCTTATAATAAAAAAACAAAAATTGTATATCTACAAATAACTACGAAGAAGATGTAAAAGGAAGACGTAAAAAATGTAAAAGATGTAATCACGAGCATATTTTTGTACATATAATATATAAACATGAAGAGGAAAATAAATATTCTTTAAACTTTTTCTAATGCTTTGTAAAATAAATACACTACAATCAAATATGACTCCATTTTAATAGGCAAGATTTAATAAATTAAAAGAGCTCCGTAATTTTAAATTAACACACATAAATTCGTGTTTTTAATATAAAGTTTTACTAAACGTGATGTTTCGCAATTACACATAGACTTTTTTAAATTTACAATGCATATGTAATTATATGCCAGACGGAAGACTGACGGGATGCAGCGCATTGTGTCACGCTTCAAAGAATTGTAAAGACGTCTCTTTCATTAAATACTAAATTCGCTTGATGAGATCTCTTAATTTGAGACTTAGTTAAACAGCGATATTATTCTACGAGCAACATTACAATGTAGCATGCGATGGGATTCTACTTTTCGCGTTCGCGTTTTTCTGTAGTCGGTCTTGGAGTTTTCCACCGTCTACGAATTAACGAGAGAGATTCCTGTATTCTTTTTTGCATTACAAGCCTCTGGAATATTCTGCGACTACGCAGTTGACTTTTCTATTATGCCACTCAGGCGCTTCTCGAACGAAGGCACGTAACAGTTTTGCATGCTTTGCAGGATCATACGCGCTTTACAGCTGAATTTCCTGAAGATATATCTACCCAGGGAGAAATGGGTCACGTACGAGCAGGATATAGAGTATCGATATCTCGAACCGTATATAGAAGAGATCGAAGCTGAGCAAGCTGAGATAAATGAATTCGATTACTGCGATTAGAAGAGTAGTGATTGGCCGACTGTTAACGTAAAAGAAAAAAAAGAATATTTCTCTGTGATTGACATGTGCATTCACGTGTATATGTGTGCATACATGTGCATACGTCGTGAAATTAATTGTATGAACAGTGCTTTATTATATCGACAATTTTTTCAGGCTGTTCTTCAAACTAGTGTGACAACACTTGTCTTACTAAATGTTCAAATATAAATATAAACTATTAAGTATTAATGCCTTAATGCGTACATAAATCCATAATTTTTCACACTCTGACAACCATTTGAAGAAATTATCGATATAATGGCGTATTGTCAGAATAATAATATAGTTTGCGACTGTATATTGTTAAATTAAATGATGTTATATAAAATGCTGTTCAAGTTTCGTGTATCTTTTTGTGAAGAAGATTTGTCAGCAATGATTGAACATAAAACATGTTGTTTTCTATTTATTACTTTAAAAAGTTTTAAACAATAAAGATACCGTCGGTAAATTCCATTTTTGAAATAGTACAATGCGTTGATGTACAGATTCTCAAAATTATATTAAAAATATGTTATTAAATAAATATATATTTTAGAAATTAATGTATAAAATAGGTTAAAGTGTTTGATTTTGTTATATGCAAAATTTTATTCACATATTTTTCTCTTTTTTATGCATTTAATTTTGTTATTTGCCAATTCCACCTCAATTGTCACTTCAGACCTATAGGTGGTAGTTAATAAGACCTTGCTCAAGAAGTTGCTGTTTCAACTTGCAAGTGCAGTGTTAGTTGTTGGAAGTGCAACTTCGAGATTCATGAACTAAACAGACATGAAAGGTCAACCAGTTGACTGATTCTCAAACATCTAACGTAATAGCTAACTGTCCTGTAACAGTTTGCTTACGGCAAAGATGCGGTATATTTTATCTCAGATTTTTTTCTCAGATAAATAGAATACTGTCAGCGAACACACACATTAATATGACACACACTCTATCGATTCATTATACTAAAATGAGCTATTTTGCAATTAATTTAATATAATTATACATTTTCAATATATATATGTTAATCTTTATTTTACAAATTTTAATATTTTCTTATTTCAAAGTTAAATAAAATTAAGGTTTTTTTATTTTTTATTTTTATATATTGTTAAATTAATTTAAATGCGGTTAATGTAAATAACATAAATAATTATATTAAATATGTAATCAGATTTATCTAATTATACACTTTATTTCAATTGTAATAGTTCAGTTACAATAAATACTATTTGGTTTCTAGTTGTAAATTTGACAATTATAAATTTACAATTAGAACCGTCATTGCAATAATTAAAATAAATGTTTTTAAGAAAAGGAGCTACAATGTTAAAATCCTCTAATTTATTCGATGTCGAAAACATATTCAAATGTAATATGCAATTTATTGCCTGATAAATTTATAGCGCATCACATTTTGTTCTCCCATTTGAATGCGCATATTATATCGAGAAACGTATAATCTACGGATTTGTTTACGCGAAATTTACGACGAATGGAAAGGAAAATCTGACTTTGCTTTGCATGGCATAATATAAATCAACATGCATCGTCGTGTATACTTACTGTAGTTACTATATTCCGCATATTCTATATTTTGTTTTTACAAGTCGAAAAATTATTATTTTGCACAACACAATAAGCAATACATTTCTATTTTAATAAATTTATATATTTTTAATTATATTTAAACTGTACATTCGTTTTTAGTCCAGATTTTTATTTTATTTACTTATTTTACACATCTTACACACAAATTTAGAATCTGTTATTTTAATTTTAATAATAGCTTTTTCTAATCGATTTACAACAGTCATATACTCTTTTTATTATCAAAAATTCATACTCTTTTATAATTTTCATTTATTTACGATGATATAGTCGCTGATACAGTTGTTGATATAGTCACTAATATAGTTTTTCCTTTTTTAAAAATAATTCTTTGAAAACTTTGTTCAGAATCTAAATGAGTCTACTTTACCTGTTCGATCTCTCTTTCACAGGAAATACTTTCTTGAGGCATGTCGATCTCCTCGTAGCAAACTTTTCTTATTTCTGGTCAACAGAAGTTTCGCAATTTTCCATAATTTTTTTCCTTGCAAAAGAAACGAAAGCACTCTGATATTCAAGTTCATTTAATGTTCGATCGAGTGTTAACGAATTACTGTTTTAGCGCGGCCGCAAACCTCGCTGCGCGGCGCCGCATTTAGGGTTTTCCGTGGGAAAAGAGTTAATCGCAGTAACGCACGGCTGGCATCGACTTTACGAGTTAAAGCGAGTCGTAAAAAGTTCGTAGCCGTGGTTCCCGCACTCTTATCCTGAGTTACCCAATACTTGGTTCGCGTTCTGAATTCTTTATGATTTCACGAGCCTCGCGAAATGCCTCACGAATGAAAACGTGAAAACGCGTTTACGTTTGTCGCCGAAAGTATTCACGGCGTGCATTTTCTCATGAATGGCCTTGCATAAATTGAAAAGCTGCATCAGTGTGTATGCCATTATAATTCTTTTACTTTGCACTTCACATTATACAAGCAATTAAACGCATAATATAAATTCGTCGTTATCCAATTTTTACGATTAATCCTATATGACATTTGTTATTAAATATTTTTGTTAAATTTCGAAATTTATGTGAAAATTAATAGCACTTATACGTTTATTATAATATATCATTGTTCATTATTGTAATGTCTATTTTTTAAGTAAGGAGTATGCAAAGATTAGTTCAAGTATTCAACTAAATTAATTTCCACCAAACTACTGTTCTACTGTTATAGAATCATACTGGTGAATGGATTTTATGTAGAGATGCGGGAGAGCCAATATGGTACGATTTGGGACATAAGGTCGTCCTTTCGGAAAATATTTCTTTTTGGTGATTTCATCTTTAATCTTGTGAAGTGCATTCTCTCAGTCATTTAAATGATCTGTGAGTCTTTGGTCTTTTTGATTAGCTTTTTTTCAAATTCTGAAGTAGGATGATCTAGATTCCACTTGGTGGTAGGTAGGTTCCACTTGTCATCGTTTTGCTACATAAAATTCTTTATTACCAATATGGTTCCATGATTCAGTAGAAAGTTTGATAAAAGTTTCATGAAGATCTACTCAGTTATACATCTTGGACCAATATTTGCATATCTACTCCTTTGCTTCATGATTAAAGCGACTAAATTATAATCACCAAACGAGAGTGCATAAACAATAATAACATGTGATAGTTAATCGTCGTGAAATCATCGATAAGAGAATATAATAAAAATAAATTTTGTAATGATCGTTAAATTAGTCTGTAGATTACTACTCTAAATTCGCGAAATAAAATGCTATTCTGTTTGCCGTCTTTATTTTTTCTCTTTTTTTTCTCTTTTCCTAGATTATGTGAATTTCCTGCAAGGTCATATGAATATGAGTAATTGTCTGGAATACTGAGACAGAGGATTCACTTACTCAGCTAGAAACAACGCGAAACGATGTTAATTTTCTGGTACCTTGGACACTTAACACGCGCCACGCTTTCAACGACCGGAACTTCACTAAGGCGTCTCTGAGAGAGCGGCGCTCATTCGATAACTCGATAGTTCTAACGACGATGCTTCGGATAATCGCGCTGACAACGTTCGCTTCAATTGCATTCGCTTCATTTGATTTGCCTCTTTGTCCGGCTCGCGTCAAGCGCGAGACGTCGCTCATTTGTTATCGATCCTCTTAAATATTTCGGCTAAGTAACTTTAGTCTCTTGGATGTAGAAAGATATCAAAAGGAAAAAGAAGTATTTAGTGAATGTTTTAAAACTACCTTAAGATTGTAACAATAGTTTATCTTCTTTTAAGAGAAATCATAAATTAAAAGAGGATACAAATAATATTACAATAAAACAGGATATCCAAGACTTGGTAATAGAAGTTTTAAAGAGAATGAATTTACGTAAACAAATATGTTAAAAATGTAAAATAAAATATTTTTACAGGAGGCTTTGTTTGTCTGAAAATTGAAAAAGGTGTAGTATAAAAAAATACTATTCTATATTTTCAACTTATTTTTTCTCATATACCATATATAGAAATATAGAAATTATTTTTTCACATTTCATTCGCGCTTTTATTCCCAAATTTGGAATATTGTTAAATAATAGAATATTGTAGGCAAATAAATAATAAAATATTGTAGGCAAATGAAGAAATATTAAGGAAATATTTATAATATGAATATATATAAACTAATTAATATATATAGATGTATATGTAATACAAAATATGTTTTTTTCTTTAATTTATTTTTTAACAGTAAATTCAGCCAATTTGAAGTCTTTTGAATGATTAAAAAATTCAGCCAATTTGAAGTCTTTTGAAAAATTAAAAAAATATATCCCGCAAAGATATGTTTTGTACGAATATATAATTTGAATTAAATTTAAGTGTAGTAAAATCACATTTTCTAACTAATTTTAGATAACATTTATTTTACCATAGAATTATGATAACTTAATAACAAAAATGTAAACTTACAGTATTGAAACAAAAATTATAAACTTACATTATATGAGGAATGAAAAATGTACGAAATGTTTTGTATATAGTACATATTTCATCTTGTTATTGATCAAGTAACATTATCGAGTTTCTGCCATTACGAAGAAACTTTGGCTTTGTTTTAGCATGAGACAATAGTCGTCCATTTTAAGCTTGTTCGAAGTTCGGACCTCATTCAAACCTGTCATCAAACTTTCATTAAGAAACTGCCTCTCATCTGGACATAAATCGAAACTATACAAGATGTAGAGATATTAGTAAATTATGTCAATTATGCATGCAATGAAATGCATAATATGCCTAAAATATTTTCTTGACAAAAATGTCTATCAATATATGCATCGTACATAAATTATTTCTTGATTTTCTGATTTTTATAAATGTTAATTGTAATATAATAATTTGGCAAAATGATGAAGTAATATATATAAAAGCCTTTCATATTTTTATGCAATTGAAAATTATTTTTCTTCAAGAGTGATGGTTTATATTTGTATACAACACAATACATTTTATTTTAGATGAAATACATTTTATAAAGGTTGGAATTATGAAACATCTGATTAGAGTTTCCATCTGACGTGAGAAGGAATATTGTATATTTTTTTTCTACCAGCCAGGATGACTGCTTAGGGAATTGCACGACTGGAGAAGCATTTTAATTTTATCCACGTTGAAAAGAAAAGGTCTAAACATTATTCAGCCACGTTCTTCTAATCTAAGTAAATAAGACTTGCTTATTTATTTTGAATTGTTTCATATCACTCTTACTAAATCCCACTATGGAACATAACTCAAAGAGTGGATTATAATTTGAGATATTACATAATTTATAAAATTATGGAGGCAAAAAATATATGCATATACAATAGAAAAAATTGTAATATAAATTAACAAAGTAAGTTTTAAGATGCTTATTATCATTGTTAAATTGATAATTAATTTAATTTGTGATATTCCAGTTTTAGTTTATGATTGCGTTTCAAGTCCGATAGTAATCGGCGCGCATTTGTAGAACTAGAAATGTATTTAAAATTTACATAAAGATATTATTAGGCATTTAGATCCAGGCTCGTATTTAATGCTCTCTATTCATTTATACCTTCATTAATAAAGTAAATTTAATTCATAATAAACATAGCTATTATAATTTAACAAACTGACAAAGTGTACTGCAAATTTTTAAGTATTCTGTTAGTTCATAGAAATGTTATTATCTAAAACAAACTGAAGCACAAAATATGTTATGTACTTTCTCTTTATTTTTAACCTAAAAATAAAAATCCTAAGGATGTGTTCCGAGTTACGCATGAAGTGCGTGCATTATTTTTCCTTATTGTATTAATCATATATATGATATTAAACATGTATATTTTGTTTGTTCATCAGAATTAGTTTAAAAAGCTATTATCATGATAAAAGGAGATACATGAGAAATATGTTTTCACGTCTCAAACAAAGAGCCACGTTGATGGACACATTACATATAAAAATATGTTAATTAAAAACTTTACTTTTTCACACATAATACTCTATAATTATATATACATCACAATTGCTTTCTCTAATAGTCGCACTTTCTCATTCTAATTACTCTCTCGCGTAGTGACTTCATGAGTCTACGTCGACAGAGATGAATAGCGTGTACCGTGAGAATATGCGACAGCCATTTTATTGCAAAGCGCATCCCAAGTTGCGGTCTCAGAACCAACTCGCTCAGAGGAGCTGGTGCTTGAATTACTTTGCATCCACATGATAAAATACATGCTTTCTGGAAGCTTTTATTGGCGTTTGTGACGACAAAGTTTCGCAGATAGCAGAGCATTTAATTTGAATAAATAGGACTAAGAGGATAAAAGCTCTCGCATACGCGACAGATGAGCGAATGAACTGACTAATTTCGTAGAGTTCGCAAAATTGCCATTTTAATTGTGACCGAATAAAAACTATTATTACTTTGTGTGCAGTTCCGTATAATAATGTGGAATTTAACTATCGACGTTAATATTTAGCTGGTAGCGTAAATAATGCAAAGCAATGTCATTGTCGTTTGACACCGCATACGTTATCCGTAGCTATTGATCGCTTTCAATTTCTCGTCAATGCGGAAATGAAATTCTCATTTTGATCAAATCAAACAAACAGCGCGTTACGAAATCATTAATTCGTTTACATTTGCGCTGCTTTGTGTATCAAATCGTCAAAATTGTTACATCTAATAAGTCATTACGGTGAGTGATCAGAGTATTGTAATACTTGTACGAAATTATACATTAAAAATGAGATATTCTATAAATAATTTGCAGTCGATTGTACGCCATTATTAATTGTTATATAAATCATTAAATAATTTGTGTATCTTTAATTAATAATTGTAGATTGTGATTCCATTACTAATATTAACATAGTTTTTAAAATTTATTTATGATTTACTCATAAATTTCGTGTTCAAATATAGTAATTTTTATAATTTGCGACACTTTAAAAATATTTTTCCAAAATATGTTATTAAATAACTTTCTTCCTTTTATTTGCTTTTTAATTAAATTTTTATAAGGGATATTTTTATTTTCGTTGTGTTATAAATGCAATAATAATAAAATTATAAGTCAGTTATATTTGCAATAAAGGATGTGTGAAAGCTTTGAATCACAATATTATTAAATATAATTACTTGAGGTTCCTCGAGCGTTAAGTTTCAAACACTTCAGCAACTAACAGATCAGTTCATGAGTTCAAGTGGCCAAACGACTTTTCCGTAACAATACAACACTACGACGGCTGGAAACGTCATAGTTAACTTGTCGAACTTTGGTATCTGCAACGAGACTAAAGACTAAGTTTTGACATATGCTATAACGTGATCCGAAACTTAGATATTGATTGGATGCATAAGTTTAACGTAGAACTTGCAATAACAGGCGCAAAAGTTTTATTGTGATGTTTTAAATGTATGTATATATATTTTAAATGAATTCACATGTTACACTATTTTATCGATATATATTGACATATGTGAGATGCGATAAAGTTGACTTTTATTGTGTTTCGTAAAGAACCATATACAGCAAAAGTCTATAATGCCAGATTATTTTTTATCCGCTACAGTTCTACATAACATTGCATGTTTTTAAACTCAAACGTACGTATGTAGCAACGTATATTTTTCCGCGCTACATGTAAGGTAACGTTTTCCAACGATGTTCTTTAGTTGCCGAGTTTTACAGCAGCCTTTTAGTGTCACAAAAAATCGCACTCGTGCCAGTAACACTAAGCGTGTAGCCAAAATGGACGGTTTCAAACGACACCGAGATGCATGCCGTTTTGCTATTATTCCTTTTGCCACTTCGACTTCAAAAGCTTTATAAATATTGGAAGTTGTAATTGTTTTAAAGAAATTTATTTTATCAATAGAAAGAGAGAGTAATTGAGCATTTAATGCTTAACCATTAAGTTAAATAATATTTTACGATGGAAAATGATTATGGTTTTGGCCTTTTATTCTTTCATTATTGTCAAACTCTATAATTTGATACCGAATATATAAAAATATGTGTACACATATTTTACGAAAAAAATACATTTTTTAATAAATTATATGACCTTTTATTTAAAACCTTTATTTTAAATTAGTTCTTTCAAAGATTTAATTTAAATTAATTTAATTTTAATTTTAATTTTATGACATTTTATACGGATGAGTTCACATAAAAATTATAGGAAAAAGAAAACATTTAAATATGCAATATTGTAAATGGGCTTCAGCATAACTATTGTTATAAATGTTTAGTCAGATAATAATATAACAGTATCAGGAAAAGACCAATAATTTATTAACTGATAAATAATATAGGTAGTCAAAGCCAGATAGACCCAGATAGAGCCAGATAGCCGTATTTGAGTGGCTCTTGGTGCGTGAGAGCTCCTTTGTTCTAATAGGATGAAAGGACATCTTATTCGATAGCCATTATATTACCGATGATGGCATTATATTACAATTACGTAATGGAAAGAGTAATTTGAGAACTTTCGTGAATCATTTAACGTCTTTAAATTAATTAATGAAGAACGTTTTACTGATGAAACAATTAAATTTTTATAAAACTATTAAATACTTGCCAGTACAGTTTTAATAAGTTATAAGAACATTAATAAAAACATAAAAAATCTGATCAATCTTTAATATTTACAAATTTAAAATAAGATATTTATTTTTATTAGTTAAATAATAATTGTTTTATCTTTGTTTTTTAAAACTATTGTTGTAAGAATAAAATGAAAATAAATCTTATAATTAATCTTATAATTTTTAATGAAAATTTTTGTTTTATTTTCTTCTGTGCTTGTAATTTAATAGGCCTGAAATTTTACCAGAAAATTTCAATTGAAACAAATAAACTTTTTCAACAACTATCTTACGTTTACAAGCTGTCCGAATTCCATTGTTAATTTAGCGTGTATTCACCAATAAATCGCCAAGGCGAGCATACCCGAAGATACTGCAAGACAGACGGGAGTCTTAGATGACGCCATTGTTCGCACGACGTGCTGTCCAAGTCCTGCTTGTACTTTGTCAAACTTTGTCGAAAAGCAAGAGCTGTCAAAATATGAATTCCTTCCAACTATTAAAGGTCATAAAGACAAGATGCAGTAAACATAAATTATCATAGAATTTCAACTCATACGTTTACATTAAACTTTTTAATTATTAAAGAGAAAGGAAAGACCCAGTCAAATATTTACATATAATACTTTTCTATATCTAATCTTCACAAAATTCTGTATATAATCTTTAAAAACACAAATTTTTATAATATATCTATTTCTTTAATTTGTTTAAAATTTAAAATTATGATTTTAATCAAATTTGCTTGTTACTTTATAAAATTTATGAAAGATGTTATAATTATTATAAATATTTTATGTATATACAGAAAGTTCGAAAAAATCTAAGCAAAATTAAAGAAACGATATTAAATGTATGTATATATTAAATATATCTTACTTTTAACATGTTAAGAGAAATTCTTTTACAAGTCGTACGAGAGAGGAGTTAATAACGGAGTTAATAACTATAATAGACAGTTATTTGATATATTCACGTAAATTAGACAGTTATTTGATATATTCACGGTTAAAGAATCTTGACGATTTGCTAAAGAATTATTTTCTTCCCATAGCGGGAAGATTGATATATGAACAATTTCTTCACGAAGTCGAGAAAGTTGAGCATTGATCGTATGATATCATTCTTCATACGAGACGGTTCGCAAAAGCGCAAGGATATTTGGAACGGTAGAATTTTGCTCCCCGTTTCCTGGCAAACTTTCAGTAATCCTTAAGTTGATCACGAAGTCAGTAATTGGACAGTCGATGGATCCTGCTCCAAGTAAAGTTTCTAGTATATTGGAAATCACATACGTTGAACGAAATCCATTCATGCTCAGATGGAATATGCATTTGACTATCTGAGCATTGATGATGTTCAGATACTTTGATTAATTATGGTTATTAGCATACAAAACGCTTTAGCTCTTAATATCTGAAATTGAATGTATGAAGTGGAAAATGCATTTCGGATTTAACAATAATTCTTAAGGCATAATTATTATCGGATTAATTTTCTAGAAAAATTAGAATGTTGTTTGCATAATAATGAAATAAATAAATAATTCCTTCTATTTCTAGTTATCATTAATTATATGCATAATGATACAAACTGCAGAGAAGGACCAAATTCATTTGACGATGTTGGTTTTTGCTTTCGATAAATTTTCGTTACAAAAAATATCTTAAATAAATTATTACAAGAACAAAGGACTCTTAATTTAAACAACAATCTCGAGAGTACAGGGTACTTAAGAGTTAAATATAAATAAATAATTTTTTAAAACATAAAAACTCAAACGAGAAGTATATTTAATATAATATCTTATAATTAATTAAAAATTATATATGTATATATAACTTTATATGTATATATAAAGTTGTATATATATTACAATATATATATATAACTTTTAATTAATTATAGAATATTATATTAAATATATTCCTCGTTTGAATTTTTATGTTTAAAAAAATTTTTCGTTTATATTTGACTCTTAAGTGCCTTGTAAACTCTCGATAAAAAATATCTTATATTAAATATTTTTTTCGGAGTTCTTTACATAAGAGAGTGCCAGACGTGTTTTATTAAAGTCCAGGAAGTCTGAAACTCGGGAGGGGGTCATACAGAATTGCACATTCTCGCCGGTGTGAAAAGATTTTAATTAAATGCAATTTTCGTAGGAATATTTAAAGTTTTCCGTCAAAGAGGGATCTGTCGTGAGCATATGCTGCGTCGTCAAATTAATTCCGTATATATCGTCAGATAAGTTTTTACTAGACTGACAACAAACAATGGAGGAAGAGGGAGAGTTTGCTGTGGAATTTCGCTTATCATTTATATTGTTAGACCAAATACGCTTTTTACGCGAGTTACCTTTTTGCGTATATTAACACGTTCTGATTTGGTTTCATCAGATTGAAATTGGAAATTAATGCGCTTCACGTGATAATTGTGCCGCTTTTTGAGGTGGATTGCATTCACGTCAGTTAGCTCTTGCAGCAATCAATTGTACCTGTCTCCTATATGTGTCCATTACAGTTTTAATATTAAACCATAAAAAAAGTCGGCTATTTTTTAACAAATTACGTATTAAAATTAATTTCAAAATAACTAATCTTAAGTAATTAACTGTATAATTTGATACACGGAAAAAGTAGTTTTTAACTGAAATATTTTAAAATTTATAATAAATAGAAATCCGAAAATAATTTTATTGAATTATCAAAATAATTATGTAGAAAACTCAAGCATGATAAGCAATACTGTATAATTAATTAACTTCTAGCATTCTACGTAATTATTTTGACTTAAAAATTATTTTTAGATCTGTATCTAACTAAATTTTTAGATACTTCAACAAAAGCGTTTCGTGCATGATTTAATTATGGGATACATATACGTGGATGGTAAAGGAACGCTTAACTGTATAATTGCATAAAGGATTAAATGAATGTTTAACTGAAGATAACCGAGGAGACAGTGATGAAGTGATGTTCATCGGTTACGAACCAAATTTCGTAAAGTTGATATAATAGCAGTGTGTCCCTCATGTCGGTGCGAATATCGATCCTAATTCAAGTATGTTGCAAACTTGATTCAGAGCGTAATAGAAGAGACGTTGTCATAGATTTTCAGGTAACTTGCAACTTCCCCATAATCCTTGTTTAGACTGGCATATATGTAAGCCTCGTAGCCCCTTTCTCTCTCTCTCTCTCTCTCTCTCTCTCTCTCTCTCCCCAGCACTCTCGTATTATAACGAGACGTACAGATTAAAGATCCCCATAAGACGTTTATTTCGAGTTTACATCGAACGAGGTACATGCATTTAGAGGAAACTCTTAAGTTCGAAACCCGAATCGCATCTACGTGCAGAATGACTGTAAGTACTAACCATAAGTATAATAAATTCAAGAATTGCTAGTTCATTTCGATTTTTTTAAAACTGGCAGTTAACTGGAGTAATCGATTTAACATTAAGCCTTGCCTCTTCAATGTGTTTTTGATTACGGAGATCAATCTTTTCGTAGGTAATGCATCTTTTACGAATGTTTCTGCGGATTTAAAGTTAAAGTTGACTTCTAGAAGAAGTTTTTTTCTGAAAGAAACGCCGGAAGATTTTCAGAAGCTGCACGATAAAAAAGAGATTTGTTTTTGTGTCTCTGCCAGTTTTCACAAGATGAAATTTTAATTTTCCGCAATAAAGCTGAGAATTTATTTCCAATAAAGCTGTAACTTTATTTGCCATAAAGCCTTAATTTTCTACGTTACAATTGACTTTAGACACTGTTGCATTATTAAAACATAATTTATATACCTTTCTTACGATTCAATAAAAGCTATATGCAAGATTGTAAAAAGTACGTAAATTCAGACTGGTGGTTTATGATTCTTTTTCATGTGATAATGTTTGTGCACTTAAAAGCAGTTGTTGCAATTATTTTTCACATTTGTATTTTTGGTTTCATAATTTTTATAATATTTAAATAAACAGCTCATATTTTATGACAATATCAACATTGTGACATAAAATTGCATTGCCTAATTTTTTTTCTACTAAAATAAAAATATTACTGTTGGAGTAGAATGTTTCTTTTGCTGTCTCGTAATATTAAATAATAAAAAATCAAGTTAAAACTACAAAACTTATATTATCATTTAACCTGAGTTGTTCCACCTTTCGATAAATTTCGACTCACCGTGTTACTCTCTTCTGCTCTTATTCTTTTACTCTTATGTTTACCAAATAGTTAATAAATTACTACATAGTTTATCTGAAGATGGAACAACCAGCTCTTAGTCTTTAAAATAATTTTACATATCTTTAGTATTAACATATATTGCATGTGTAAGTGATTCGCGAGTGTAAGCGAATTTACGTTTCCAGTTTATAGATCGTATTCGTTTTTTCTTTTGATTTCAGTTACAATATACTTTTATTAAAAATTTATCCTGAAGATGTTAGATTTACATTTGCATATATTGGATTTTATTATTAAAAAAATGTTTTTAAATTGACAAAAACTGACGCTTCGAAGCTTTATAAATATTAAATTTAGCTAGGTTAGTATTGCATAATCTGTTGTTAATCTACAATAATCACGACTTTTTACTTCGAAAATTTCAAACTGAAAAGTTGTTACTGGCAGATTATGACCCATTTGGTATCTTTTTTCACAATATTTTGTAACATAGAACGAAAAATATTTATTTTGCAAATAAAAGATTAATTAACCAGTTTTAGAATTATTGATCTTTCTTACAAAAAGTACGAATTAATGTAAAAAAAAAAATGCTACAAAATAAAAAAATTAATGTAATATATAAATAGAATTACATAATTAATACTTCTACATAATTAGTACTTTTATATTTTTCTTAAGCATTTTTCTTTTATATGATTTAACTGTACTCTTTAATAATCGTTCTATATACAACTTAATTCTGTTTAAAAGAAATCCTCCATAATTTGATCATTCCTTTCAGCATTTTAGCATTCTGCATCAAAGTCTGTATCTTCTTGTAAATTATTTGCCACGGTAGTCGCAGGTGCGACAAAAAGACCTTCGCAATTTCTCCGCGAAGGATATCGAGGACGCAAGTGTCCTTGTAACATGTCTTAGGTCTTCTCGCGCGACTGAAGATGTTACGTAGAGCTACATGCATATAAGACATTGCCATTAAATCACGAACATTTGCATATCATGAGCAAAGGAAGCGAGGCGAATCTCAAGGAAGAGAAACGATCCCGTCGGTATCGGCGCGCTGTCGAAACTGTGTTACACGCGTGATGTACCGCACATTGTTTCCAAGCGAGACATCTATTAAGTGGCTCTTCTCTCTCTTTCTCTCACGAGCCGAGCTTTATGCTTCGAAACTTCCTGTATGTCGGCCACCTTAGGGAAACTCTGAAAAACATATTTGTCGGTGTAATTTAATGTCAGTGTTAAGATAAGAGGATTAAGTTGTGCGCAAGAAACTTCGCAAGAGTACGACAACTTTTCAGTGCAGCGGATAATTTAAAACCGGGTTTGTGTTATTCGCATAAGCAGAAGCGGAGCATGCAAACATTACACCAATGGAACGTTACAACACGCTCTAATGAACTCCTCTTAATAGGCTTTACGCTTTCACAGTAATTTCGATCGCGTTTTATTTTATCGAATTCGCACGATCTGCCATGATAATCGCCACACAAAACTCGTAAAAATACTAAAATAATAATTTTTTTATTTTGTAGCATTTTGTTTTACATTGTTATTCCAATTTGTGCGTAAATATTCGTCGCATGTTTAAGCTTTGGTTTTATCTGTTATAAAATTTTTATAATGTTTCGTAATAAAGATAAATTTAATCCGTCATTAAAGTACTCTTAGAACATTAATTTGATTACGAACAATTTGGTAACAATTTTTTATCGTTTTTAATAACATTTTAATAATTAGCAACCTTCAATATTCTGCACGAAATTCGGCAGATTTGAATTTAAATTCCGGCTGAAATAATATATTTCACAATAAATTATTTACTAGTTTTAAAGATACTAATTAGTATCCAGGGGATGGAAGAGTTACACTATTCTATTACTTTTTCCGTTACTTTTTATAATAACAATTTGATAATAACATTGCAATTTTTATGATAATGATAACTATACCTAAACGCCGAGATTGCACTAAGGTTGGGAAAGTCAATTTGAAAAGTAAATTGTATCGTTACGCGTTTACTTACTGAAAAAAGTAACCTGTAATGGGTAACATGTAACGTTGTCTCGATTCCAACTTCAGTTTATGTTTCAAGACCGACAAATAATCGGTGCACAATTTGCTTGAACTAAAAATTGTATAAATTTATAAAAAATGTTATCATCAGGCATAGAACTGTTTTGACTAAATATGGTGTTCTCCACTCGTGCTTAATTTTTTTATTTGCGTTTCCATTTTATCCATTCTCTAATATTTTCGATTACTTGATGGGATAGCTTGGTTTAAACTGTGATCTCTCGTAGCTGAAAATTGTCGGTGCATTTCTGAAAATGGTCGTGGCTCGTTTATGAGATCGAGTAACCGTTCCAGAGTTACATAAACGTAGTCCGGGTTATCTACCTCCGAGGGTAGTAGCTACCGGAGGTGGAAGGTATGTAAACACGAGTGTAACAGGTGCATATAAACGTATAGCGACAAAAGCAGAGATAAAACTGCCTCTTATCTGGCGAACTATATAAAAGAAAATAATTTAAGCTATTGCAGCACTCTAATCCGCTCTAGAATCTCGGCTTGCTGGAAAATACAAAACGATCCGTAGAACAAAGAGATCTATTTTTTGAGAAAAGAGATGAAAGGATTATGTGAAGTTAAACCCTGGAGAATCTTGGAAACATCGTCTTCAGCAACCATGTAGCTAATACTATGTTATTACATCGAAAATCGCAATATCTCGTGTTGCGTTTATGTATTTTATGTTTCCTCGCGCGGGATAGACATCGTTATTATTGAATTTTTAGATAAAATTAAAAGAATACTATTTATAATTCAATATATATAAAATTTAATAGGAAATATAATAGTAATGTATATAATATAAAAATTTCAACTTCAAAGTAATATGAAAAATTGTCTATATTGGTATGTCAAGATAGAAAAATGTCTTACATACCCAATTACATTTCAAACATAACTGATTTATTACTGAACATAATGTAATCTTTTGTAAACATAAAAATGAACATACAACAGAGAAAAACGTAAATATCTAAGCTAATTCAAAATGTACATAGATATAATAAAATCAGTAGTGTTATTCCGCCCATTAAGAAGAATTTAAAAAAAAACGTAGGAACGAGTAGTGCAAGAAAATAATTCACAATTATTAAAAGTAATTTTTGTACTACCATCCTAAAACTCTAATGAATACTTATGGTTATAACTTTATTATGAAATTCACTCGTATGTGTAAGTTATAGTTTAAATGATGTAAAAATCTGAGATCACTGATTTTAAATCTGCATTGACATAAATTGGCAAATTTATAATTAGCAGATCCAAAATGACACATTGAATTCTGATTTTAATAAAACTTTACCTATACACATAGGTGAGATAAATAAATAAATGTAGAAATGATTAGGAAAAAATGATTTTAAGGGATAATCCCTTATATACAGAATGACTTTTAGCTCTTTTTTTCATATAATTTCAAAAATTATTCGAAATATCAAAAAATATTTTGTATAAAAATTTTATAATAAAAATACTTATATTTAACTACATTAGCAACGTCGAACTTCGGGCTCTTTATTTTAGGATCCCCTCAAAAGTAGGACGATTTATTATTTCCATGAAGAAAATTCTTTTATATCACAAAAAAATAATTACGGAGATGAATAAGTTAACAGTGACTTCACGCTTTTTATTACAGACGGTTAAAGTTAACTAGTCGGATGCAATAGAAAGAACGGTGCTAAATGGTGACATAATTGTAGAAAAGGTTGCGAAGGAAAGATCGGTCAGTGGTCCAACCGAAAGAAAACTCAGTTTCCCGGTTAAGCTTGATTCTGCCTCCGAGTCTTTTATTTGACAAATCCGGGTTTATAGGTAGCCCATCGTTGGCGTTTCTCATGGGTCTGTGAGATTTTGCTGTCGCAGGAGAATTAAAACTGCCTGAGTTTCTTTGATCAAACTGTTTATTTGATGTATTGATTCTTCATCAAGGTGTCGCCTCTTCAGCAGCAGCACAGTAATTCTTTTATTTGTATTTAGTGTGGTGTTAAACTTATTTTCTGTCATTGAGAGAAATCTAATCAGTTATATTCTCTAATAAATTTAAATCATGTTTCTTATAATTATACGCTGGCTTTGCCAAGTGTTAATTTAATTTTTTGATTTTTCTGTACAGTTCATTCTGTGTTTTCTCATTATTTATTATCCTAACTTTTTAAAAAAAAGAAAAATATATGCCAGTGCATAAAAAAGATATTTACTTCCTAATATAAAATGTACAAAGAAATTAATGCAATTAACTAAATATTCCATTACTCAAAAAAAACTTTGAAAAAGCTTATTTTTGAAGAAAATCTGTTAATTCTATAATGCATAAGACAGACTGAAAGTGATTAAAGTAATTAACTGGATTGTGGTCAAGAGAAAGCTTAGCGTCCCCGAGTCGCGTTAATTGCATTTCTGTGAATATATGTATTATCTCAACACAGTATTTGTATTATGAAAATATAAAAATAATGAACATATATAGTGACATATATGAGACATAAAAATGTACCTACAAGTAATAAACATGATGTAAAATTGTACAAAGATAAATACAAATAAAAACAAATTTGCGAGATTAGTAAACAATTATATGTATAGTTTTAGCAATATATGTACATAATTGGCAACCTAAAATGACTATATATATATATAGTCATTTTAGGTTGCCAATATATATATATATATATATAATTATAGTTATCATAACCATAAAAATAATTCAAATTATTACAATTTTATAGTTATTTTTGGGACAACTATATTTTTTATAGGTGTGAATGAAAAAATCTGGAAATCGATTATATGGTAAAATAATATTTTGCGAACTCGGTCATAAGATCTCTGGTATATATTGATTATAACAATTTTATTCGGACTGGTCGCAATCGGAAGATTGCATTGCCACTTATATAATAAGACTGTTATTAGAATTTTGACTGCGGTTTTAATTTTTCTGAATAACTTTAATCGAAAATTTGTACATGTAAAAACTTTGGACAAAAGTAGCAGTAGCGCCGCAAACTTGGTTTATTTTTATTTATACCTTTGATGTCTCTGTCACATCATTTGATCTGCAAAAGTAATGATAATTTTGTTTTATGCATTATTTGTTTCTACTGTAAATAGAACAAAGGAATTTACAGATAGAAAGAGAAAATGATTACCGAAATCTGTCCAATACAGATATTGCTGTGCAACATTTTCAAACTTTTTTCATATTTCATGACATGTGGCAGATGATTCAGATAGGTTTTTTTTTTACCGTAGACTACAAATTCGTAATTGAAAATTTTTCAGCACGTTACGTTTTTGAGAAAAATCGAGTAATAGTAAAAGAAATGTGTTTTGACTATCTTTATGAAATTGATTTTAAAAAATGGGACATCATATAGAAGTTTGGATATTAGCTCGAATAAAAGCTCAAACCTTAAGCGCTACAATTATATAAAAAAGATAAATAATATGTTATAACTTGTTTTATTTGACATTAATAAATTAGCTATAAACAATTATGATTATGGGATTTTGATGTTTTCCAAAACAATCTGCATACGAAGACAGTACAATGATAGACGTACACATATACTGCAATCGATACCTCCTCAAAAGATCTGTGATACAAAATATTTTATCATATTATTTATTTATATTTATTTTACGGTTGTTGCTTAAAGTTCGAGCTTTTATGAGAAATCATTTTGAATTTTTATGACGTCCCATTTCTCTTTAAACAACTTCAATAATGACCTCGTTTTTTGACTTTTAAAAAACCTGACATGCTGGAGAATTTTCAATTACAAATGATCTGCGGGAAAAACCTGTCAGAATCACTTGTCATATATCATAAAATAAACTCCTTGTACACGTATTTTGTAAATTCTCTGATCCCTTATTTATTTTCCTACGTTATAATTATATGTAAGTATTTCTCAATTTATTAACAAGGTTTGTAAAAATTATTTCTACCACATAAGACATCATGCTCATGTTAAAAATAAAATTGTCGAGAAAAAATCCAGAATTTTTTATCTAGAAAGAATGAATTAGATATGTGACATGTTTTTTATAAAACATGTATAATACTAGTAAAATTATAAAAAGTTTCAAAGAATCTATATTTAATGATTCTTAGTTTTATATAATATCTTCTTTATAACATTATTTATAACAGTACAATATATAACAATAGTAAGTTTTGCAGTCATTTCATACTTTAAAGCGTCGAAAGTTTCACACTCAATACTCTCATCGGCGATATTTACCTTGTCACGATCATAATCCTCAAGTTTTAGATACGAGCAGAAAATCATCAGACATTTGGCTGCAAAGCGCATTGCTTGGTTAAATGCGGTTAATTAATTTTCTTGGGAATTCCGTTTATATGGCGCGCTATTGGAATTCACTGTCCTGTCTTTCGTTTGCCTATATTTTGGTGCAATACGAATTCTCTTCTATCGATGATCGATTAAGCATATTGTCATGAAATAGGAATGGCACAGAGCATTACTATCGCAATGTTCGTATTGGAGGAATTCGTTTGCAATTGTGGTATTAAAGTGAATTAAACTTGGTTTACTGCAATTCCGGATTTCTCTAATAGGATTGTCTGTCCATTTGTGCTTTGTATGGCCAATATTACTTATCATTTACAGTAAAATAAAAACCAACTTTGACTGACAATAAGCATCTGCCAATAAATTAACCACTTCTTTATAATTTCTTAATGTCTGTGTTTTAAATTTCTATGTTACAACGAAATGTATAAATGTTGTTATTTATTGTATAATCAATATCTGCAAAAAAAAACGCAGTAGAATATTTATATAAATTTAGTTTTAAAGGTTTAGTTCTTAAGTTTGCCAAACTTGACAAAAATATTACATTTAATTCATAACAAACATAAACAGCATTTTATTCGTGTGTTTAATTTATAAATTACCTACTTGATGAATCTTTAAAAATATTATAATGTCGAAAATATATGGATATACTGCAGCTTAAAAAAACCATTTATAAATATCGTAAAAAATATAATTTTAAGAATAAAAAGTTTTTAGAAATTTTAATAGTAATTTCACAACCATCTTCTCGCAAATCGATTTGGCACGGTTAAAAATATTCTTTTCATACACATCGAGAAAAGAAATGTTCTTTCCATATAAATCAAGGAAAGAAATTTGTTTTCACTTCACTGAATCAATTCATGAAATTTCTAAGCTCGGCATCGATGTGACCATATGGGAAAGTTACGGTTGAAGAACGAGGCTTAGAACGACGCCGTGTGAAAACGACACGTACGCCACAGAGGAAGATTGGATACAGAGCTATAGTTATTCAATGGATAACGGAAAGGTGTAGGGCCAACGTAAAAGTAATCAATTATTTCTTTTACATTAGAGAAAGAACGAAAAGCAATTATTTAATGTATTACGTTTTACAAATGTTAATAACTATTGAAAATTTTATGTGATAATTTTTATTTTTAAGTACAGACTATACGCAAATCGGTGCATTTACATAAAAAAGGTTTGCCTTTTAGTTTGCACCCTCTCATAAATAATAGCGAATCAAATATAGACATAGACGCTTTGATGTCTGCGATAGCATACTATCAATATCATATAAACACATATGGATGTTTTGGTGAGATTGCAGCAATATCTCTTGAGAACATGCATTTATGACCTACTATCTAAAATCAAAATACTATATTTGTGATTATAACTAATCAAAACGCGACTTACTGATATAATTATGTTTATTAAACTGCTTATTAAAATTTGCATATATTTTAAATTTATTAGGACATTTTGAGAGTGGTAAAAGTTTTAACTAACGCAATGTTGGAAAAGAAAAAGCACAAAGAAGCAATATTCTCTAACAAAAGTTAAATACACGGTTCAGTTGAAAAAATAGTCGCTCGTTGATAACATGTCGGCGAATAAATAAAATAGAAGTACAATGTTAAAAACGGCATTGCAGAAAGTTCAGTTTTACACACATTTACCGTGTACACGTCAGTTAAAATGGAAGTTACACGTGTTTAAACAGAGTATCAGCCCTCGGGTAAACGTCGCGGCGATTGATTTGGACGACTACGGTCGCGCAAACAATTGAATTCTATTTGCCTGGATCATTTATTATGTCGTGTTTCATGTTCATTTTTCACCGTATTTTCATCGTATCCTACATGTAGATATTATCGTATATATATGTTGTTCGTTAACATTTCATGTCTTGCGGAATACCACTACATATGTACGTGTAGTGCTACGTGTTTATTGTTTTAAGTATGGTATTTCGTGAATGTGTTGTGAAAGAGGATAACAAAATCTATGGAATATTGATTCTTCTTATACCAACTATAATCCGATTGATAATCTAATGCATAATAGTAACGCGATCATATTATATTTATCCTATATTGCACGATAATTCCATGATAATATTAAGTACTCTGATCACAGAGATTTACTGCATAATTAAGATCTTCAGTGGAATATTAATGGATGATCTATATTTCTTATTATTAACTCTTGCATCTATTTGTGGAGCCAACACACGTCCGAGCAAAATTTCACGCGTTGTATATGCCGATAATGTACATGCTAAAATTACATGATTTCACTAATCGTTATTGCATTTATTGCCATGTCGCTTTTTAATCGTATACTAGAAGAGATTGAAACAAATTGTAAGTAAAATTGCGGTTGAAAATCATCTTATTATATACTGTGTAAAAAAAAACCTTTTAATAAAAGCGTAAAAGGCCAATGATCTCACGATGGCGAGTGAGAAACAAAAAATGACGAGTGAGAGTAAGGGTTAAATTCAAGTATACTTCTTGCTTATCTCGAAGTCTATCTTTCCCGAAACTTAAAATTGGTACGATTTTCTTTGAGCGAGTTCTTGAAGTTTGTGCAACAATTTTCTTGTCTGTCATACGATCATAGTAAGAATCATCGCAGCATGGATAAGGTTTCTAGCAGTTACATATTTTGTCGACGTGAATCGACGACGATCGCGGTTACGGCGTGGCAGACAATTTTGTGAAGTGTCGGTGACAACGACGGATGGTGAATGGTTTGCCGAGTTTTGCGTGCGTGTACGTATATACACTTCAAATGCCTTTTAAGTGCGACGGCGTTCCACACGTGCCGCTGTATCGTGCATATTGTACCGGAGAGCAGGGCGCGGTAGGGGATAGCCCGGAATGAAAAATGCACTCCTTCCACGAATAACGTATCACCATCGCGTTGCCAGTACGACCATCTTTTTCAATGTCTGCATTTTTCAAAGATTCTGATGTTACTGTCCACGAGACTTACGACCGGACGGTGGAAGTTTTTCTTGAAAGTCATCGAGCAGGTCGTTGTTCGCACGCTCCTGTACAAGAGTTAGTAAACCATGTTGGTGCAATCCAATAGTCTGTATATTGCATTATATACACAGGTGGAAAAAGAAAAAGAAAATAACACAACTTTGTGAAGAGAAAGTTTTTGCCAGAATAAGCTGAAAATCACAGTACAAGAGGAAGAATGTTTTGATTTCCGATTAAAATGTAAGTTGAAAATCTAAAACGATTTTTTATATTGTATTTGTTTACGACTGTGGAACCTTTATATTTACATTTTAGATATATTTAAGAAAAATAAATTTGTGCATTATTGATTTTCTCTGTTTGTGTTATAGATCGTGCTGCCTCTATTGTTGTATGTATTTCTCTTTTCGAATGGTTCATACCGCAACAGAGCGATTAAATATATGTACATAACTGCTTACATCGAGAAACCATAAGCAAGTTTGTACCTTGATCTGAATATAGTTAGTAAATTAGTAATTAACTGCTAACTGAGGTAGTTTAGGCATTTAGAGTAGGAAACTATAGAGTTAATCACGAGTATACAGGCAATCGCTGCAAAAAGTGTTAATTAAAATCAATGAAATAAAATACCTATAGCAACAATCACTGCAAAAAATGTTAATTATAAATTATTGTAATCGATCAGATATTTATATCGTACGCTGCTATTTTATAATATATATATATTATAATATATGTATATTGAACAATTAAGTTGCGATTTATTCAGTTATTCTGTATTCTAAGAGGTATACTTCCTGATTTATTCATCAGTGTAATGGGACTCAAATCGGAATTATGAATAACAGAATATTCGAATAAATTCATTTTATTTTCATTTTCCTTGTTTCTCACTAATTGTAAATAATATAGTGTTACGCAAATTTGGTTGTTATCTTAATTTGATTGTTAACTTGAGCATTCCCGAATTAAAAGTACAATTACACATTAAAGTTGCAAATATTATATATATGCGTGCGTGTGTGCGTACATGTGCGCGTATTATACAAAATGATCAGAACATGAAATAGGAAACAATGGATTTTCCATATGCGCAGAATAAGAAAGAGTGCATTTTGTGTACGGAAATGTGCGGTCGAATGTGTTTATCTCGTGATATATTCACATCATATTTATTAGTTTTAAACAATTCAGTATTATTTCGATCTGTGCATGGATATGATTACAAAATAACGCATTTTTCTAAATTTTCCATAAAAAAATAATTTACTAAAGATATCTTGTATATTTTCTTTATATTTTCTATGACTTGAATAGATTTTGAAGAAAGATGTAAGGAAAGGGATGGAGAGAGAGAGAGTGTAAAATTTAAAAAAAGTGGAAAATGCCTTTTAAATGTAGGTATAGCATAAAAGACTTTCAAGGCACAGTAAAACTATAATTTTACAATATTTATGCAAAATATGATATAACTATGTAAGTTAGCAAGCATATATAGTACACTTTCTCGGTATACTCATCAATGAGTTAAACCACGCAGGTAAGCTACATGCACCAGAGCACATAATGAAAATCGTAACGAGTATGAGGACACTTTGATCTTATTACTGCCTTTGTCTTCTACTGTTTGAAGTGGAACTAGCTGAAATGAAAGTGCTGATTACGATAGCGCTCGAGAGATAGCTTTGGTACAATGAAATAAATTTGAAACTATATCAAATAATAAGTTTAAATGCATGATATTTGAAGAAAGAATATGGTTTGTATTCAACGCGAAATAAAAGAGAGAAATATAAATAATAAAAACATATAACATTTACAGTAAATATATAGATAATTATAATTGTTTTTCTACGTATTATAACATAATTTCTTTTTTAATAATTAACTTTTTACAAATAAAATTCATAACACGTTTTGTATAATGTAATATAAAAATAGTACGTTATATTATATCTCTTTGTGTGTGAATATATCTTTCTTTCAACAATATTTGATTCAAATATATTGTTTAGATATATGTTGTAGAATATCGCTTAAGGGCATGATTGTTAGATAATTGCGTGTAATAGTTTACTGCTGTTGGCGGCAATACTAGCGCGGGTTATTTTGATAGTTAATCGTCGAGTATTGTGAAAAATGGCATGGTTTGCGTGGCGACTCTACGTTCTATCGCGTGAAATATGACCTCTCATGTCAACGTTGCGGTATACGCGAATGAATGAATACGAAATTATTAAAATAGCGGAAAAAAACGGCGTGTGTGCACGCGCTTTGCTGTTCACGTTGCTGTGTTATGCATCCCGACGCTTACTTTCGCCGTTGTCATAGCGTGGAAATTAAAATAATGCATTATGTATACGAGATGTTGAGGTTGTCCATCAGAGGTTGACAAAAAAAAGTATTCGAAACGTATTCTCAATTTTTCCTGAAATACACGCTCATTAAATTCCGCATTCGTATTTAAAATAGTACAAAAGAGAATTATGACGATATACTCTTTTTTGCGAAATAACAAAATTATTAGATACACGATCGATTTAGAGCTTATTACTCATGAAAGTTAAAAAAGAGTTTCTCCTATAAGCATTTAACTGTCTCGTCAATCTGAGGAACAAAGGATTCGTTCAATTAAACAATTTGATTGTGATCCAATTTGCTTATCTGCTCATCATCGATTTTTTGCTTGTGATTTTTTTCTACAAACGTTTTAATTAGTCGCATGACAATACCTAATTATTAAGTTTTAATCGATTGGAGAAAGATTAAATCAATATAATCAAATAATGCCTATTCGAGCCAACATTGAATACAATGTGAAGATTGATTTATTTAAATTAACATAATTATAATCGCAGACGTTTCGGATCCTGTTTCGAATCTTTATCAATGCTCCATGTAAATTGTTATTGCAAAATTCAGTCATCTAAGAGCAGTAATGTAACAGTGATGTCATCGTACTATTTATCGAGTCGTTATATAATAGAATGTAAGTATAAACAATTTTTTCTGATTTACATGATCATCGAAAGATTAAAGACATCGAGTTTTTATAACAAAGTTATATATCGATTATATTATTTATTTAATTAGACTTCTTTGTATGCAAATATTTTGTATCCTTTATATTAACATAAACTTTTTACCTAAAATCAAATTTTTTTTACAATAATTAAATTGTTCAATAATTAAATTTTACTGAGCTATAAATTCTTAATTTAAAATTTATTTTTCTTATACTTTCTAAAAAATAAAATAACTCCTGTATATACACCGCGTCGAACAAGAACTTAATTTATCAAGTATTATTTATTACGTTTAAGGTAAGTAAACTATATCAATAAAAACAAGCTGAAAAAAAAATACAAGAGCTAAGCACTTAAATTTTGTTATATTCCATCCTCTAGTAAGTATCCTTCTATTTACGTATCACCAAATAACTATTGAGCCTTTTGGACTTCCTACAGTAATCATTTTCACCTACATTTTACGTAGATTATGATATGTAATTGTGTTATAATTTATTACATTAACAAATCGATTTAACTGATAATGATTTTATTAATATTAATATTGCAGCATAAATTCCCGCTGGGTATAAATACCGGAGTTACCCTATGTATTTATATACTCATTCTTTTTTTATTTGATCGAACATTATAATATTATAATACTATAATCAATATATGAGTATATTCAAATGAATCACTTAGCATATAAGACGTGTTCCTAGAAATGCCATAGTAATCGTTTCTTATCGATCTATTCAACGATATCCCCTTCGTTAGTCCCCTTAAATCGTTTCGAACCACCGAGTTCGCCGGTCCCGATTGTCGAGCTTGAACATCTCAATTACGCTGACTTAACGGAGCGCGATAAATCCACCGTTTAACCAACGAAGCTCCATGGTCGACGTGTCGAAGTAGATCTCTCTCTCTCTCCCTCTCCCTCTCTCTCTCTCTCTCTCTCTCTCTCTTTCTCCTTCTCTCTCTCTTTCTCTTTCTCTCTCTCTGGCTCTCATTCTCTCTCCATAGTCCATGGCTTCATGGAAACCGCATCACACACGAAACGTTTCTATTTCGTTTCTCGGTTGTCGGCAGTTGGTCCATGGTGACGATTGGCTTCGGTCACTTAACCGGTCGAATTGCGGCCGAGTACTGCACAACACGTACAACACGCCAACACGTGAAATACAACGCAATCTGTCCCGCTGTCGATACGATTTCACGTGCACGTACTTACATGGAACGTCACACGTGTACGTGCTAGGTTTTGGCCAGTCGCACACACGAAAGTTCGTAGATTTCGACGTAACGTCATCCGCTGAACGGGAAAATAAGCAATATACTGTTCAATTGAGATAAACAGGTCAGATTAGTTGTAACTCTGTTACGGCAAAATGCCGATACACGTTAACGGTTAAAGCGATGGATTGAGAGGGACACGCCGAGAAACAGGTGGGATCGTTTAAAGTCGACGGTATCGTTCGTTAGGAACAACAAAGACAATATTGATTGATCACTACTCTTTTCACTAAGAAAATTAAACTGTTTGTTGTATATTTTTATTAAGGAAAGGTCGAAAAAAAAGAGTATTTTTTCTTTTAAATTAATATTATATTTAAAAAATTCTAATATTAAGAGATACACATATAATGTTATATTTCAATCGATTTTTTGTAATTAATATTATTTCATCATTATTATTTCAAATATACTTTCCATTTAATACATACCTTTAATTGCATCGAATCGATACTGAGAAAACAAATCTTGGTGTGAGGTGATAAAATCTGCCGGTGGTACTAAATCTTCATTATCTGCCGTCGTGTAAGACATACTATCCTGATTCGGTGTGGAAAGCCTGGCATAAAACACGGTTCTCAGTCTCTTCACCGGATTGACTAGGTGGCCCAGATTCTTAGTCTACGTCTGTTTTATACGACGAAGTGAGGCCGGCTTTTTTTCCTCTCTTCCTTTTTATTTTGCACGAGTAGGCAAAGCCGCGCGGTAGTTGACGCAGCTATAAATCCACCAGCTGAAGCGATATGTTTTCTTCGTTGCACCGGCACATCACACCTGCTGTGGTAGTGAATTAAATTTTTAATCACGAATACCGAATCGAAGATAGATATGCGGTATCCGCAGGTTGCATATAATGTTATGAATATTGATACGACGAGGGATGTAGCTTAACAACACGCTGAAAACTAAAGTCGTATTAGTCGTCGCGGGGGATGTCCTGTGTATGTTGCATGAACGTGCATTCTGTTCGGCCACTTTGTACTGTACGAACGGTGTCGCGAGTTCCGGAAGTGGCGTGATAAAGTGCATTTTACGAGCGCCATTACCGCAAGAATTATTACGTATTGTAAACTACTAAATTCTGTAGCTACGTGTAATAATTTACAGTAATTTCAGATCGTGGGCGACTATGAATATAACGGAAACCGTTGGGCCAAAAGTATAACTTCCTTGCTTACTTAATTAATCGAGAATTTCTTTGGGAAAATAATATATGCGCAAAAGTAATATTAAGGAAGTTACAGCTAAATATAGAGATAATACTCGTAATACCAGTACATTTGATGCATTGCCTACTCGCGTACTCCATGCGATTTGCATAAGAAACGTATGTGTGTTTTGGCTTGCGGAATCGTCGTCGGTCGACTTAATATTTCACACCCGAGGAAAATGTAGGTATTCTCGGTATTCTATTTTATTTATTTCTTCTTAGCTTAACGTCCTGACGACGTCCAGATTTTTTATCGCTCTTAGCAAAACGGAGTTTCACGACCGTATATTTATTTCATCTATTTAATACCATATGGGAGCAAAACTTTAAATTAACAAATAACCATTGTGTGAGAATATATTTTATTTTTTATTTTTAATATATAATATGTATATTTTCTGCATATTACATCTAGATATAATACTGAGTGACAATAATACATACGGAAGTCAAACTGTCTCTCTCTCTCTCCCCCCCCCTCTCTTTCTCTGTGTTAATCCAATACATTATGTTCAGATAAGCATACCTTTAATTCTCAGTGAACGCCGAATCAAATGATTACTCGCACGTAACTGTGTGACTTCAAAGCGTCAATTTCACGCTTAGTAAGATTGAATTACATCGTTAATATAATATTAATTTACGTGCACATAAATTAGTTGTGTGCTATATGACCTGCACGAGAGTTAATCGAATTGAGTGCTTAATTGACCATACAATGCGTGTGTGCTATTAAACAGCGTATTACAATAATGTAATAACGCAAGATACGACAATATATTGGAAGTGTATATGTTTATATGGAGTTTTCAGTTTTGTAAGTATTTTAACTTTTTTTTCGAGAGAGAACAAATGGTAGTTTCAATGTTAATGAATCCTCCATATATCTGTCGCTTTTGTTACGAATTAATTAAGAAAAGTCCTTAAGATAGGATCGTTCACGTTTATTGCGACTCACAAAGTGAGTCGGAAATGAAAGATGTTCTTCTATTTATTCTCATTGTTTTAAAATCGAGTAGGATTCTAAACTGAAGATGAGGAGATCCCATCAGGATTCCACTCACTCTTTCCATTCGTTTCGTCGGTGTCAGATCCTTCCGGCGACCAATAACGAGGGAGCTCTGCGACAAAACGAGAACTGACGACGACGACGACGACGACGACTGAAGGAAAAGTGCTCCGAAAAAGGAAGTCTTATGAGACTTTATCAACATCGAAGAGCCGTGCGGCAGCGAACCGTGAGACATGTCTTTTTACGATGACGCGATAACGCATTTTGCTACCGGTCTTCGCGAAAGGCCCTAAGATAGAGTGGTATGGTGTGCTTTTTCCGTCGGGCCGGATAACAGAGCGAATACCCTCCCCGCGTAATAAATAAGAAAAAAAGAAAGGGGACAGGAAGCCGATATATCTGCTTGCGCTTACATCCACCTGCGCAAGCGCAGCCTCACTACAAACGTCAATGCTTCCTCGATCAGTGAATTGTAAGTGATATGGACGTTTCAACGCTGCAGCAAATAACTTCATTTACAGAAAACGTGAGAAACAGGGCGTTTATAATATAGAGTAGAGAAAATATATCGGGAACTGCAAAATTATCTCGAAAAATATAAGTTCCCTAGAAAACTGTTTCAAATAAAGATATAAAGTTTAAAAAGATTTCTTTATTTACTGATCTTAATAGTTTGACCTTGGGTGGGGTCACCAAAGATCAGATTAATCAGATCAGATTAAAGTCAAATATGGAAAGAGCGGTTTTATCAAAATATCTAAAAATTTGGCTAAATACGGATATGAAATAATTTTGTTGAATCAAAATAATTATGAAGGACGCTTAAGCTAGTTGATAGAACATCAAAATTGTTTGCAGCATTGCTGATCATGCTTGAGTTTCCTACATAATTACTTTGATAGTGTAACAAAATTATTTTCGGATCTGTACCTAGCTAAATTTTTAGATATTTCAGCAAAATTGCTCTTTCCGTATATACAAGGTTCTATGAAATTTATATAGAATCTCGTTAATAATGTTATATTATAAACACTCTGTTTCTCATGTTTTCATTTTACCTTTTAACATACGAATCTATTAACAAACATCTAATAATTTATATTATATATTGTAACATAAAGTGCTTAATCTTATGAAATATAAATATATATGATATACAAACTGCTGATAACAATTATGCACAATTACCAGGGTTGAGTAGTGTTAAATTAAAAAGATAAAAGTTAAGATAAAAAGTTAAAAAGTTAATTAATTTTAACTTAACTTAGTTACATTTTAGACTCTTAACTTTTTAACTTTTTATTTAGTTACATTTTATCCGTAATTATTAATTTTTTTATTTAATTCTTTGAAGTTAAATCTCATATATAATACGCGGCAACTTAAAATGAGGTGAAAATTGCAAAAATGAGCGAATTTACTAGGTGTTGATCAATTATAAATATTCTAGTGAATTTGCTCACTTTTGTAATTTTTACCTCATTTCAAATTACACAATCGACCCCCAGATTTCAATCTGTCAGAAACCGTGTATTTCGATGTATCTAGTTTCTGATAGGTTGAAATCTATTATTCCTTATTACTGTAGCTACTCCCTCGTATTGTGTCTGAAGCTTTAGTCATACCACAGGCCAGTATTCATAGTCGAATCTTATATACTAAATAGTATATATGAACAAAGCATATAAATGAAATATAGAGTATTTTCCAAATGAAGTATATATTTGTTATTTCCGTTATTTGTAAGACTGAAACCCTGGAATTATGAATTAAAAAAGTATAAAAAAAAAACAAATTTAAATTTTAACTTTTCAATTACTTTTTTTTATTAACTTAACTTTTAATTCAGTTAATTTCATTATAAAATAACTTGTATCTTAACTAAGTTAAATTTTCAAGGTTGTTAACTTTAACTTAACTTAGTTTAAAAAAAGTTAAGTTACTTAACCCTGACAATTACTATATTACATAAATAAATTTGCTCTTATACTTTTAACATTGATATCTTCGGGGTGTAATGATTTAATGTTTCACTGCATTGTAAAGTTTGCTTCTACTTTACTTACGTACAGCACAATAATATAGCTTTTACATTATAGTCAACTCTGTTGTAATAACTCTGGCTAATTAGAGAATATTATATAAGGCGATAGTAGATAGTTAATGTACACAGGATTATTCATTAAGCACTGTAACCTAATGCATTATCAGGTGGTGTTTAATAACGTACTCTTGAATATAAGTTCTTAATAAAATCACATTAGTTACTCAACTATTAATTCTCAGACATATATCCAAAAATAAATTTCACCGACGACGTGAGAGGACGCAGTAATTAGTATCCTTATGCACCGTTTATCAAAGGTGCTTTACAGTTTAAAGGCTAATATGATTATAATTACATATATGTATATATATATATATATATATATAAAAAGTTTCTCATTTTTTGCTTGATGTCCACTGGTAATGGCCGAGAAAGCGGATACGTTTGTATCTTACGCGTACTTTTATAAAATATGATCTCATCGGATGGATACAAGTAAAACTTGTCTCTATCGTTCCACGTCGTCTTCTTTCGGTGAATCAAATAATAAATTTTGACGTTGACGTAAAAGTTCATTTTCCCAAGCGACGCATCCGAGTCTCTGAAAATCAAGCACATTTATTGGAGATTTTTCATTTATTGATGCATAGTCAGCAGTCAATTATTATATCTCTACGATCGGCAATCTAAATTGTCTGTTACGTTAAAAAAAATCGAAAAAATATTCTTATTGACGCAAGACTACTTTCAGGAGAGATTATCTATGAGTTCTGCAGCACCTTTATTTAAATTAAAAATCATAGAAAAATAAATGTGAAAAAGTGTATATGTTCCATACGAAATGTTATTTAATACGAATGTATTATAAAGAAATTTATTACGAAAAAAGTCTTAAAAGCATGCAATAGATGTGTCTGTATGCAGATATAAATATTTTTTTGCAAAGCTAAGTAAATTTTAATTTTTTTCCCTTTTTTAACTGTATTTTATCCTCACAATATAGATTTAAATATATATAACTAATATTTTCGGATAAAGATCGCTGCAAGATTTTAGCATCAGAATATATAAGCCATTAGACAATCTTTATATACACACATATACTATATATATATAATTCGCATAAAGTAGCTTTACTTTTATGAAAGAGGATTAAATCCCTTTAAATCTCTAACATTAGGATCATATATTTCTGTGCCATCACCTCGAACTATATCGTCCACGGTCGACGACGTGTAAGTCGACTTCCACAGAGAGAAGAGAGAAACCTGGACCGCAATATACTCCGAGATTCACCTAGGTGACTTATTTCCTTCGCGCGAGCATAAATAAAATTTGTTTCCTGTCTTTTTCGGCACAATTTCTGCTGTGGAATATGCACGCATATTGTTTTTCACGAGGAGGTGAATATTTCTTACGTGAATATTCCATTTTGCATGACAGTGAAAAATATTAAATTCGCTTTAACAAGTTAACATGTTTTCTTGCCGTTTTTATTCTTTTGTTGATAAACTTGTTCTGTGTAAGTTTGCAAATATTTAAAACGTTTATGGTGAACTCAATTCGCTCTGTAAGTTTTATCGTTTGTTATGTATATGTGTTTCTATACTATACACAATAATCTGTAAGTTTTAACAAAGCGCTCATATATAGATAGAAAGGATTAAACTAACGATAAGTCGAAAAGTCCTCTATCATCTCGCAATTTTTACAATAATTAATGAGATATTAATTTCTAAAAATTGCTAAATAAGCAGGAAAAATTGATCCATAAGACAACTTTAAAATTATCTCTTTTAGAGTTCTTTATAAAATATCTTAAAGATGTTCCTTAAAGAACTTCCAAAGATCTTAAATTTGTTTTATGCGTCGATTTTAGATATCCTGTTTATTGGGTAACTAAAAAAAGAATTGTAAAAATTGTAAAATGGTAGAGGACTTTTCGAGACTCAGTTTAGTCTGCTCTATCTACATATGAATACTTTGTCAAAACTTATTGGACACCTTGTATATATAAAGTGTCGCGCGTTTTATTACTAATTGTTTAAAATATAATTTGCACTTTGTTTATCACGAGAGAAAGTTGGGATTCGCGCCTTCTACCGTCATAATAACTTCATACAGTAATGCGTTCTACCCAGCGATTATAAAGTTCTGAAGAATGGTAGCGTAAGCGAGTTTCTTTTATATAGCGCTTTCAGTATTGTTTTCATAGCAGTGCGCACCACGTCAGCGTTTCTGAAAGGACGATGTTTCAGCAATTGTTTTATCTTTGGATGAAAATAAAAAAATCGGTAACCGACAGTTAGAAAATCTATCTACTTAAGCCCTGTTACAACTGAGACACTAAAAATAATTAATTTTGTTTAAATAAAATAATGAATTAATAAAGCTGGAATTTCACTTACTATACAAAGTTCTGTTTCAAAGTTCTTTTAATATGACACGGTCAATAACTAACAGTGCTGACAATGTTACTGATCGTGTGTGGTTAACTCGTAAGGGACGCATCTCTCTTGAGCATCCATAAGAAACACCTGGGTTGAATTTGCACCAGGCGTTTTTAATGTTTTATATTTTTCGAAAATTAAAAACAAAATTAAAGTAAAACGTTCTTTAATGTAAAATTTTCGAACCAATCAATTAATAATATTAAATTTTCAAAAAACAAAACGTGTTATTTATTTAAAACTGCTTGTTAAACAAAACCAATTTTCTCAAATATCCACAAGTTGGAAATTTTGTTGATGTAAATTCATACTCAGGTGTCACTTAAGGTGACTCTACACGATCAATAATATTGTCAGTATTAACAAATACTGATAATATTACTGATCGTGTGTGATTAATATTTATGGGTTGACATAGAATACTGACGGTGATCTGGATTTTTTTCTCGAGCATCAGTCTCACTTTATTAGGATCCATATCATAGTATGTTACAGTATAATAATATACTTGAAACTGAAGTGAAATATATTGTCGATAATACTGATCATATAAAGTTGTAAAAACATTAAAAATATTAATGTATATTGTTAATATTACTGTTTCAATATTACTGATCATTATTATTAATCGTGTAGAGTCACTTTTTAGAGTCGACAAAATAAACTTTTTAAATAGGAATTATTTCTTGTCTATTACAATAAATATTCTCTCTCGTTTTCGCTCTCTCTCTCTCTCTCTCTCTCTCTCTCTCTCTCTCTCTCTCTCGGTTCAATAATTTTGCATATTATATATTTTATTATTATATCTTGCATTATAATTACGTACGATGTTATTATTACGTGTAACATTATATATCATTAATTACTTAATTGCAAGTCAAATAATTCTCATTTAATCTTTTTTAATGATCTTCGTTCTTTGCCGTTTTTGGGAATCTAGACAGACATTCACAATTTAATTGGATGTAAAGTGTGATTGACTGCATCATTTGTCAGATTTGTCTTTAACACGTTCTCTGTTCGTCATTTGGATCAAACTCATTATGTGCCCTTCACTCATAAATGAATGATGTTTGAATAATATTGAACTAAAAGCAAATAAAAAACGCAAGAAAAAATATTCAAATCCCCAAATTTAAAAAATAAAATAGAATTATTAAAAATTATTTAAATCTATTTCTCAAACTTTCATGTAAACGGAATATAAGTATATAAGAATGGCACATAGAATAAAGTATTTGTCAAACTCATTTATGTTTGGTTCCATTTGATTCTTTCTCAATCTAATTACAGAAATGAATTAATGACAATCTGGATCCATATATCAACGTAAAGATTGGCAAATTTTCCAATGTGCACGGACAAAGGTAAAATAATGTTGAGAGTTTCTTTTGATCGTGAAAGCATTGTCCAAGCTGGATTCTTTCTTGCAGTTGGTACGATAAAAGCGCATTACTGTGAAGTACTTCGGCATCTGACGTTCAAAATTAGATTGAAAGAAATAAAAATCAACAAAATGGGCTTGAAAGGATTGAATTTCGTTGTATCGAGAAATATTGTAGAATGTATTAATCTCTTGATAAACTTAAAACAAAAAACAGTTATTGGAATTGATAATCAATAAAACATTTGTATGCTATTAATTCGAATATTGATTTGCGTGTAATGATTTTGTATAAATTATTTGAAAAATAAGTTAAAGTTCGTTGAAGTAATTTACAGCAAAACTTTCCGTTTAAATGAATTAAGTTATTTAGCGAATAATTGATTGTAGAAAATTAATGGATTATTTAACAAACCATTGCACAACATTTTAATTGTTGTATTTGTAAATGACAAAAGATTATTTAATGTGTAAATTTTGTTAAAAAACTTTGTTAATTTTCAATGAAAACTTATAATGTAATTTTCTAATATACATCTTTAATGTAACAAAAAAAAAATAATTTTTTAATAATAATGAAAATTTCAAGAATAAATACCTATATACAACATGAAATCATGTTTGGGTTAATGAAATATAAAATTAGATAAAAAAAATATTATATGATTAGAGAGCAGAAATTAATATAATCTATAATTTATAAAATTTCTTGTAATTGTAACGAAGCTTCCAGAAATTCCATAGTTTGGTATGCGTGGCTATAATTGTACGTTACAATAATGTCGAGCGCAATAAATCACATTCTTCTGGCACTTGCGTGGCTTAATTAATTTGTAACGAGTTCGCACAAGTTACACATTGATAAAGCCGACGGATTAATCATCGGTGAACTGTTGCGGAGGCTTCTCTTTTCACATCGTTCTCATTTTCTTTCGAGTTAATCATCTTGCTGTTCCTTCGCAACTCATAATGATAAACGGGAAGCGTCGGGAAGTTTTTAAAACATCTGCCCGTATCTCGTGATGGACTTCATTTTATACCTTACGACCGTCATAAAACATGCAAATGTCCTGGGAATGTCTACACCTCAGTTCATATCGATCTTGTTGGATAAGCGTAATTATTGCAGCAGGTAGGTAGATTAGACTCCAAATAATAAAATATTTTAACGTTTTCGACTAAAGCAGTAATCATAGCTAAAGCATTTCACGTAAGTTTTGAAAGTATACTAACAATAAGTATGTTTCAAAATCTTTAAGCGGAATATTGGGGAAAAATTGTTACACTATGATAACGCGCTTTTGCCTTGAAAGCACCTAAAAAGCAAGAAAATTAAATTTATTCTCGTTTTATGCTTGAAACATTGAACACTTTCGTAGCCTTTGTCTGTCTATTATAAAAAAGTGAAGTATGTATAATAAATCGCTCTCTCCTCACATATACTTTAAATAGATAAGAGAAAAGCTCCAATGAAAGATTTTGTGGTTTAAAAAATATTATATTATTTAATTCATGCACCTATTATGCAGTTTCTTCTCATTTGTAATTAACATGTATCAACATGTATAATATAAATTATTTCTTATATACACACACACAATTTTCTTTTAGCAACAAAATTTTACTACGTTTTGTTTATTGATAATTTAAAGTTTATTTTGTAAATTGTATACCGGTTATTTATTTACATTATTCTATGATGGATGGAAGAAGTATTGCGCTCTTTAGACAGTTTAAGAATGCCTGATCGATTCCCTCGGGGCACTCAATAAGGCGATGTCTCGCGATCAGGATGCAATTCGAAGATCCTGGGTTGAGAGGTCTCAATTGTGTCACGCTGGCTGCATTCCATTCAACACGACGTGCAAATACAGCCTAGCACGTAGACCGGATATGTACCGAATCTACGAAGTTCTGTTACATCGGAAGATTAGATTCGCGCCGCTTCTCGAATGAGTCGCGGAATCTTGTTGCACGTGAGAATATTCACGTGTTGTATTCCTCATGTGTCTCGATACGATCCCGGAAATTATTTTAATTAAGTAACGGAAAGTTGTCTGGAATTTAGTAGATAGGCGAAATACGTTCATAAACTCCAAATATTAGACAAGAAATTGGGTTGAGAACTTAATGTTTTCGTGAAAACAATACTAATCCGAAATAATAACATATATTTTGATAGTTTTCTTATTTTATTGGGATAATAAAATAAATGTATCTATAATGACGTATATACGTTTTCTTTAAATTTAGGAAAAATGAAGAAAGATTGAAGAATAATAAAATATATGAGTATAACATAAGAAGTTACAGAACCGATTATTAATGTACAAATCTTTGACGTATAAGTATATACTTGCAGTCTTTTTTTTAATTGACGAGATCTATCGATATATTCTAACAACTTATCATGAATAGCAAGATCAGGGACTTCGAAGACTCATTGAATCTTTGCTTTAGAAGTTGCACCATCCTTCCCCGACTTTCGCGGCCAAGTTCGATATGCTAGTTTCCTTCTAGCGCGAACGCTTCATGTGGCTATCAGTTAGTTAGTAACTGACAAGTGAAAGTAGTTATCAAACTTGTCGAGTTTGAGTGGAACAAGAATTTATGGGAAATATAAATTTGAACTTACATTTTTATTTCTTTTAATTTGTAACTTTGCAAACTTTCATGCGTGCGCGCGTATGTGTGTATGTAAAAAATATTATTTTTAATTTGTGACATTACGTACTCGAACTTCAGTTTAAGACTTCAAGATCGATAAATAATCGGCGCGCAGTTTGCGCGTTTTTTAAACTGGAAAAATTGTAAGATTTACACAAAGTATTAATATTTAAAAAATATTATTATTAGCCATCAAGATCCGCTTTGATTAAATAAGTCCTTATTTGTATTGACATATTATTTTTCAAATGTATAAAAAATAAGAAAAATGATGTTAATAATTGTTTTTAGTCTCTTTTAAATAATAAATCAATATTAATTAATAAGAACTTTTCTTGATTATACAACTGTGGACTACTGAGAATACAAAAAATTAAGGGTATGTATACATCATCAGGTTGTCAGATTGAATAATGAGTTGAATTAAACAACGATTACACCGCATTTACTGTATTTATTGTATTATATCTTTTTTACTTTTTTTTAATAATTGTGAACCGTACCGAGGATGACTTTGTAAAATGGTCGAAACGTATGCGTTGCGTGGAATCTTTAATTAATTAGACTTTTTGTGAATATATATATAGTACTGATTATATCGTGAGATCAACATAGTTTTTATTAATTAAACACTACCATTTAGCTCACTTATAACCCTCTTTTCGTTATTGATTTGTTATCTAATGAACTTTTTACATATTTTATTTTTAATTAATAAGAAATTTTTTGATTATGGATAATTATTAAATTATGTTCGAATGTGTTAACTCGAAAACTCTGCAAATGATGATACAATAGAATAAGTTTATGTAACGAGGAAATAATTAACAAATGTATTTGCAACACTCGCTTGATATATTTTAATTGTCCAAGTATTAGTTCTATACAGTCTGATAACTACTTAATAATAAATTACGTACACATATCAAGTCATTAACTAGGTTTTAACAAGAGCTCTTATTTGCATTTCCATCACAAAGAGTTCTTGATATCAATTAATTATATATTAACATATATATTTAAAATTTATTTTATGACACAATGTAATTTATTATAATAAATCGTATATTGATTTAAAGGTAATATTTTACTTCTGATAATCTGAAATCTGTCAAAAATTTATTACCAATCATCGTATTGTTTAATTTTAAGAGATAAATATGAAAGAGCTGTATCAAATTAAAAGTTGTAAATAAGATACGAGGATAATATTTCCGGAAAAGTAAAAAGCAAGCAGATTTTTCGCAATTAATTAATTATTGTGATATAAAACTCTCAAATTGGATAACGTTCAATAGGGATAGTCATATTTCGCATAAGTCATATACTGAATTCACGAATGATAGATGAACAAAACAAAATGTAATTTTCCGCAGCTTAAATGAGATGACGGAGCACTAAACTTCAAAAATGTTTACTAGTGATCCTTAAACTTTGTCTGAAAACTTGTGTTGGTGGGGAGAGAGGAGTGGAGTAAGCCGACAATATTCTAAGAAGTTCTACATAAAGAAATATGCTTATCTTTCTCTCCATTTTTATACATGCAATCCACCGTTCTATATTTTAGCTTAACTAACATTAGCTAATGCTTATCAAAGATTATATAACGCTTATCACTTCTTATTCAATAATTAAGAAATCATATCTAGTAACAGCCTGATATAAAACGTTATACGATTGTTTTAACTTAGTTAACATAAGCCAACATTACTTTTATCAAAACTCTTTATCAAAGAGTACTTCAATAATTAACAGATAATACGAATTTAATATATAGCAGTTTAATATCTTAAAAAATATAAAAATTATTTACTAAAAGAATAAGAAATAAAGTTAGTATTGATCAGCTTTCAATATCTTGTGTATATAATATTGGGAGCTATCAGAATACCATGTGCGACAATGGCTGTATATTAGCGGCCCTAAAATATTAAATATGGTTTCGTGCCACCAAAGTTGGCCGGTGTCTCGATAGCTGGCCAACGATATTAGCGTGGGGTCGAGATGCACTTTCTGCAGCTCATGGTAACGTAAAGTTTGACCGGATGTAAATTATCAGAGCGGTCGACAGAGTCTATGGCTGGTCTAAGTATAATGGGGAGCGTAGGCGCAGAGTGTGAGCCTGCATTTTCCACAGCAAAAGCGTTTGTAACTTGATCTATCGCGTTTGTAATGATCTATCGTTGACACTCAAATAGCAAATTAGATAAACGCTATACACATTTTGGATATAAAAAGATGCTCGTACGTAAAATTAAAAAATACAAAAAATAATTTTAATAATTTTAATAAAATGAATTTAACTTTAAGTTTAATAAAAATTAAAGAAAGTATTTTACTTAATGTAGCCAACACATTTAGTTTTCTATGTTAAATACAACCTTCCAATGAAATTAAAATTACACGTCATATATTATATAACATTCGTTTCGTGCTACATAAAAGTTTTCTTCTCATTAATAGATAGAAAAGTTTTTAATAAAATACGTACTTTTCGTCTTTCACGGCACAGTATCAATAATACTTGTGTTCACAGAAGAGAGATAAGTTGCGGAAATATCTGAAGGTACGTTTTCTGTTTCGTCAAAGTACTATTACAGTGATTCGGAGAGAATTAGAGAGCTCATAACGGTTGAAAAAATACAGCAGTAATAAACCTCAGAATCCTCGTGCAAATTCCATCGCATTTTCTCTGGATAAGTACCGCGTAAAAATAAAATTTAAAAAATACAAGAAGTAATTTCCTACAGTGTAGAGAACTGTGTATAATTGACAAAATTATATGCTATTTGCTCATCCATCATTCGTGAATTCGGCATATGACTTATGCGAAACATAACTATCCCCATCGTTATCCAGTTTGCGAGTTTCATAACATAGTTAATTAACTGTGAAAGTATAGAAAACTATATACAATATATATATATATATATATATATATATATATATAGACAATATTAAATTTTTTTATATTAATCCACATGTTTCCTCTTTGTTTTTAGCGCCTTTGCGATTTTGCAAAATGTCTGTATCATAATTGTCAATTTCATATGTATAGCGACAACGTGTGCAACTCTTCGCTGTTGTATACGGATCAATGCTTTTACGAACATTTCTATACGAGAGAATCGAATTCGTTTGCGAGTCTTCATTCACGAAGTTTCAAATAAAATCCCGTTTCGGCGCATCGCGTCCGTAAGCAAACTTTACCAAACTATTCTGCGGAACTTTCAAACATTTCTACCTGCAATAAATTCGCGCAAATCATAGACGCAAAACATGATAAAGGGGAGGGACGGAACGACCGAAAAGAGAAAACGAAGGATAATTCTGCAGTTCGATACGATGGAGGACGTGAACCGAAAATGCAGCGTTGCGCGTATACGGGGCAGACAAGAGCTATCGTTGCAGTATCTTGATACTATTACAAATCACGTTTCGTCGAACTTATATAAATACAATTATTCAAAGTTCCGCCTTGAAGTTTTCAGCTGAATCGAACTATCTTGAATCTTCACAAAGGTACACTTACCCTATACTTTATGCATCACGTCCGACATAACCGCGGAACTTTACACGCAATTCCTTTTACATATATTTACCACACGTACATTTTTCTCTTCTTTACGTAAATCTCTTCCATGATATATTCTTATAAAATTTTGTCCACAAATCGGATCGAGGGAAAATCACCTCGTCAAAAATAGATTTCGAGCGAGTAGTTTCTCGCCGATGCACAACGCGCAACGGTGCAAAATTTCTCCCTTCTCACGGAAACCGGAATTCGTTCCGCGTTGTTTATATATAAGTCTTTAATCGCTTTTATCTTTTTTTCTTCTTTTGCATCTCGCACGTTCGCTACATTCGGAGACACTTGTTCCCGTGCTGCACGTGCACCTATAACTCGTAATGCGGGTGGGCGAGCTTTCAGCGAAGCCGTCAGTTAAAACGTATATCAGGATTTTATTGCTCGTTCGCTCAGGAGTGATTAACGGACTGAAACGACTTCCCTTGCTAAATGTTTTTATTATATCGAATTCACAGGTCTCTCGCAATTCACTGGAGGATCCTGTTACTCCTGAGGTCACGCGTGCTCGCGGTGGTCCTGTATCTTCAAATTGCACCTTATCTTCAATGGCTTTGATTTATCGCTAATAAACGTGAGTTTTATAACTCGTAATCAGTTTCTCACCATATGAAGACTTTAAAAGCGATTAATTATTGATGTCAATTTAAACTGTTATTATGTGTTACAACGCTGATTTAGAAGTAATGATGATGACAATAATGATACAAATTGTTTATTTTAGTGATTTTAAATTTAATCTTGATAATAATGGATAAAATTATATTAGCGTAATTATTATAAATGATATTATTGCATTAATTTAAAATTAATGAAATTAATTTTAATTTAATTAATGTGAATTGCCTCTTTAATAGTTAAGTACAATTTGATACCAGATTCAATATTATTAGGCAAATAAAAATTTCGATAATTAAGGTATTAAGTATATCAGTTAATGACAATTGGCGAATATGATCCAATTATTAAAATAATAACAATTTTAAATGTTCAGCTTTCAATATATATATACATATATATGACTGTAAGTAAATTCGTTGTTTATAAAAATTCAATAACAAATTTATTTAGAATCATATATATATATATATATATATATATATATCATCAAAAGCTAAATATTCAAAATTTTTGTTCAATAATTGAATCATGTTCGCTAACTGGTACATTTACTTTATATCAGTTTGATTTAACTAATATTAGTTAAATTAAGTGTGTCTCTTATGTTAGCAAGTTAAACTCTATATACACTTACGTGCATACGTAAACATTTATATAAGTACAGTGCTGTAAATTACTACGGTGAACATGGAGATTTGGAAATGAGCTTGGAGGTTTTCAGACGACAGATGCTCACGACTTGCGGTTAGAAGTTCTCAAAGTACAATACTATTATTCGGACAATGCTGTACAATGTAATTTTGGTAGCAGCAGCTAAGCAGTGGATTAGCAATTCTGCAACTACTTGATCTCTATCAGAACATTTACTACGTAAATGATGTTATTCCAACTATAAATTGGTCGAAATCACTAATCACTTTCACGACTTGTATACACTGCTTAATATTGTGATTTTCATTTAAATACCTTTGTCATTCACATTGTATCTAATGTGCCTATAGCATATTTTTAGCGCGAGACACTATCGTCTCTTGATATAATGTAAAGTATATCCATTTAATTAACATAAATACAATGGAAGTAATATAAGAAAGAAATTGTTTTCTGTCGATTTTGATGATACGATATCTGTTGTCAATTATATCGATTCTGTAACGCGATATTTCGAGAATATTTAGTAACGAATATGGATTACCTTAGGATATCGCGTAAATATACGGGCATAATATCCGGTAGTATTAAATCAGTGTGAAATTAGACATCGATGCTGGATAATGTTGTGTGGGCAGCTCCGATAAAATATCGACCATTAGCTGGCTATTATCTTAGTCGTATAGCCAGGATTCGCGACGCTGTTAATGCGTTAATAAAGATTACTGATAACGTCAATCCAGAAATATTGCGGAAATTTGGAGAATACAATATCTCGCAATTGTCACTCTCAAAATGTAATCGTGTTTTTTCTTGCATTAATCTGCATACAATATTATACGTTTATTTTATGTATGCTTTTATGTATGCTTTTCCAGATTTATAATTATAGAATGATATTTTAAAAGCAGATGTTTTAAATTTTTCTTATCATATTCGGTGTTTAATTTCTGTGTAACTTATTCGACGTATATTGAAAATGTTGTTACATATTCACGTACAATGTACTAATTAAAAAAAGTTTGATTAAAACAATATTTACATAATCTTGAATATTTATAAAGGCATAAAAGAAATAATTTACTTGATGTAAAAAACTTTGAGAGAACGTGCGTAAACAAGCAAACATTGCTAACAAGCAAACAATTTTTTTATGCACATATAAATGTACATTTAAAATTCCTGACAAGTTTTGATTCCAAACAAAGGAATTTGGCTTTTTCTTTTTATAAAAAAAAAGTTTTTAAGATCGTATTATAGGTATAGTATATTTCTCTTTTCTTTCATTATTTTTTCTTTTAATTTTGTTGTATACTATAAATCTGTTTTTTTTAAATCTTTTTTGTATAGATACTTAGTTTACGTATTCCTTTCTATATACTTAATTCATTTCAACAGATAATAATAGATCTATCTTTTTTTACCTCTATTTTCATCATCTCATGGTTTTATCTTTTTATATTCGATTCTTTTTTTTATACAACGGTTCTTTTATTCTACAAGCATAGCGAAACCTAGTTCAATTCGGCTAACATGCGACAGTGTCACTCGTATCCCAGTCGGTTGTTCCCAGTTTTATAAGTCCTCAATGTTGATGCGACCGAGATATGAAAATCGGAGAGAAAGAGAAAGTACGAAAAAATTAGAAGCAAGAAACAAGAGGAAGAAGCGAAACTACGATCAAGACAAAAAAAGAGCGTAATCTTCGTACCCGGGGGGTGCGCTCAATTCAAAGTCTGGGTTTCAGCAATCCCCGCATCCCTATATTCGTGAAAGAGAGGAATGGCGTGAGTCAGTAAGCAAGATTACACGTGTCTGTGTTCGTAATTCTCTGAGCACGTATGTGTACACAGGGTGTTCAAAAATCTACTCTTCCAATTGTAAATATCTCAGCTAATTTAAAGCCTTTCGTAGCAAAAACACCATAAAGATCGATATTTGCTACTTATATTTTTTAATTTCAACAAACAAATATAAACTCCACCGAAATAAGGTTTCACTCTTGAACTATGCGGTACATTTCGTTATCCGTTTGCATGAAAATTACATCGCAGAAAATCTTTTAACCTTAATTATTCGAAGACCATCAATATCTTAACATTCTTGTTGAAGATTTGTAACTTGGGAAACAAATAAACTAATGATTTTAGGACACCCGGTATTTGCCTGTGGGTTTGACTGTGCCGGCGATTACCGCATCGCGTTTACCGGAGTTCAGGGATAGTGGGTCCCGAGCGGATTGGGGATAGATGCCACAAGGAATGGCGAAGGAGCTGCCTTTCTACCGAAGACCTCGGGGCAATGAGGATAGATGATGCGGTCTAGCCTAACTCGTCTTGCGTTCGCGATGAGCACGGCACAGAAGTCCTCTCTTCATTCTTAGCCGAAGACTCTTTAACCGCGTACGTGCCGACTCCATGGTCAATTAAAAATTGCAGACCGCAGCGCGTGGAACAAATGCTCCTGATTATTTCTTATGCTAATGAACCGGTGGCGCATCGCGCTCGCGCGCGCGATGGTACGTGACTGCGACGCCGTGAGCTGCAATGCTCACTGACATAATGTCGACGATGCTCTCTCCTTTCTTTTAGACTGCGTCGCCTAAAGATAGAAGAAACGATCTAGTGTCGCAGTAAGTAAAATGCTAATTAGCTACATTTGCTTATCTGTGCGATCTAAATTTCTAAATAATAAATTATGTCAACCAAAACTCAACCAATTGTCTCGTTGGTAGTTTCTTCAAGATGTCTTTAATCATATACATGACATTTATATTTCTAGCTTAAAATAATTGTAAAGTTATTCTTTAAGTGAAATTTACATTTATATTTAAATGATGAAGATCTTTTAGCGCCAACTAAGTAGTTTCTTGGAAGTAATATTCGATGAGCGCCAAGTGCATTCAACGCTTATTCTCATTATGCTGCTGCCAACTTCCGTAAAAAGCACGATGAACTTTGACACTTTATCGAACATTGTCGTGGTCGTTTGCGCGGTCGCTTCAACGAATGATTATGCTAATATCGTGTTCGAAGCTTGCCGCGGTGCTTTCAACTAAGGAAAAATGAATTTTCTATTAATCCGAGAGAATAAAAGAGAGAAAATGTGAAAAATCTGTAGTCCCACGTTGTAGCAGATGCGCTAATGTTTTATTAAAAGCGCGCGACGATCAGGTGCAAAATAACATTTAACATATTATTATTTGCAGCTGAAAAATATGTCGATTGGCAATCACGTATCTGTTATTACACATTTATAAATCTTGGAATCAAATTGCCTGTCGACATTTATTATATAACGAGTGAGACGACATTTCTGCATGTGTCGCTATTTACGCGAATAAACAGATAGAGACTCTTCGCTAATTGATATGCCAGATTTACTACATGTTAAAAATTGAATATAATTATCAATAAGAAACAATTGTTAAAAAGGGAAAAGTTAGTTTAATATTTATATTAAATAACGTAGGCATATTTTTATACAATCAAGATAATTAAAATGAACGATCGCAAATATGAACAAGTGTAATGAGTATTTTTTTTATGTACCAATAAAATAGAACATGTTCATAGATATACACTTGTATTCGTTCATATTCGCGACGCTGTCCATACTTGCTAAGGCAAGTTCATAAATTCAAGACAAAATTCGATTTAATTTTTATTAAATTAAGATAAGACTTGACTTAAGACAAAACATACTTATAATTATTTGTTATGATGAATCTTCCAACTTTTCAATTATTGTATTTATATATTTTATCAAGTAAATTAATTTTCTCCTCCTCAAGCTATAAAATTATTAAGGTGTATTTAGCCGCTTCTGCTTTTCTTTTTGACAACGAGCAAGCGACCAGGGAGAAAAATTAACAGAAATGAGCACAAACACGTACGAGATGAACGATGAGCGACTTCGAGGGAAGAGGAAGAGTAACTAATTCATACAATAATTATGGCCGGAAAATATGAGTGGAAAATGAAGTGACACAAAGATCCTTAATTAATGGTCTCTACAAACAGAACGCAAAGACACGGAATGGTGTATCATGGTAGCTGGTAATTATGATAAAACTTAATATTCAGCAGGAAATTATTCTAAAGTTGTGCAATCTGTGTTTAATCCACATAGAAAACAGTTTGAGAACTTTATCGCTTATGAAAAAAGTAACACTTTAAAGCATTAACAATTTTTAACACAAATGCGGAATTATCTCGTACAATTTGATATTTTCGAGTTTATTATCGCACAATATGTCTCCACTAATCGTGCAAATTATTATCATTCTTGATTTAATGAAGTATTTTCGCATTGAAGTATTTTAATGAAAATATTTATTTAGCATGCGCAATATGTTATTTTATTTTATAATTTAATTGCATTTCGTTTCGACAACTATTTTATCTTCGACAGCTATTTTATCATATCATACTATTATATTAAACCATTTGTTTTGAACGCGTCTAGAATCTAAAAATTAAGATAATCAATTAACAAACATAATGATAATATAGCTAAGATCCTTTTAGCCAACAAAGAAACACTGAAAATAAAAGCTCAGATTGAAGTTTCTTTTGCTCGTGTAAGGAAGCCCTTCTTGAATTGTTAATGGTTTACTCAACTCTTTTAGAAAACGGAAACTCAACCCTTGTTTTATCGGAGAAACTGAAGAATGTTATTTTTAATTCCAAGAAAGTTAGTAACTCCTTGCTTATTTGCTGTTTCAATGCTTCGGTATCTTGAGAATGTGTCACATTCTTTTGCACTTTTATATATATCTGTTACAATCGTGAGAACTTCAAACGTTCTTGTAGCTCGTTTGTTGTTAAAACTATGAGCTTATTTATTGTGCCTAAGGATAAAAATGTCAAGTTTGACAACTCGTGAAACTCGAAATGCACTTTAAAGGGCTCTGAATTCTTTGACCTACAATTTGAAGGTCAAAAATATTTCTTCTGTTAGAAACAACGGGATGCAAATAGAAGTCGATTCTGTTAATCTGCCTAAAATTAAGGATTTTCAAGAGTTTGACAATGCTAGACTGAAATTGACAGGAGAACAAAATCGTAGACTACTCATAGGTACATGGAGTTCCGGGCAATATGTTCAGAGATGACTTTATATTGGATGACTTTACATTATTATATTGAGATGACTTTATTTATTGGCTTTCAGCTTTAATGTTACTATATTAGAGATAAAAATCATCTATATATTTCCTCTAAGAGACAACTATATACTAACCATTAATTGTGTTTTGAAGGTTTCACCGTACATCCGCACTCCACTAACGCGTCACTTGATTACTTTTTTTGTTACGTTATTATCTATTTATTCTTGCGATTTTATTAAAGCTTACTTGTAAGCTACTTTCAGAACTATGTGAGATAAGTAAACTGTATTATCGCCGGTTTTAAAGCCGCTTTCATACTAAAACGCGGTTAGAATACATGAACCTTTCGGGGAGAAAAGTCGACTGAAAGGAAGCGTATATATATGATATGCATATCGCAAAATGATTAATGATCGAAATAATTGCTAGAGTTTAACAGGGTTACTGGGTGATCAAGGTGAGACTTTGAAGCAAATTAATCCTGAGTAGTAATCCTATTGATGTTCCAAAAGTTTGATTAATTGTCATCAGTTATGAAGCAATAATGGTTTCTTGTCAGTTTAGCTATATTTCATATTTCAGCCGAAGCAAGGATAAATTAACTGTTCCTTCTGTTTTTAATTTCTCAATTACAACGGAAAAGTTAGATTAAATTTTGTATTGGTATAAACATTTTATAAGGCGTCTCTGAGAAAAAAACAGCAATTTATTATGCTCTTTTTAGGCCTTTTCTTTTTTGTTTGTTTTTTTAGTTTTTATAATTTTATATTTTCGTTTTTTTTTCTACATGTGACAAAAACAAATAAAATTATAAATCTGTCCTTTATGCCTACACCAGTTCAGACAGTGCAATATTAACGTTTTATTTTTTAAACCACTTTATATTTATTAATTGAATAATTTATTAATTGTGTTTAAACTAACCTGACATCATGGAAATTACGTTACCCAAATTTACTATAATTAATGCATGGTTAGTGTAGAGAAAGCAGAAATTAGTTTCTCAGTTGGCAGCTATAGATATTGTACATAGTTCTCTATGTAATTACATTTCTGAAATTATACTGACACAATGTTGTGAAATAAAGACGAAATTCCGTATTGTTTATTGGAAATAGATAAAGAGCTGCCAACGCTTGGAAAATTAATTAATTTCAGATAGGAATAAAACATGTGTCTTTTGAGCTTCTCGTTGAAACGAAAGACAATGCGCGATTGAACGTGAACCGGCATCGGATTCATGTTTCAGAAAAATCGATCGGGCAAGGAATTATCGTTGACATTCTAATACACGCATAGCGAAGAGAATGATGAATACGAATTTTCAAATCTTAAAGTGACACTGCCATAAAATCGCTGGCTTACGTATATTTTATATCTTGTCACTTCTTTAACGACTAGCATCGAAAACACGTGCATGTGTCGTTTTCTCACGAGTAAAAAGGCTTGTTGAATTGTTTCACCGTTAATCCGAACGATCTCGCGACACGGTGCAAGTGGCATACCAATTTCATGTTAACAAAGAAATGCTTCGCACGCTTGCAGATTTATCGCTATTCATATGCACTCACTCTTTGACGCGACGTTTTCAATTTATTTATTCTCTCTCTCTCTCTCTATATATATATGTATATATACATATACATGATATGTATATATACATATATATAATATGTATAGTAACTCCTCAATTTATTGAATTAAGTTGCCAGTCATAAAAATTGTGTATAATATTCGTAATAAGTAACCCCGGATTTAATTTTGCAGCTATTTATTCTTTTTTATGTAGTATCTAACTAAATAAATAAAAAATCCTACAACTGAGGTAAAATTTTAATTAAATATATTATTGATTATAGGAAAAATTATTTATTTTTTGGATTATATATTATAAAATTTCTAGTTTATATTATAATTTTACATACGCATTAATAAGGAATCTTATACAAGTTATATAATTTAGGTTTAATCTACTTAAAATAATAATATATGTCTATAAATAATAATATATCACAACGTAAAATAGCTTTCTTTTAAATTGTATTCGACTACAAATTCATAAATTAAACACAATTAATTCTAAATTATTATTGCCTTAATAGTCATTAAATGTGTTAATGTATGTATACTAGATGACAATAACTCTCAGTCATATAATATAATATTAGTTAATTCATATTTGTAATAACTGTTTAATACTGTGCTGCACGCATAACGCATTAATACTAGTATCGCGTTTATGCGAATTAAATTGAAGTCTCTATGTCATCGCCATATTGGTATAATCTCAGCGTAAAATACAACTTGGGACATCGGTAACTACGATTTGAAACGCTTTGAGTGTTTCCAACTGTAAACAACATCGCATGATACAGTAACGCCGATATAACAAGCAAATGTGCAAACCAAAATTGCATCTCAAAATGTATTCAGATTGTTATATGGTGACTCTGGACGGTAACACGTAGGTATATCACTAACATCACAACATCACAAACAATTATCCACATGTATCCATAGCTCTTATTTATTATAATTTTATTATCTTATTATAGTTCTTTATTTTATATCCGTTAAATATCAAAGGAGCAGTAATAATTCAATTCCTCGAGTTAAATAACATTCTTTTTTTTTAATTTCTATGTATGTGTCAAAATGTAAATCAATCCATTTTTACAAATTGTTAGTTTCAAAGTAAACAATAAACGTCCATATTAATATATGCTTTTAGTAAACATAAACAAAATTTGAGTTAAGCTGCATACATTTCCTTGAGTTAAATTATTTAATTGTTTTTTATTATTTTTAGTTAATTCTTTTAATTAAATTAACAACATATTGAGTAGGAACAATGGTGATCTTTAAAAATTATTAAAAATAATTCAATAATTGGATATAAGTTGACATTATAAATTTAATAATGCATGTTCTTTTTACCGCAATGACTTTTTCTAGGGAATTATTTTAACATTAATATCAATATCGCTACTCGATAGAAATGCAAACCTGTAACGAAATGTTCATTGCTTCCGGTGAGAGTAGGCAACATCCTCCAGCGATGTTTAGTTTCACGCTTCCTTGCGATTACATTATTAGTTAAACGCGGAAAATGCTCGCTCTGCGTATTATTAATACATATCTCGATACGCAGTATTCGATGAGCCTTCAGTCGTTGTGAAAATGAAGCAACAACGATAAATCATTTATTAATTTATAAACGTGCAAAGATAATAATTTGTTTCAATTAAATAACGAGTTTTTGAAAACAATGGTAATACAATAAAAAAATATTACAATGCAGGTATCGAAATATCATTACATAAACATCACATTAATAGAAATTTTTTTTCATTATCAATGACATTGTTTTAACAAAATGTTATGTCAATTAAAATTTTTTATATTCGAGACAGGTTTATATTCCAGTCATGTTGCATATTCATAACTATGAGATTTGAAAAACAGCGCGAGAAATATCGCGTATATGTATGCAATATTAAAATAATTGGAAAAAATTGATCAATTTGGCAAATTTACAGATATCAAAGTCCGATATCGGTTTCCTAGTTCAATGTGAAAATTAATAACCGTACAATAGTGCGACGCGAAATTCTAGAGCATGTCTATTGGCATACGACCCGGAAAGGACGACCACGTGCTGTTTGGAAACTCGGTAACGGAAATATCCGCGCTATCTCTTCCAATGCGCAATACTCTCGAGCGGTATATCGAGTGTAATTGACGTCGCCGTTTGCGATACGTCAGTGCGCGAATATAGCTATTATAGGCGTAAAGTGCATGTATAATGCACCGGGAAGTTCTGATGCGCTCTAACATCGTGATTCGAGTCTTAATGGATCCCGAGCCATTCGTAGTGCTATCTGCGCGTAACAGTATCTGCATTGTTAGATCCGCTCAGCTGCGAGTGACTCGATTACCCGGATTGTCGCGACTGGGGTGAGAAGGGGTGAGACGGAACTAGGATCCTTGAATTAATCAAGAGTGTGCAACCCCCGACTCAGTTCGGCACCTTTTGAGGTAGAAACGCGATCTCCTTGCAGACGGAAATCCGCATGACGATACTTTGCGCGAGGAATTGATACAACTGTCGTCGAGCTTGTGAGAGTCCTCTTCACACATCAGTGATTTGAAATGTCGCATGACAAGGAATGGAGAAAATACGTGTCGAAATAAACGGCGTATCACAAAACTTGAATTTAATACTGGCAATAAATAGAAATAACTGTTACAAAAAATTTTGTAAAAATGGATGCCTATTCGAAAAGCTATTATTTGCTTAAGCTATAAGCTTTTTTTTTATATAGAGAAATCTTAAATATAGAATCACATCTAAAACGTCTAGATATGATCAACGTGCTGCAAATTATAACTTGATGCAAATTATACAGCACAATATTAATCATTAAATATTACGAATGTACTGGTCCATTAGATCTCGTAAGTTTGTGTTTCCCCAATAACTATAACAAACTGACATCGATGGTGTGTCCAGACGCGCGAATAATTAGTTACGTGAAATCCACGAGGGTGATTGACTAATTAATTATTGATATAAAAGCACATGACCGATTATAGGATCTGCGAAACGGTTTAATTATGTTCATTTTAACGACTGTTTGAACGAAAATTATCATCGGTACGATTGAATCCGTTGAATTAAATGACAAAAGTATTTCCGTTTGTAGAAAAATAGAGAGTCTATAATGAAGTCAGTTTTCTCCATATTATGCTTGATAAAATAAGCCAGGATGATATATCGCCAATACATTGTACAGTTTTACAAACCGTTTTCAACAATTCAATCTATAAGAGATATCATAAAATATTGTTTTTGAAATTACGTATAAACATAGAAAGTTCATATACGTTACTTTTTAAATACGTACTATAACAATAATATAAAGCAAATATAAAAGTTATAATTAGACATAATTCTTATCCATAATATAATTTCGAAACTAAAATTTAAATTAATGAAAAAATTAGACTGACATTTCTGTAAGTATAAACCTAAAAGCTTTTGTATTTTTTTCATTCTAATGAACAAACAAATGCATGTATTTCTATATTCTAATTATTAAAAATCCTAAATGCAATTTATTAAGAAAAATCATTATTTTATAACTTTTAGAAATTATATCATAATTATGTTTTTAATTAAAAATATATTTATATTTTGCAGATGCAAGTATATTATGCTAGTATCATATACAATGTAATATTATTATATACTAATTTATAATAATACAGTAATATTATAGTACACGAATGTGAACGTGATGATGATTCCGTAATTATTATATTATATGTCATAGAAGGAAGTATGTAGCAAAGTATTGCATAGTAGTCCAGGTAATTAATCTCTGTATGATAAATAATTATGGGAATCCTATAAACTCGTAACTTGTTGCAATTACCGGTAAATACTACATTATTGAATTCGATTCCTATTCAATATGCATTGGAGATTCATGCTACTATCGGGAATTTAACATTGTTCATATTATTTATGTTTGTTATTTCCATTGACTATTCGTGTGACAAGTATAATGTCATTGTCTTTATTTTGTTTTTTTATAATTTGCATGCCGCTTGTATACCGCTCTTTAATGCATAACAATTACAATAAAAATTAGTACATTGAAAAATTAGCTTTATAAAATTAATCAAATTATTCCATTAAATTCTATTCATGTTGCTAATATATTTACATTAAAAACAATTTATATCGTTCTATCATAATTTTTTCAAAAATAATTTCTTTATTTTATATAATTATTTAAATATCTATTATGTTCAGATGTAAATATTTTTTCTAATATTATTGATAAGATTTTCTTTGCAATTATTGCAAGTTAAATCAACTGAATTTATCTTACAGATTGATTAGTTCTAAAATTTCAACAATCTGTTGTACCTTTTTATGTAACTTCTTTTATATAGCCCAATCATTCTTAATCATTACAACAACTTTTTTATTCTCTGCTGTAAAAGAAAGAAAACAGCTTATTCTCAATAATTTTGAGAAGAGAAAAATACGAAGTTTTTTATCACTTAAAAAATTTTCTTGAGTGCATTTAAAAGCTGTAATATGAATATAACATTAACAATACCTTATCTCATTATGTATCAAGCTAATATTCATCTATAATGATATTGAATTTTAGACTAAATTAGATCGTAATTTATCTAGAATACAACACAATATCTGTCAAGCGTCCATATCGAAATAATAACTGATGAATGAGAAAATGAATTAATACTTTTTATTTTTTTTAGAAATTTATTTTTCATAAATAAATTTTTGCTTATTATTTGAATTTAACTTAGAAAAGATATTAAATATATGATATTAAATTTGTGATGATATTGTTATATAGCGAGATATTTATTTTTTGCTGGCGCATTTTTCCATCATATGGCGATTCAATAAGTCGTCTCATGCCACCCGCTATCGCAAATGCAATTTTCCGATATGGAGGATTTCCACAGGAAAGTTATGAGAGTCGCAATTGGATATCCTGTCCTCTTAGAGTATTTTTTTCTATGAGAACTAAGAGGCTACGACGGATCGGTACCACGATCAGGCTGCGGATAATCGAAAAAGTAACAGTTCTATTTCCCGTGGCCAACACATATGTCACGCAGTCCAGTGTATACGTACATCCCGATCAAATCATATATAGATTTTATCCTCACAGAGCCAATTTCGTTACGATAATCTGCGAGAAACCGACTTGATAAGAAAAAGAATGTGATACGTGTATGCAATGAGGACGATGAAAGTATCAGATAGTGAAAGTATTTATTTTTTAAAATTATTTACAGATGCTGTTAATTTATTATTTTTTTACTAATTACAATAGTTTTATTATTTTATTTCCTACAATTAATAAATTGTAGTTATTATTTTGTTAATTTAATGATATATATATATTTTTTTTATTATTTTTGTTATTATTTGAGTTATTATTTTGTTAATTTAATGTTATATATATATATTTTTTTTTATATTTATATTTTAATATTAATTTTTATTATTTTATATTAATGTATTATCAAAAAACACTGCATGTTATTTTTATATAATTACTTCGTTTGTATATATCTATTTTACTCCATTCTCTTCTATTGTCTAATTAACTTAATTAAACACAATACGCCAGAAAAGGTGTGTCTTTTTTTGCGGGCGTTGTTAGAAGATAATCATAATAACCAATTTTAATAAAAAAAATTAAATTACATTTTAAAGCAATCTTTACATTTATAATATTAAAAAGAGAATCTTTAGAAAATATTTGTTCTTCTGTTTTTAAATGATGTAATTAATCTAATTTTTTTGTCGCTTAAAAACAGACTGTGACAATAATCTCCACATTGCTTTTCATTAACTCCGATGCAGTCGTATTAATAAGTCGTCTCTATCTCGTTGGCGATAAAGGAAGGAACGTTCAGGGAATCGATCGGCGGAATTAATGCGTTTCCGAGAACCCGTCAGCGCGTATTTACATTTTATTAAAACTACCAGCCGTCGATGTCCAGATATAAATCCCAATTCAAAGCGGTATTGCGAATTCTGCGGTCTGCGGCCGTTGAGTTTGGATGCGCACGATGATGCAGATGCAGATGCGCCGCCGGCGTCGGCGTTGGCTGATCCACAGCTATCTGTAGACGCCGGTTACGTCGTAAAGACGAAACTGCATTCCGCTATCTCGTCACAGCCGCCGTCGTCTTTCCTTTCGAAATCACCTTTTCTTCTTGGTTCCTTCCGACAACGTATTCGCGTGCGAACTGACTTGTTTACAACTACGCGAGTACAGGTGTTCACCTTAACTACAGCACATATCGCTCGGAAAATTGATGCTTCTGACTCATCTCATTGCTTTATAAGTTTATTGAGAATATTAGAAATGTTTAATCATAGCTTTTACATTGTTGTCCATGCGATGATATCAATTACCACGCCATATGCATTGGTACCATTCCATAATTTCAATAGTAGTACACGAAAAGAATTTGTTGAAGTAACAATAAAATTAAAAAATTCAAGTAGAAGAAAAGGTATGGATCTTTATTTTGTTTTCTCTGCATATTTTTTTATTTTTTACCTATATTCAACTCAATGATATTACAAACTTTAATTTATTGATGTAGAGTTACGACATTTGATGTTACAAATGCTTCAAAGCATTTCTTGATTAGTAATTAGCAAAATTTTTTCTTTCAATCGATCAATTAAATGCTTCGAAGTATTTGTAGCCTAAATGGACCGCACTCTAAGTTTAATGTAAAATAGACTTGAAAGTACTCGAGTAAGTTCACAAAATGCGAAGAACTGTTTAAATAAGAAAAGACATTATACGGTGTAGCTATCTAAATGCGATGATAAATTGCCTCCCCCTCCCTCCCCTCCCTCTCGCCTATCTACATTTGTACGAACTGATTTCTTCAAATTCTTTGGACTTCGTATAAAGTTCAAATAACTTGATTCAAAAAATTCTGAAGGTATTGAGATTTTATCAGATTCAAAAATTTCTTTTCATGAATACTTCTAATAATACTTTTGCGTTGATCTTGTCCTCGTGAATGTTTATCACGAGCACTTATTTTTTGTTTTACAGATATCTTCAGGGATTTCTTAAAATTATTTCAAAATGATAATCACAAATATTTTTAACAAAAAAGCAATATATATAATTTTTTGTTAAAAATCCTATGGAACTAATATCATTCATTTGTTAGTGGGGCTCATTACAAGAACATTGAAAAATTTTCATTTAATTATATCCCAGCCAGAAAATATAGTTATTAAAGTTATCTTTTCAAAATAGAAAATAACAGCATTCTATAAGAATTAATTTACGGTTAAACTCGTTAAACAATAAAAATCTTATCGGACCGTTCATGTGAACATACAATCAATAGAAAATAAGTCTATAACGCGGTCGAAACAGGATTTTTAAATAATTCGATGAATGTATGTACTACATATCTCAAATTCTACTAAACTGTGCGCTGAATTGATTTTTCGGTTTTAAAAGACTATACCGACAGAAACGTAATACTATTACAAATTAAATTGCCTAACAATTTAATAATTTGATGCTCAAAGGCATTTTAGAAAAACCTTAATGATGCTGATAAACATATTAAAATCTGTAAATAATTTATTGCAAAAAATATTACTTTGATCAGGAATCGAGTCCGGATCTCTTACATTTCATGCGAGTGTCCTATAAGCCTTTCTAAGATGCCTATGAGCATCAAATTATTAAACTGCTAGGCAATTTATGATAGTACTACGGTTCTGTGAATAAAAATTTCAAGACCGAAAAATCAAATCAGTACGTAATTTTGCAGAATTTGATACGTAGTATATAAATTTATACCGAATTATAGCACCAAAAACCCAGCTTTGACCGTTATGGGCTCCATTTCCTATTGGTTGTGTAATTCGTTATTTATAAACCACGATAAACTTGATACTCACTTTGACACTCTAGCAATCAGTTTGAGTGTCCTACATTATTATTTTGATAGTTCAACAAAATTGTTTCAAATCTGTATCTATAAGCTGAATTTTTAGATATTTCAGTAAAATTGTTCTTTCCATGTATAAATAAAAATACTAATGCGCATTATATCAATAACAGCATAGACTGGAAACGATTAAATTTAATAGGATATCGATTTGAATTCGTTATTGAATACCATATATTTCAATTCTATTTTCTGTAAAAATGTAAACGATATTTGATGCGAGCAATTGAATTCCATAAACATCAATCTTACCAGAGAAGCCTGAAGTGCTTAAATAACTGATTCTATCAATACAATACAATTTTTTGAATTTACCTCAAAAAAGTATTTATTGTTACTTTTTTAAACGCATGATTGTTTCTTTATATAAAAATATTTACATCATATTAACTATAGTCAATGTACATTTGACAAGATTTATCGAAAGAAATATTATATTGCAGAAAATATGATTGTTTTCGAGATTTAGAATTTTGGAAACAATTATATGAAGTCTTTCTTGTAACGCCAGGGGCTAGATTTTGTATCGCGTCACAACTCTTTTCACATTGCCTCTGTATTATATTATGATAAGTGCAGTGTTGACGATCCGTCTTTTCACCGTCGAATTGTACATCAGATTGAAAGTATCCTTCAATGTGAATTGCATTTTCTTGACTTTCGAGAGGACTTGTGTCAAGATTCTTCTTCAAACTATGGAGAGATTCTTCTTGACGGCAGAAGAGAATCGTCGATTTGCTGCGCTCGATTTAAAATTTATTTTCAACTTTGAAAAATCATTCAATATACGTAATCAGTTTTTTTTTTATGTTAAATAAGTCGATAATTTTGTCATTTCCTTGTCTTTATATATAAATATTATATAATATACATATACATATATTTAACTTTTTAATTTAATTTAATTTAATTTAGTTTATTGCAAAGCTATATGGAAAAGACTACATATTAACAGAATAATAGACATAAAATATGATACAATAGACTATAGTTAACATAAGCAAATACAATAGACAATAGTAGCTTGTAAATGGTTAGGCGTCAGCAAAATTGCTGTTACAAAGCCTATACCAGTAACAAAATCAGAATAAAACAACAATGCAATAAACCAATAGCTGAAATCATACACACACACATACATTCACACACGTACACACCCGCGCGTACACCCGCAAACACACCAACTACATCAGTCTCGTTTAAATATTATGAGTGACACGATGAAGCGCGAGGCAGCGGAACGAAAGGAGGACAGAAAGGGAGAGGTTTTTATTGAATCAGGAAGGGAATTAAAATATTTGACAGAGGTGTAAGAGAAAGCGGCACGGAACTTAGTAGACCTATATATGGGGAAGGATAAGTAATTTTGGTATCTGATGACAAGAGGGTTAAAAGAGGAATGATGTTCAGAGTTCAACAGAAGGAAACGTCAAAGATATAGAGGAGTATTGGAGTGGAGGAGAGAAAATTCAAGACAGCACAGGTGGAGAATAAAACGTTGCCAAATATTAAGCCAGCCAGATCTCTGGTAATGCGGAGATATATGGTCGTATTTACGGACGTAATAGGAGAAGCGGAGACAAGAATTTTGGATACCCTGTACACGATTTAGCAGATGTTGGTTAAGATCCTTAATGTAGACGACATCAGCGTAATCAAATAGAGAAATAACAAGTAATTGAGAAGTGAGGAGTTTTTGAGAGCAGGAAAGAATGCGAAGGGAATAAAGAAGACGTAAACGAGCATAAGCAGCTCGACACTTGACTGCCACGTGTGATTCCAATGACTATGAAGAGTCAACATGGACACCAAGAACTTTAATAAAAGAGGAGCGAGAAATTGGAATAGAATTAAGAGAAATGTCGAAGGACTGAATACGGGATAACAATGTTGAGGAACTGACAATCAGCAAGGATGATTTAGAAGGATTTAGATGCAGGGCATTATTAGTGGACCATTCGGCAATAGATTTTAAATCTGCATTCAAAGATGAACAGGTGCTAAAGCATCGAATGGGTGAAAGGATTTGAGAAGAATTACGTCATCTGCGTACATGAAGAGCTCGGAGGACAGAGAAACATTACAAATCAGAGATAAAAATATTAAAGAGTAAGGGTCCAAGAATGGAACCCTGAGGAACACCAGAGAGAACGGCACGAGTAGAGGAGAAAAGAGGAAAAGGATTATGTATGAGGACTTGCTGCGTGTGGTTTGTAAGGAACGAGCAGATTAGCGAGAGAGTAGGATGAGAAAGACCTCATAATTTGAGTTCTACTAAAAGTAGGTCATGATTGACGGTATCGAAAGCCTTTGCGAAGTCCAGCGCAACGGAAGTAAGGCGATAATTGTCAAAATTAGCGAAGCACGACGTCAGAGATGTGAAGCAATTCCTTCGTCGTGCTTCGTAATTTGAGATTGTCGAAAACAAGACTGACAGGAGAGAAGGATATCAAAATTTGAGATAAAGGCATTAAGTTGTGAGAGGTTATTAGTTTTAGGAATGAGAAGAACAATTGAATGTTTCCAGGAGGAGGGAAAGGTACTATGAGAAAGGGAGAAATTTAACATATAGAGAAGGGGATCAAGATATTGAGGAAATATACATGTATTTTTCATAAAATACAGATATATGTACAGATATATTGATAACAAACATATATTATTGCCTCGATAAAAATTTTACATAATCTTAATGTTTCTTCACGATCTTTATATTATATTGTCAATAATTTACGAAACGTGAGGAATTACTACGTTAAAAGTATTCACATAGTAGTAAGCTATAATATATGCGTAGAAAGAATATAAATCGTTGCATTAGAATTCTTTTTGACTTTAACGTCGATACCTTTTCTCACTCGTGCAAGGAGCTATCCGTTTTCGATCAGTCGCCGCAAGATCGCTCCTTTTATTTAAAAGCAGCTAACATGAAAGGAACGGGAAATCGCGGTTTTAGGGAGCAAGTATTTGCACGGAGCATTAGCCTTAAATCCTTAATCGACAGCCCCATTAAGGCTTGGAAGTTTAAGGCACGGAATGTACATGCCGGTGCATTAATCCCGCGGAAACGCATTTTTCAATGTTCGGCCATTAATTTATTTAGCAGTAAAGTGCTGGCGGATGACTATGCTAATGCTCATTAATATGCATTAACAATTGATTTCCACCTTCCTCCTCCAATAATTCCCAGTTCGGACTTCATATTTGACCTAACGATGATAATTTAATTTGAAAGCGATCAATTCGTAACTTTATATACGTAAGTGATACTGGACGGCTTGTGTTATCGTGTTATCAAAAATATATTATGTTAATGCAAAAGTCTTGGGACTTTTTTTTAGAGATGGATTCAAGCAGCTGCAACTTTCGTTAAAAATAAATGTAAAAATAAAATTTAAATTTAAATTTTTAAAAAAGGATTTTAAAGCTTAAAATCTTTATTTCAAGAGGATCATTATGTCTTTTAAATTTCTGTAAGTTTGGTCATTTTCACACATAGAAAACTATGAGCTGGACAATGGAAAAATTTCTTACTTTTATGGATTTGTTATGTGTTTCAAAAAAATTGTGAAAATTTTCGACTTTCTAACGTAAAAACTTAAAAGTTTTTCCTACTAAACTGTTTGTTAAAAATGTTCTTATGTTTTTTTGTTACTAAATTATCATGATTTAAATAAAAAGAACATTTTATAATAACTTTAATTTTGACTCATAATAATTGTTAAAAATTGTTTAGCGCGTATCGCAATTAAAAAAAACAAGTTCTTAAAGCTGAAACTTTATCGAATATTATAAATGCAAAATTTTCTTAAAAACATGTAAATCTGATACAAATAAAGTATCTTTCAAAAAAATGTAAAAATTTTTGCAATAATCCAACATACAAAAATGTTTAACTGATAAAAAACCTGAAGAAGGTACCTTTTGTTTAGTTCCACGAGAAATTAATAATGTGATAAAATTATACAAATTGAAACAACTCCAATTTTATTTTTTTTCTATTTCGTGTAATTATAAATGTTATAAAGGAATGTAGAAAAATTTGTAATGATAATTCGTGCATATAGTTTTAAGCGTTGAAGTTACAGTTTGGCGTTAAAATAAATTTTAAGCTTTTTACGTCGATATAATATTCACCATTAAATGTTTCTTGACATTATATATATTTTTTCTGCTTTCTGAGTACCGCGTCTCACATAAACGTTGTAATTAAATCACTGTTCACTTGCGCACTCCTGCACGAAATAAGTCTCCATGTCTTCTGCAGCGGCTGTTAACGCTTTTACGCTTCCTATGAAATACGAGAGAATATGGCGGTAGGTGACGGCTAATGGCCGTATATTGTTTTCCGGAAGCATGCAATTTTTCAGACGAGCTTCGTAAACCGTCCTTGATGTTCCAAGTTAAATTGAAAGATTCATTAATAATTTGAACATTTAACGATAGATTATTTGATAGTGCACATTTCGACGTGATATTCTAACAATAAGTCTGAGGTACTTTATACTACCTATGGCGTAATTAGAAATTGTTGTAATTACAAATTTCATAGTCGTCTGGTTTTAAATGATTGATTATTATTAGCAATCAATCTTTCGACGCACGGAACATTAAATACATTATCCACAGAGCTGCCGCATACATTACAACCTGCATTAAATATGACTATCAATAAAACATTAGCAAGAAACGCGTCGTTGAATTCATGATGCTCCAATGAACAAAATAATTGGTTCAATCGCGTCTAGAAAGGCGGAACCATTAACGTGTTATTTATGTTTCCGTATGAGACAGATCGGAAAATACGCTGTCATCTAAAGATAATGGCTTTGTCAAGTCAAACTTCTTATACGAAGGAAAGGAAGAACGCAATTTTCCAATAGGCTGTTCAAAATGACGCTTCCAAACGACGTCTTCTAGAGGTGTCTTTAGTGCGCCATATGTCAGTCCGTTAGACGGCGAGGCATCATGAAATCGTGATCTTCCAATGAGCGTAAATTTGTCTCTGGGCAATGAAGATACTAGGACGAGCGACAAATGCACTTTCAATGAAGTTTTACGTTCTCTCGACGAAACGAATTTACTATCTATTCCGTCGTAGACGAGGAGTCGTGCTGAGAAGATGAAGAGAAGAATTCGGTGAAGAATTCGTTGCAATGCTGCTCTCTCGTGCAGTTTTATGTATTACCTAAAATAAAATGCATGCAAACGAAAGGTAAGAACTGATTAATTTTTTTCACTTGATATTGATCAATTTTTCTAAGTTATATTAAAATCTCAGTTTTCAAATCTATATTTAGCGAATTTTTCTTATTCCCCTATCTCATCTCATTAAAAAATTCTGGAAAACTTCAACTAAAGTAAATTTAAAAAAAAGGGTACATTAAAAAAAATATTTACATTAAAATACAAGTATTCAGATTATAAGAAAGAGAAGCTTCGTAATGTAAAACCTTTTGCCGATATGGTTGAAAAGTTCGTGGCAACTTATAATGAGATCTCTCTTTGCACATATATCAAATAGCACTTAAATGTATTTAAGACTTCTAATACCCTTCAAGTACAGCCGGAAGAAATTTATCTTTTAGTCTTAAAAAAAAAAAGAAAACTTCAACTTTCGAATGTTTTAGGATTCAAAGTTGCTAATGTGATTTAAAAGTTAGACGATAATTTCAGAGGCTTGAGCTTATTCAATAAAATCATATAATTAATTATGTCTCTCTTTTTGTTCAAGTTTTGTTCTTTTCGCTAATGCAAAATTCGTAACGCAAACGATAGTACAAACGAACATCATTGTGAACTCTCTGAATATTGAAATATTCGTGGCAGATATAGTAGTTTCTCATTTTAACGTGGAAGCACAAAAGAAAAGCAAAATTTATTTTACGACTGCGCTACCTCCAGACAGAGATTCATTTGCTGGTGCAAACGAGTAGAAGATTTACGTATATACGTTTACAGACACTCACGGAATAAGAAGACAGGTTTCTTTAATTGGTTTCTCTCTCTCTCTAAATAATTTATCTGTTATCGATGTTCGTAAAAATTGAAATTTATTTTCTTAATATCAGTAGTTGAACGAGAAACAAATGTACGTATATTTAAAATTAAAAATTACTGTTCTATAAATATTTATATTACACATATAAGTAAGGTTTTCTTTATTTTAAAGTAATAATAATATCTCAGTGTGTTCCCGTTTCCAGTTGATATTTCGGTGGATATACGCGTATCTCTAATACAGAGAACTAGATTTACTGCAATGTCTCTGGTATACCTATGCGTGTGTACTATATATTGTACACACAGACGTAATATAGAAAGTCCATTCCCGCGATTCCTTCAGCGTTACACGAACCCGCTACCTCCAATATCCTCCTCCTTCGGGAAAGCTTCGGAAATGCTTATTTTATGGCAAGACGTCATAAAGACACGATCCACCAATGAGCATAAAATTCTCGACTTCGGTGTCGTAACCTGCCCTGACGATAAATACAGATTGAACGAAAAGCTGGGCCCTATACCGTCCGCTTTTTTCCAGTCAGCCACGAGACTTCTGCAGTCGTAATTCGCGAACTTCGTCACAGTTCGCATATCACTTGAATTTCTCTTGGTTCTTTGGGACTCCATCGCACTTACTTTATTCCGATTATCGTATCCTCCCGAGGAATCGTGAGGACATTTAGAAAGAAAAATGTCGCTGTCGGAGCGGTTACTCTTGTGACAATGCAGTCTTTTAGTTCGTTTCAACTTGTAATAATATTGAAATTTTTATTACCTTGCATTTTATATTAACTTCCATGTGACTATATTAATCATGTACTTAAATACTTGTAAACAACAATTGTATGATTAGTATGGTTAAGTAAAAAAATGCTAATAATTGTTTTAAAAAGTAATAGATTTGTAAGTAAAATTAATTATTAGGACAAATAAAATAAAGATAAGACTAAATTAAATTTACTGCCATGAGAGAGAGAGAGAGAGAGAGAGAGAGAGAAAGAGTTAGAATATATACTACTTGTTTCCTCTAATTTTCTCTATTTCTTCTGAAAGATAGCCATAATTTACCAGGCGACAGAGAGTGCACTTTTATCTTCCTATGTAGATAACAAAGTATTTATGCATACATTCTCCTGAATTAATCCTCCACTAGCGGATGCCAGGTCATCCGAGATCCATACATAAATTTATTCCGTATCATTCAGTTGATAGAAAAGTGATACATCTAAAAAAATTAGCAATTTTTTAATAAGACTTTTTTAAAAACATTTAAATTAAACGTAAAGCAGTTTTCAGCTTTTTTTCGTTATATCTCAAAACTATTCCAGATAGTTCGAGGTAATTGATACCAAAAAATGTCAACAAAAATTTTATAATAAAATTATTTATCTTCATTTATTTATCAATAGTATTTTTTAAAAACATTTTTTTCATAATTCACATCTTTGAAATTATTTTTAATAAAAATATTATTAATTTAAATAAATAGAGGTTATTTTATTATAAAAACTTTTGTAATAGATATTTTTTTATATCTCGAATAAATTTTGAGATTAACGAGAAAAGCTGAAAATTGTTTTATATAACATATAATTAAAAGGTAATTTCACCATTTAAAATTGTATTTATTTGCTGACACTGCTATTTTCAAAATTCATCTACTTATATAAGCTATAAATATACTTTAAATTCTGATTATAATAAAAAAAGTTTTATTATAATCAGAATTTAACACTTTATGAGGTTCCCATTAAGGCAAACAGATTGTAAACGAAATTGCAACAATACGAAGGCAATCTACAAAGCAATGAGTCACTGTCTTCGGGCGTTCTACCACAAGGGAATATTCCAGAATGGAGAGAAAAATGTGTACAAATAAATCGGGATTATGTAGAAAAATAAACAAAAGTCTGTAGATTAAGATGATGTACTTAGTTTTCCAATAACAAAAATAAAAAAATTATGACTCTCGTAAATTTCATCCTTCAGAGTTGTAACATCTTTTCATATAAACAAAAACTTGTCGGGAGAGCTACAATATATTAAAGCTAAAATATTTTTAGGGTTGATTTCTTTTTATTATCTCAATAATGCTCATTTTTTTATTTGTAATATTTTTTTTATTAAGAGAGCGCGATATGTACAGACAGTGCATTTGCAATTGTTTCACCGAACTTTGATGTTATTTTTAGCATGTGATATTAATATAATATTTGCCATGCATGCGATTGCCGAATATTCATTGTACGAAGCATAATATCAATTAAATTGATGAATGTAGAGAAGGGATCAACAAGTTTTTCTTCTCATTAATCTTGAAATTGTAGATAGTTACATTATTAGAGCAATTACGGCACTTATTTCAGACTTCTAAAGACTCCTAAAGTAGACCCTAAAAATGAGCAATAAATGCAAAAAGAATTGAGTCCAAATTTTGATAAATGACTTGTCCTCTTTTTGCACTCACTGATTTAATTATTTTTATCTATGAAATATTTTATTGATTAATATATATCTTATTCTATCTCAAATAAATAAGAAATAATATATAAAGCAATATTTATTTAAACATTTTAAAGTCTTATCATTTATTAGTTAAAAAAATAACCTCAACACGATCCTATAGATAATGTTTCCATCTCGATGTAGATCTTCTCGTGTTTCTCTAATAAGCTTCGTGCAAGTTTAACTTGACCTGTACCTGTCTGACTTCTTTCAAATTTCCTCTTCAAACTCCTCGGCGCGTGTGTGCAAGGGAGTAAGATTAAATTTCGACGACGGTAAAGATAAATTCTAACTGCGGGTACCCATAATGACAGCTATGTGATCCAATAATCCGATTTACATATGTTCAGTTTCAGAGGCGAATCCAAAGCGGATTAATCCGATATTTCGATTTGTGACATGTTATACTTACCCAGCAAACAAGAAATTATTGAAAAGTATTAAAAATTATTCGTTGAAGCAATGTCGAATCAAGTTTTTGGATTTTATAATCCGTTTTCTATCCTTAATCCGGTTAAATGAGTAATTACGGATTAGCTTATTGGTTTCTGTATCTCACCCAATATGTATATCATTATCGAGATATACATGATATACATGAGTTGTTGCCTCCCAAACAAATCCCGGTATGATATAAAGAATGTGTAACATTGCAGATCCACGGCGACAAGGTAATTTCTAGACATAACCCTGGCCACGCGATAGTGTAGATTCTATCCAGGAGTTTCCCTGTCGCCGTGGATCCGTAATTTTGTACATTATGTATAGTACTAGGGTTTGTTTGAGAACCAACGATTCATATGTATATTTATGATCACCTCAATGCGTATTTTCCAACAACATTCACTGCTGGGATCGTAGACTAGCATATTTTTATTTTTGAATTTATATGAATCCACTAGGAAACATTATTGTGTTTATCTAGACGCATAGAAACGGATATGCAGTATGTTTAGTAACTATAACAAAATTTAATACTTCTTTTACGGATAACGTGGAGTCGAAAACTTGATTCATACGAATTTATTCAATCCGGATACATACGTAGATTTAAAGAGTAGCTTTAAGAAAAACGTGATAAATGAAAAATAGCAGTCGTTTATCTGAAAAATTGTTAAGAAAAGAAGAAGAAAGTATTTGCTATAGAGAACTGATTTCGTGTACATCATTAAAAAGATGCTATTAAGTATACATATATTAATTTGCAATATGCAGTTGTATTTATCGCATCAGGTATGCATAAAATATAAGCATCCATATAAATTATTCTCTGAAGCCTTAACCAGGGAATTAAAAATTCACCTTTCGTCGATTTGAGCCTACGTATAACTTGAAAGTTATTCTCTAGTAACCTAAAATATTTTATCTTGGCTATAATCGCCATTATTATTTTATTGTATTTTATTTTATAGAAATAAAGTATGTGATTATATATAAATGTATTTTTTCACGCCTCATTTATGAAATACAATAAAATAACAGTAACCAGATAAAACATCCAAAACAATTACTGAATACTGGATTACTAAACAACAGCTTTAAATTATATAATATTTATTATAGACATGATTCGATGAATCGATGAGGAGTACATATGCAGTTCTCCGACTAAGAAATATATTACAAACTATAAAGTTATAAAAGGGACGGAAGGTTTACTTTCTCACGTGAGGAAATTTCCCACCATACGCAGGCACTGCTTAATCCTAGATAATGTAGATAATATTTTCTGCGATGAAATTTTTTCTTGTACAGTGAATGTGATGAAATTGACCATCTCGTTTATACTGAACTAGAAATTTTACTCTGATATTCTCAAAGATGCATCGAATATTACCGGCTCCGGTATAAAATATATAACAATGTTTAATACACCATATTTAGCGATTTCATGCGTAATATTATGGAATATTCCGTATGCGTTTATGCTAGTTCCAGGGGTAAAAAAGTACCTTTAAAGCTTACTAAAGGATTATTATAAAAGGATATTAATTCCATGTGCAAATGGATACATTTAGCACTGTGACTTTTTAAGCTATTTCATTTATGTTTTGCATGAAACAGTAAATGTTTTCTTAACTAATAAAAAATTGCATATTAAATTATATATTTTATAATTTATTCTAGAATTATAATTATATTATTAATTATATATTATAAGTCATGTTATATCATAGGTATTAAGATCTAACCTATTAGCTCTTTTCTTACTTATTTGCTTTATTTATTTAACGGTCTAGACTAACTATTATTCTAATTTTTTTATTTTTTTTCATAAAAGAATTTCGTCTGGATAACAACAGCGAGCTATTTATATACTTCAAGATAAATTTATTTTTCTTCTGACTTGCAGATCGTCTTAGTATACTTCATTAAAGGTAAATTAAATGCTCATTTCTGGAGTAGCGAGAAGCGAAGAAAGATCTACGATACATAATTCATTTTTCTCCTCGAAAGCTCTCTTATTCTTTGCTTCATTGTTAAAGAGATATCAACCGGAGCAACACAGTATTTGAAGACGATTTCGGTGTGGCAAAATTTAATGAACTGAAATATAAGAATTTTTTAACAATTTTACTATCTGATTGCGAACGTAAATTAGAACTTTTAGACTTTACATTTAATTTTAATTTTGCACATTAAATTCTTCGTGTTTGTAAAATAATTTCTTACTGCTATCCATATACAGAAATAATGAAATGTGCAGTAAGTAATCACGTATTGTATATATTTTTTGCTAGTAGATTCCATGTTTTCTAATTCTTAATTTTTTATTAGAGCTGTTGTTGAGCTGTCGCCTTTTTATTTTATTAATAAGTAGAAATTTTATTAAAACTGTAACGAACATACCACTAATTACTTCATTTTTGGTTAATTATTGCGTAATCCAGATTATTCCTAGAGATATCATTAATTTTAACTTCGATAAGTTTCACGCACACCGTAGTTGTAACTTTAATATAAAAAGTTTTGCTGTGCAATCCGATTCAACGATTAAATAAAACGTAACGTATTGGTATTGAAAGTATTTTATATTAGAATCTTTGTCGCAATTTGGTTATTTCATCTACATTGTGAAGAAAGGAATTTGTTAATTTTTATAGTTTGTTAATAATTATTCTTCTGTTTATTCTTAAAAATAAAGAGCAAGATATATAATTTTGTAACTTACAGATGTAATGCAAATAATTTTACACGAATCGCATATAATATTTTATTATTTTAAAAATTCGCTATGATTTATGGAAGGATATATAGAATATACCTTCATATATTTCAAGAATATTCTAGCCATAATAAATGTAAGAAACCCATTTGGATTATATTGCGAGTTAAAACTCATAACACATTACGTCGCACTAGAGATGAACGTCGTCATTTTTCTACTCACAAATACGTATATTTGTATGTACACCACAAGTAGTAGAGACTCTTCTGTACGATAAAAATATTTAGTTAGCGTTGACAAACAGTTGGCGAAACGAATGTGTAACATAAGAAAGTCCGCTCTTGTACAGTTTTGATGAAAAATATAATATACATTTTTAGATTAATTTAAATATATATATATATATATAAATGTATATATTTGACAGAATATATAATAAAATTTAAAGGAAAAATATAGAAGATATAAAGTTTTATACTGAATTATCATTAACGAAGGAATACACATCACGAGAGCAAGGAATAATAAAGCAAATTAAAAATTAATTTTAATCTCTAAAATTAGACTGTTAAATGTTTAAAAGCAGTAAATTTATGTGTACTAAATTACAAATAAAAAAATATTTAAATATAATTGATATGAATTAAGGTATTTAAAAAATTGGATCGTATACACTTTCTTTAACTGCGATTGATTTATTTATTAGAATTTATTTGAGATACTTTGACATGCTTTTTTGGGCGCGGCTGTATTTGGCTGAATACGCGACCGAAAAATTGTTGTAACCACACTGTGAAAACGCCGCTTCCCACCACGTATCGAAACTTTTCGTCGTTATGCACGCTCAATGTCACCGCGGCAATAAATTGTGCCTCGAGTGCACCGCAAAGGTACAACGCGAGCAGTGTAACTCACGCGCCATTTCTCCACGACGATTCGACCGGCGACATACCACGTAGTCGGATCTAGTTCATGAATAGTTTTATATTTGCTATGAATAAATTCATGAAGGGGGACTGCACGCGCGTTTGTAACCGGGAAGCGCCGAGAAATCAAAATCCCATCGGTTTTATTATCTTGATTGATATATATGTATATGTACATAAATTGGGTTTTTACTTTAAAAATTTTAGTGTGATAGTATAATGTGTACTGCGACTAATACACACGAAAGATATAGGCTGGTACCACAATAGTCAATTCTTATTTTGAAAATTATCTTAAGATGTCATAAACCCATCATTGAGCTATATTAGTATCTTGAAACGGTCTTGAAATAAAAACTGATTATGAATACCAGCTATGATCTGTAATATAGAGATTGCTAATTTCAACAAAAATTAAATAATTCTCAAGCAGAACGGAATTTTGAGGTGTAATAAGCTAAAAGCTTTTTTTAGTAAACATGTATCTAGTTTTATTTTAATAAACTGAAAATAGTTAAATTATCTAATAATTAATGCAAACTTAATTCATTTCTAATAATTAAATTTGTTGAAACATTTTTTGTAGCAAATGTACGACAATTATACTAAAATAAATATTCTATAGTCATAAATGTAAATAGTATATTTATATCTGTGAATTATTTTTTTTATTTACATGTGCTCGACACACACATAATCACATAACAAACCCAGATAAATAAATTGCAAACTTTGCAGAAGGAAAAACTAAACGTTATTTTATTTTAGGAACGATGCACAGCTAGGGATGATATCGTTATATTTTTATCACTAAATCATTATAATATTATATCATAAAAATGTCAAAGAGAATCTGTAATATAGATAAAAATGGTAATTTTAAAATACTCGGTATATTTATATACTATAGATAATATTTTATGTGTAACAGTGAAAAGCTACGGTCACCAATCGATCGTTCCGTGTGTGCGGTTTCTCGCATCATTTGTCTTCATTATTTGCGTCTACCCACCGTTTTATTTCGTCGTAAAGTCTCTCGGAAAAATCGTGGCAACATTCATGAAAATTACTCCATTACATAACAAACAAGACAATTTAGATACTGTCCTGTTTACCTTCTTTACAATAAAATTTAATCTTCCTGGAATAGTTTTGACAGTACATGGACAATATATCAGAAAATTTTGAAACTAATATATATATATATATATATAAAACTGAAATTGAAAGACGTTATAAACGAATTTAATAAATAGATGCAAAGTTTGTTTCTTTTTATTTATTTATACAAAATAATATATTGCTAAAGTTGTAAAGGTACAATTTCATTTTCATTATTTTCTCTTTATGAATAAAATATTAAAAATATAATACATAAATTTCCATATGTATAACAAATAAATATAATAAATTCTGTGTTTGTAGGTACGACACTGAAAAAATGCTGATATATATTATAATTTGTACTTTGTGAATCCATTAAAAGAATGATCGAATAATACGGTGTTACATCTTATATATAATTATTTAGCTTTATGTGTGACATTATTGTGCTTATGCGGCGAAATAAAATATGTAAAATACGGAAAAAATTATAATATAAAACTGCGAAACCGACGTGGATGAAGTTTTGAAATGGCAGAAAAAAATTACTCTTAATTATGGGATGGAATAAATTTTGTCTGACTTTCTCGAATTGAGTTTGATTAATTATGAGATAAGTCAAAACGAACGCTGAACTTGCATTTTATATTAAAGATTTAAAAATTAGAACGAGTAAAAAGTCGATAAAAAGGAGAACTTGTAGATTGCAAAACACGATCATAACTCAATTATTGTGAGTACGTAGATTTTGAAAGAGCAAATAACTAAAAGGCGAATCCTTTGTTATTGATTTCCTTTCGCTCGCAGTTGACTTACCTTAAAAGCCCGCTAAAAGCACCGTAATATATATCTCGTTCAGATTAGGTAAAAGAAATTTATATAGACAGCTTATTTTTTTAAAAGTACTATATTTATAATCCGTCTCACATGTGTATCTTCTTAATTGTATTGTAGAGAGTTTATATACAAATGTGTATACTCTGTACATTCAGTTCTATACGTCAAACGTTGACACGTAATCTGTACATAAATTTCGGGTACACGATTAGGTCTTGATTTGCAAAACTGTATTTGTGGACAAATTCCATCGTAATAAAACGTGACTTTTACACGCTGTTGATCGATTTAATTTAATTGACTTATTTAATTAGCGATCTGGTCGTGGGTACAGAAATCTGCGCACGCACGGTCGAATAAATCAAATATTGAAACGGTACGAAGAGACATTGAAGATAAATCACATTGATTAATGTGTATGGATATTGTTGTAACAATGTTGCGCCGATTATATACGATTATACATATACAAGTCACTCATGTTTTCTCATTATGATAGAAAAAAATTCAATCTTTCCCTCCTGCCGTTTCAAAAAAATTTAATTTGGATCAGATTCCGTCGTAATACACACAAGTTGTATATATACAATTATTTTTATACTTTCACTGTTAATGGTAACAATATTGGCAACAGTAATAATATATATCATTTTTTAAATTAAAAGCATATAAATTTTTATCAACCGAAACATGTTTTTTAAAACTAAACATTAAAAAATTAACTATTCAATAAAAGTTTAAAAAAATTAAGCTGATAATTTTAAACCAATTTAAAAAAAAATTATATAATTGAACATTATTTAAATATAAGTAAGTGGGATAATTTTATAAATAAATAAGCACAATAATAGACATATCGGATGAATAAGCAATGAGGGTAGTAGAAAGTAGGGAACGTTACAATCGATCCATATTAAATAAAGTAGTAATACAAGTTGCATTTCTACAAATTTAAAGATGTATCAGGTATACAATCTTTTTACAAAAAGTGACTGGAATTGAAAATTTATACTTTGTATAAAAAAATTAATGTTATATACGTTCCGTATGTAAATAAACGTTATATATGAAACAGTCCAATAAAGTCAGTATTTATGTTTAATATTATAATTTGATAATTTAAATAAAATTTTTTTATTTTTTATCATAATTATTTTTTAGAGACATATCTATTTCTTATTAAAATAAAAATTTTAGATCCAGGTCTAAATTGTCAAACTTTTACTTTCAAACACAATATAGACGAATCCGTTTTCTTCATAATATTTCTTCATAATTTTGTTTATTTTACTAACAAAAAAATACATGTAATACATTCTTGAAGAGAAGTAAGGAGGCTTTGAAAAAATATTGAATGTAAAATCCACTTATATTGTCACAAAAAATCATGTTAAAAAGTCATACTAAAATAAATCGTGCTCTATATATTATAAGTAATAACTTATTATTATTCATTTACACCTATTTAGTTCAACAGCTAAATTGTAAATTCTTAACAGAGAAACGGCATATATAACGTTGTTTTTAACATTTACAAGGAATTAACCATATACAGGAATTAATAGCAGATAGTCCAGCTGAAGAGCTACTAGAGGATTTAATGGTTTGCACATAGAGCTTATAACGGACATAGCGGTAACTGTGCAACGGTCGTGTGCATACTCGGTTATCATGCTTGGGTGGTTATCAGAGCACGTGTGATTTCAGACGTCCCCGACGGCATTCGTAAAATAGACGCAAGGCCGCCGTGTTTGTCCGATATTCAACTCATGCCCCGGGATTCTGATGAAAATAAATAGGTATGTATCGCGTTTGTGAACAGCTGCGCGTGTCAGCCGATTGGAGATATAATTTAACATGATCGGGTGTGCGTGTGCGCATGCATGCAGTAAATTAGTAAAATATATAAATATGTTAAATATGTATATATGTGTGTAATTACGAACTGTAAATGCATTTCTTGAATTGCCTGTGACCCGAGCGCGCGCAGACTCGCACGTTTCCGTAGAAATCACCACATGTAAAAATAGTTTGCCTAATATTATCGCCGTGTGTGCGTCTACACGTCATCGCGATCTTCTCTCGACGCCGATCGATGCCAGTCGCATTTCGCGGAATATTGTTAAACGATATCGAAAGGAGTAATACAATTTACAATTCTATCTATCGTCGCATTTCAGTCGGCACATTTAGGATTTAAATGCGGAACGTGAACACATGTCTAAAATCGTTAGAACATCGCGTTTTACTTTTCACGTTAATCCTCTGGTTTGATCCGATGGATTCGAAGGAAGAATTATCGGAAAGCGGTCTTCTGGCACGCTACACGCAACGTTACTAAAGAAGAAGTATCGTTTCGCGAAGCATATCCACAGTCAGTCTACGTGACGAGAATACATTGGGATATCGAAGAAACACGATGTTCTATAAATCCAGTGGCTTTTATCAAGCGTTCACTTAAATTTCTTCCTCAAGCCCGCACCGATAATTCACAGGGTAAGGTACCTAGTTGATCGAAATAATTAGTAGTTTCTGACGCACGAGGGAAACCACACGAACCTCTCTTTATTCGTGGCTTTCTTTGCGACTAAACGGGAAAGACCCGCAAGCTATGGTTTGTTTTTCTCTTCGATTAACGAGTGATTAATAGCCCTCGATTCCCTCTTCTGTTCCCGGGCGGTCTTACATGTAAGAACGAATGTAGTTCCGTTCCTGATATGTTACGTTCCATTAAGCCCGCGAGATTTCGTAGAAATCAATAATCAGTATAGATAGAACATTTTCTTATCTTTGCTGCCTCCATTATAAGTTGAAAAAAATTATTTGAAGACAGATTTTACCATGATAATATCATTCTAGAAAATTTTACATTGTAATAAAATAAATAAAAATAATTAATGGTCTGGAAAATTTAAAGAGACTTTGGTTTAACTTAATATATATAAAAAGCTTTGCTACGTTTAAATTGTTTTTCTTTCCAGGATTAATTCTGCTGGTACAACTATATTCCGTGTTGCAATTTTTAGACGTAATATTAACTCAAAGTCATTACATTGCAAGAGAAATTATGAGAAAATAATCTATTAATATAAATACGTAAATATAAATATTATTAAATGTACGTTATGAAGTTTAAAAGCAAAAGAATTAAAGAATCCTTTCATCTTCTCCCGGAATCGACGGCGCGCATTTCTCTTTTCTTTTCCCCTTTTCTCTATGTATAATGCGAATTCTTCAGACAACTCGATTTAATCACACTTAAATACTAGTCCGAAGTCTAAGCTACGGTCCAGGACGTTTTTCACGTTCTTTAATTCTGTCTTACTATTCGTTTATCGCACGGATGATGTGAAAGGCAGCAATTGTTTATGGGAAAAAATGCATGATTCTCGATTGCTCGGTTTCAATTGCTTCCGTCAGGAATTTATTCACGCGACAGACTGTCGCACTTACCTGGTCCGTTCAACTGACGCAACTTTTATTTTTTTTTTTTATTACTTTTATCTCTGCTAGCTTCAACTGTAAGCTAATGCAGTTGTCAATGTCTATTTAGATCGCACTAACGGTAACGTACCGCAGACACGGCTATATACATGATTGATGTACACTCTTCTATCGTTTTAACGACGACACGACTAACATCAAACCCGCGCTCGAGGAAATCCTTGTTTTTCTTTGAGAAAAGAACGTGAAGTGATGGCTCGTGAAGTTAAAGCGTGTGTGTATCACTGTGTAGAAAAGCACAAGAGCAGTGACGCGAAAATCGACCGTGGCGTGATTCGAACTGTAAAACAAACACTAGAAAGGTATAGAAGCTCCAATCTCTTGGTCCAACGATCTCTCTGTCATGTCAATTGATCTAACAACGCATCGGAGAAAGCCGAGGGACGATCTAGCGCCGTCGAAAGAACTTTGAGTACCGACTGTTCTCCTTAAAGGTCGACCGAATTTTCTCGTAGCTCGATTAGGCCAGGTGCGATACATGGGATCCACGTTGCATCGCTCGAAGGCACTCCAGGCGATCGTCGATCGCCGCTGCGGTAGATGCGTATGCGAGAGACACCCGCAGTGCTGCCAAGAGAGAGATGGAGTCCTGCATCTGAACACAGGTACCCTGAAGCCCTCCGGTGGTAGTAGAATAGGCAAGTCGTGTAACTTTAAGGCTGCCTTTTCTCGCCACGATTTCGAAATCAGCGAATTGCCCGCCGTTGTCCGACCGGTGCGATTTATCGAGAGTGGCGTGGAAACCGAATCGTCGAATTGAGGCTCCGCATTAACTTTGATTGAATTGGAATCAAACCCGTTGCAGTCACTGACCGATTTCCCTAATTTCTCTTTAGTTGATTTACCAGCGAGTTCCTCGACAAGTCTCTCTTCGATAGAATGGATATGAGTCGATATGTCGCCGATTTTGGATTGCTGGCCGGTCTTCAACGATTCGCGATCACAGAAGCTGTCACTGACCGTAAGCATTTTCTCGTCCGATTTCTCGCGATCGAACGCGTCGCAACGCATAGATCAGGAGGAGGAGTTTGCCTCTAAGGTGGAGCTTATCGAAGTATCGTCGTCGAGAGAACTCTGCGTAGCGACGGTCACCTTGTTCCCGCTGTCGCTGCAAGTTGCTGCCGGATAATTTTGACGGGGATGGCGTCTCTTGTAGGGTTCCCAATCCCCAGGACCCCGGCGTCAGTGCGTCGCGATCACGTCTGGAGCGCTTTTCGTACTTTCTATACTGAACGGCCGTCTTTGATCTACCTCAATCACTGCTTCCGCCCGATACCTGGGATCCAGCGTTGGCTGAGGCTGACGTTTAATAGGTGTATTGCCGGAGGAGTGCTGTGATGTGCTAGATGTCGTATTGCTGGAGCCATGGCCGGATCCATATATGGAACTACCGTATCTCTCGCCGGAACCTAGGGTAGCCTGTCGTATAAACTTGGGCGATTGTCGATAGACACTGCTGGGCTCTCTGCTAGGCTTGGGACTTTGAAATTTCTGGTAGGATGGGTAGTCCAACTGTTCCGGATACTGGGCAGCTTGCGGCACGGCAAGTGGATAACTGGACTCGTGTGTAGACCAGCCAGGTGGTGCTGGTATAGGATTATGCTTCGGACAAATGCCCATACTGCCGTCTCGTCCGCGGGACGCCGGACTACAGCCGGAACATTGAGAGATATTTTGTTGCTGGGAACTCTGTTGCGGCGATTGCGAGCTCGTTTGCGAGGACTGGACGCTCTGATGAGACTGTTGCGGACTTTGTTGTGACTGTTGACGATGAAGATGAAAATGATGATGATGATGATTGGTCCCGTTCTGAGAACTGGGAGCACGCACACCGAAGGTCGTGAAGCCATACGGTACCATCGCGTCTGGCATTCGTGACTCAAAAAGACTTTCTCGGGTTTGACAGCAGTTATCGCGCATCTCTGGCTCTTCGCTCGACTCCTGTAGACGTTCCTGCGTGGCGTTGCTCACGTTATTACTCTGGTGAATATCGATGATATCGCTAGCGTTGTAAGTCATCTCGAGGACGAGGTCTTTGGTATATTCCTGAGGTATCATGGTGGTAAGGGGCATCAATTCTTTGCTGGGCAAGACTTCTAAACTAGGTGACTCGCTGCCATGATCATGCAGATCCGTTGTGGAAACCGAAATTGGACACGGAGTCGACTTCCGACCCAGTTCGTCCAAACGATTTTCTCTAGATTGCCTTATATGTTCCTATAATAAAACAAAGAGACGAAACGTGCACAGTAATACGAGCATAAAATTTATTAATCTGTAAATTCATTAATCTGTACAAAGTTTATTAGTAATCAATTTATAATGTAACATTATTTTGTTAGTACACTTAGGAAATAGCAATTTACAAAAATTAGTTTTGATCATAAGTTTTAACGAATCATAAATAGATTATTTTATTGCATAAATAAATGTATTTGTTTGCGCTGTGAAGATGATAAAAATATGCAAGAATAAATTATAACTTTGTTGATCTTATAAATAATTTAATTTATTGCTGTTTTTATTTCATGCATTCTATGCATATTTCCATACGGATTGCAGAAATTTGGCGTTTATTTTTTGTGCAAAAAGCTAATTCAATTATAAATAAGTCTTTTAGAAAGATATATACAATTTTACAAAGGTTTAATTTCTTTACAAATGAAAGATTAATGAGTTTATTGTGTCGATACTTTAATATATAGATTTTAATAAAATTAAATAAATAACTTTTATTTAATAAAATATATAATTTCTTTATTATTTCATTATTTTTCATGAATTGGTTTGTGCTCTATGCAATGTACACAAATATGGCTTGCTAAAAATAAATTAAATTAAAACAAAAATATGCTTATTTATGATTTAAATTTATCATTAAAATATAATAATAAATTAATAATACATCTTTTTTACAAAAAGATGAATTTCATTTTTCTTGCCACATATTCAAAATAATCCTTTAATTTTAAAAAGTACATATATATATGTATACATATATGCATATGAATAAACTTCTTCGTTCATGACTTGTTTACACAAACGAAATTTAATAACAGATGCTTAATAATGTTTCAATTTAGTACATTATATAAATGTCATATTATAATAATAAAGAAGAGAAATTTGGACATTTATAGTTTATATTGACATAATTATTATTGGAGAAAATGCAACTACTATATGCAACTGAAATGTCACTTGTTTACAGTGTAATAAATACAACAGAATTTAATAGCTTATAATAAACTAAGTGAATTTATTTGTCATTTATTTGTCGAAAAGATTAAGAACGCTTATTTGACCTTAAATATTTAAGGAAAACAAAGACACGTTTACGTTTCTTCATTTGCTTCTGCGGAACAAACATTGAGATAAATACATTTCATGTAAATTGTAATGGTAAAAAATACAGATGCCAATCAAAGCAATGTTACATCACTGAAGATTTATAAATTTTGCGGGTGCACTGAAATATTACGCGATCACGAAAAGAAATGTTGCTTTGACATTGTAAAAGAATATATTATCGTTTTTTAATAAAACTTGCAACCAAGGCTCAATCGTAATCAACAATTTTATGAATAATACGAGATGTATTTACGAAGGGGAACATCTGCGTAACAACTCTTATAAACTATCTTCTGAAGTATATATATATATACATATATATACATATATATGTGTGTATAAAACAGAAAACGTTCACGTATTTCCGTAGAACTTCGTTTTCCGATTCCTCATTTACTATAACTGAGGGCATGATAAAAAAAAGACCGAGAGAGAGAGAGAGAGAGAGAGAGAGAGAGAGAGAGAGAGAGAGAGAGAGAAGCTGAGAAAATAAAATTCACTCACCTGGATAATACGGTGATCGCGGATGAGCTTTCGAACGCAATTGAAGACGAAGGCGAAGCTCATGCCAAACATAATTAGAGAGAAAACAACGAGGATTATGACGATGTGGTGCGAATCGATCAACCGTGAAGTCTTCTTCTGCAAGAAAATTGAATGTGCCTTTAATATTTCTGATCGTTGTTTATTATATTAATTTAATGCTATAAATACAAAATTGGAATGTTATAAAGTAAACGTTTTAAAATATTAAAAAAAATTTAAACTATTTTGGTTTCAATTCATAAAGTAAATTGTACTATAGATTAACATATGAGTTGTTTCTGTATTCTATGTAAAATAATTAGATAATTAGGAAAATAGCTTTTTATAACTTTTAATATTATACACACAACCTTCTTTTTTACTTTTTTCTCACATTTAATTTTATCGTGACTTTACATGAGATTTTATTATAAAAAACAATTTTATAATAAAGTACATAAAGATTTTAAGCCAGATTTAAAAATAATTAAATCATCAAAGTAATTATGTAGGACGATTAAGCATGATAATAAAGTTTTGACATTTTATTGCAGCAATCAGTTTCAACGTCCATATAATTGTTTAGATTATACGTCGATAATTATTTTCAATTCTGTATCTGGCTTGATTTTGATATAGAGAAGACCAGGATACCATGAGGCACAAAAATTTAAACTCTCAAAAATACTTTCAAATATAAGATTTTTTCATATTTTTATCTTTTTAACTGAAAAATTCTGTATATTAAAAAATGCATTGAGTATATTTGACAAACGTTGATTGGTTTTTGGGGTAAAATAAAAACATATTTTTTTTTTAAATGATTCAAAATATCCCATACCTGGGGCATTATGTATCACACACGGAAAGTAAGTTTATTCAAGAAATAATGAAAAAAGTTGAAAAGGAATTTCAGTTAACTTACATAGCTTAGTATAGTCATTGAATATAATAAAAAAAATTATAACTAACAAATAACTATAACTAATAGAATAAAAGTCTATATTTATATTGATCGGTAAATAGATAGAATGTAAACTTATAAAGGCAAAATAAAATTAATGCTTAGGCTTATAAACTGCAATTCTAGCATATATTAGTATTGCTTTTGTTTTCTCATAAGTATTTGGTGTGTAACCCATGGTGCCTCAAATACTCTTAATATTGAAAACGATGAAATATTTATATATGTATAAAAGTAAGTGACAGATAATTTATTTGTAGTATAGTAAAATGAGAAAAGATATCTTTTACTACAAAGATAATATTAAAGCATTTTTAAATAATTAAAAAATTACTTTTGCACCACAGAAACCATTAACGACACGTACGTCTCGAGACAACAAAGTTTAATTACTACAACTTTGATACAAAGTATAGGCAACAAAATAATAATTGTATAATACCAGTTATATTAATCTAAACGCTCTGAATCGCATACGAAAACACTACCCGAGTACCTCCGAGTATTATTATATCCTTATTTAACATTTGGTGAACAAGAGTAAAATGATACTCGGAGGTAGTGTTTCCGAACGCAATCCTGGATACCCTATCATAGTACCTCATCATAGTACTCATGGTGCCTCGGCCTCCCTACTTATTAATTAACTTAATTAAATCGTTATTTTGTGTAAATACAATATGTTACTGCAATTGCAGCGTGCGTTTATAACAGCAATCTTGACATTGCATCAAAGCCTCGATCAATCGTCAATATTTCATAATCCGCAACGTAATTGTACCAGTTAAAGATATAAGTGAAATAAAATATCGGGAGACAAAAGGACAGTATTAATTATATCATTTCGTTCAATTTAGAGCTTTTCCATGTAGCTTACGCGAGCTCCTCGCGACAATGACGTTGCAAGATTCGCGCAGAATTCGTCGGTGCACCTCGACATCATGGCACGACGTTACATCTTCTTGTCACCGTCGTTCTACCCCGTTTTCAACATTTATCGGCTACAGAGGTGTCGCGCTAAATGCCTTCGTGAAATTTCAGTAGAGCGTTACACATTACGCAGGAAGGGTTCAAGCGCAAAGGAGGAACTTGCGAAACATCGCGGTGTATAGAATGCATGAAGCAAGTAGGATCGACGCGATCCATCTTCGTCCGTGTCTCTCCTCGCTTCTGCCTCTTGCGTGCCATCCTTTGTCTCGTAGAATGGCGACGCTGCCGCGGATTTTGCCTGTTTGCTCCTCGTTTACTTAAGTGGTTGCAGCGTGAGAGTAACTCGTTGAAATGCTACTTTATATCGCGTTTGTTGTAGTTTAAGCACAAAGTGTTTGGTACTCAACGCATTCGCAATGGATAAAGTGATTTCGCTTGACAAAGAGGAAAATAACTGTTTTAATTATTCTCTCAACAAGATTTCTTTCGTAGTAATGTAGAGTTCTCTTAAAAAGATACATCTTACAAAATCAGCTATAACTTGTATTTTTCCATTTATTCTAGATATTCTCTGATAATATTTTATACAATGTCTTTGTTAATACATGCCTTTGTTTTATACTTTCAGAGTTTATATTTTTTGTATTTTTGGCATTCAACAGATTCTTGCGTTTTATGAGCATCAAACGATATTTCTTGAGATTAAATCGCTCCGCTGACACAGCAACCTTGCCTTGCATAAAACGTTGCGAATTTGCATACTCGCGCAAGTAGTACTGCAATTAAATTATCAGACACACACTTTAGATGCGGTGAACAAGACTTCGGTTAAGTATAAGATGGATTAAGACCACGAACTTTGTAATCGCTCGTAGGAAATTCATGTAAATTCGTTTGCGCGAAAAAAACATCCAAATTTTTGCTGAAGCAAACAAAATATACATATCTTAATTTCTTCATTTCTGTACTAATTAAATAATTATTGGAAAATTTTAGCTTGAAAAAACAATTTGCTTAAATTTCAAAGATAAATAATTTTGGAAATTTGACGTAAAAAAAAACGTATCTTTAAACTGTTTTACCATATGACATGTCACAGGTGCAAGCTATCCATCATAACAAGTGCATTTGGTAAGTTCAGCATTTGCTGACCGAGAAACTTCGCATGCGGAAAGTCCTGCGAACGTGCATTACGCGACACATTGTACGCAAGTCACGTTATACATTCAATGCTTACACAGTAATAACTAATTTCACCGGCCCGTCTTACGCGCCACTGACACAGAGTAATGTTTGTCCGCATTATTACTGTACTCGTGGATCTAGCTTGGAATGCACCGTTAAACTATAGAGTAATTTATATTGACGTCACATGTGTGTTGTCCATATTCACCCATGTTCAAACGCATTCATTCGCTAGCTCAAAGAGATGCCGACCCCTTTTCTTCCACTTGCGTATATTTCTCCATGTCCCGGTGGTCGCGCTATAATTTCCCGGCGTTTATCTTTCGTGCACCACCCTAAGTTGAACTCATTGCTCCGACAGCGAGAACATGTCTACCTAAATCCAAAATGTTTAACACGACGGAAAATCAGTTTGTACGAAAGTAGAATAAGTACGGTAAAATTGAAGTGTATTATTTTCGGGACTTATTTGCATGAAAATAATACACTTTAATATATAAATGTTCAATATATAAATGTTTTTTAACAAATTCTTTTACATATTAATGTAACTCATCTAAAATTATTTATTAAAAAAAAAAGGACAGATTAAAAGACAACTAAGAATAAAGCCGTGATAATTAGTGCGCAAATAATTTTCAGTAAAGAATACATTTATATCAATTGTATCTAACAGAAAAATCGTTTAGCTTTATCTAAGTTACTAGTGATATATAACAAATTATTTCCACATTAATCTATTCTCATTAGCGTCCGTCAGATAAAACATCTTGAATTTTCTACAACTTCTTATAATTCAAAAATTTCTCTTCATTAGTTTATACGTTAGTAAAACACCAATGTAAGTCAATAACAAGGTTTGTTATTTATTAAAATTTATTTATCTTTATTTCAAATATATACTTATTATTCTTAGTGAAGAATTTGCTATAATTATATTAACAAAAGTTTAAGTCATCGACCTAACTCTAAAATAAATACGCGATTAAAAGTATTAACGTACACTGAGAAAAAATGCTGTTGATTCAATTAAAGTTGATATTACGGGCTGTCACTAACATAAGTAATTAATTCATGTATATTTTTATTGACATAAAGGCATAAATTATTATTTCAATAATCAAGGTGTTTATGTCAATAAAAATATACATGAATTAATCATTTATGTTAGTGACAGCCCGTAATATAGACTTTAATTGAATCAATAGCATTTTTTTCTTAGTTATATATATATATATATATAGTACAATATATATACGTCGTGTAATTTGATTACTTTCTATAGTGCATTCTACACGCATCCATCGATTTTGTAACTATACAAAGGGAGAAATTTTTTTTATCAATTGGATGTCATGTCGTGTGGAAAACGTGCCGAAAAATTGGTCCAATGACTAGAGAAAGCAATGCAATGTGCCGAAATCGTAAATCGTATCGGATAAATTCTGTTATTGTATAGCAATTACAAGAATAGCGTAAATATTCTTTTTCGCTATGTCGAAAGAAGCTACTATAACACCTATTTCAGTATCAAAATTTTTCAGTGTTATATTTCGGTTGTTTTATGTCTTCCTCTTCTCTCTCTCTCTCTCTCTCTCTCTCATACACACACACTCTTTTTCTCTTCCTCTTCCTTCCCCCCCCTCTCTCTGTTAAAGTTAAGCTGCAAAGTCGTGATGCCGTTCCGCATACAGGCATATGAGTAAACGGCGAAGAGAGGAACACGGGAAGAGAGATTGCACAAGTGGATGCTTCCTTCTGCTTCCGTGAGTTAGAGTGGTTTATTGTTATGCTCATACGCCTGGAATCATTGCACGTTTTCGTGAATGCACCGTTCTAGCCGCCGCTTTTGGAGAACCCACCACTGCGCGTAAGTGACACCTTTCGTCGGCACCACCAGCGAGAAATTGTACGATAAATAGCGCGAAGAAAATTAAATGTTACTTTTAGCGACACGTTTGCGCAAATATTTTAAGATGATCAATAAAGAATTTGAGAATGCTTCTCTTCACAAATTTGTAAAACCTTTAAAGTAATTGGGAATGCATCGAATATCCAAAAAATATCATTCGATCCGGTACTTTTTCTTTACTATTCGGTCGAATAGTCGGATATTATTTTCCCCTTAGAAAATTTTCTTGTATACTTATAAGTAAGTAGAATAGCGTAGTAAACTACTTTATTTTTCATAATGTTAAATTGATGGTTGTTCGTCCACATCTGTGTCCGTCTGATTATTATTTACAAAATTTCTTAAAAATGATTTAACTTTTTCAAATTCCGTTTTCCGTAATAAATACTCAAAAACTATAATTTCGTCGAAGCAAAATATGAGTCAAAGCAGTTGGCCGTAAAGAAGTCAAAATACAAGTCAATGAAATTTTCAATAATACAGGACAAACCAAACGGCTTTTTAAATTCTGCTTTTTTACTGCATTAATTCGTTACATCCGTTGCAATAGTTTAACGATAAAATAGAAATACAATTTGTTTAGACAGAATTATATCTCGCAATAAATACAAAATCTGACAATTGATCGTGAAAAAGCTGTCACTTGTATATTATTTACAATTAAATGTGAGTCACGAAAAACATTCCTGAAAACATGTTATTTTTTACCTATATTTTGTTCCATTACGTGATCGACATTGGCCATCGTACAAAGTGCGTACAAAATAAAACGACTGTCCAGATTTATGGTGATTGGCTATATCGCTGCAATCCGAGTTTGACCGAATTCGAAATATGTTCCATTTTATCTCGTGATTCCCAATGTTGCAAATTCACTAGCATGATATATCACTTTTTACAAATGTCAGTGTGCCATATTTTCAAGGAACTTAAACGTAACTAAAACTTTACTTATGCGACATATTGTCATTCTATTGGAACACATTTTCTATTAAAATATTCCTTGCACATTTCTTGTTGCAAATATTAGTATCGCTTGATGTGAGAATTTGTGTAAAGTGACATATTAAGTTTATCGGCAAACTTTCGCGAGTTTTTACGGAGGAAAATTTGTACTATTCCAGCAATAGAAATTCTTGACCATGCCACATCGTTCGCGACGTTGCGCGTAGAACGAGTTGCCAGAGAGATGAAGGTACGAGAGTTATTTTAAATATTTTCGCTATTTATGACGTCGTATTCGATGCCTGTAAATGCCAGCGTTCACTCTGTAAATTCTCTGGTCTCAGGATGGTTGCTAGAATTATTAACATATGAATTAACACAGACTGCTTTCACGAAAAGCTTGTTGCGTATTTGTAATAGCAAAAGTTTTTACGGAATCCTTGTGTACATAGTAAAAATATTTCTATAATATCAAACACAAATATTCGATAATATCGATAACAGATATCAGTATAGTTAAAGGATAGATCGTTGAAGAATTGTGACGTTCGACTAAAATTACGAAAACGACGATAAAGCGTCATGTTTCATTCTACAAAGTGGCCCTCCGGCAGAATACTGAACTATTCTGTATAACACACGGTTTTGGTGTGTGAATTACATTTACCATATTTGAGTTAGTAAAAGCGTGCAATTCATTAAGGTATTTCATAGCAGCTCGGCTACACACAGTCCAGTCGAAACAGTGTTTAAGGTCAACAACTGTCGTGCATTCACACGCATCGCTCATGTGTCTCCACATCGAAACCTCGAAGTTCTACGTGATATCGACTTGCCACATTCCATATAGACACAGTCTAACTACGAACGATGTTCCTGTACTTGAACGCAAATCCCGCGTCGAATGCGCGGCCCTTTTGTTTCGTCGTCTGGCAAAGTCGCGTTTCTTTCTGGGTGACAAGCAATTTCTGGAAATGTAGGGTCACGTTCAGTAAAATTTACGTCCTCTCCTATCTACTTCGATTCCCGTGTCAGCCCATAAAGGCATTTTTACGGGATCAGAACTATTCACGCACGTACTTCAATCGGCTTGTACTTCAATCGCGAGTAAATGTCTCTTTTATGCTTCTCTCACGTCAAACAGCGGAACGAATTAAATTAATATTTGGATTTAAAGCCGGAGGTATTTAATCAACGTCATTCAATCGGCTCGACATAAAGTTATATATATATATACATAATAACATTTGATGCCAAATGTTTGCATTAAACTTTTACGCATTTTTTTTAAACTTCTTGTACTTTAATGATTGCAACTGAAAGAACGTAAATCGAAGAGCTATAGCTCAATCCACCCTTCCATCAGTGTAAACTTTAAAAATCTCTACTCCGAAATAACGAACCATTTTACTACGCGATTTTATCTTGAGTTTATAACTCGCCTCCTTGCATGGCTTCTTTCTAATGATATTAGAAATATTTTCCACCAAGCTGTGTAAACCTGTAAACGTTCTGCGCACATGGAGCTGCTGCCGGAAACAAACGGAAAAGAAGAAAACAAATAGTAACCTCCCCCCCCTGGAAAGTTTCTGCAAGACGGAAATAATTAGTCGCTACCGGGATTACCAAGGAAAAGGTTTGAAAACCTTTCATTACAAAAGGGAAGAAACCTGTGTACGCGTGAGCACCTTATTGCCTTTCCAATGCACTTCCTGTTTATTCCCCCATTGCTTTCCACTGTTCGATGAACAAGCTCACTAAAGAGACTACTCATTAGAGAATATTTCCTTCAGTTTCTCTGTTGTTAACACATTAAAGCACTAAAGAACAAATGCGAACGCCTGAGAGATTGATTCGCACGGGAATTATAACATTCTGTTAAGCTCACTTTGTACTTTTCCTTAATAAATAAAAATTACGTAATAATTATAATAGAATTTATAATACTAACATCTATTTACTCTTTGCATTTCTCTCTTTCATATACAATGCTAAATACGATAAGAAAAAAATCTGTTTGCATAAATTGAAAACTTGATAAATTCAAGCTGAAAGGTACAAATTATTATAAATACTCACAGTTAAGTCAATCAAATGTTTTAGCTATAAAGTATCGAATTAATCGGAAATTCTGTTTGATATAATCAGAATACATTTTCGTAAATGTCTTGTTAATATAATAAAATATTTTTCTCAGAGAGAGCATAAATAAATCGGTAATAAATATTTTGTTTTCAACTGCAATTTCATATTAACCCTCTGAAGTCGACGACAGGTTTATTAGTTTTTTATTTGTTGTTTGGAATGCAGAAGCAGTTGTATGCAAAAGGAGAAATGGGACAAATCATTTTGAAAAAATCGCTTCAAGAATGTTCCAAACTTCAATCAGCTTCTATTTTACTCATTTAATTATATTCTTCATATTACAAATTCGCGTTTGCAAATTTGAGTTAATTTGAAATAAAATTAATATTCATTCGTTTTATGTAATTTTGGTTCAACTTTATTAGTGTTTTTTAATTAACACAAGTTAATGGATCTTACAGATCAATTAGTAATTATATTATGTATTTTTTAACGTCAACTTTGGGGTTAACATTATCTAACGTTATAATCATGTATAAGAATATTGCACTAGTTCCTTTATAACGAAGGTTCATATAATATGTCTGAACACATGATATCTTCCTACTGTTCCGAGCAGCACTCTGACATTGATTCTAGTAGTTCTGAGACTCTGAAATATGATCATCCTCTCTGAATTCCCGTATTATTTTTCCTACTAACACACGGTTTTCCTTTTACAATTCACGCTGCTTACCAGTACGATGCGTACTTTCAGCTATTACGATGCTGCTGTGTGATAAAGGGAACGAATATTTCTTCCTCTATACATCGGTATAAAATTGGATGGAGCCTGCGGCTTTCCCATGTGCCGCAAGAGCGTATAGGTCGCGATTTTGTCGCGCGTTTCGTCCGTACGAGCAATTTCGCGGTCGAGTTCTCTTGCACGGACAACAACATTATCGTAGCTGTATTCCATCTTTGGTTTATTGTCAATAACCAACGGCATACCTCCGAATAGTTTATCGAAAACGATGCCGAAACTAATACTTTGAACAAATCTGTGATTATGCGATTTTTTGAACTATGTATGGGTTTACTTATATTTCGTTTTTATTTATTTATTGTAATTACAGATTTATATACAAGAAGCAAAAGGAATACATGACTTGATTTTGTCCACGATATTTTATTATTTAGTAACAGATTTTTATGATATGCCATACTATTATATTGGAAACATTATACTTTTAAGCAATTTTTATAATATAAAGTTGGGCATATTTAATAATATTTTTAAAATTAATAAATTTTCACTCTGATATGACAAAATAATTGATAGTATGCAGACTAACATTATAATCAACATTCGCGATGGCTTGAGTAAATAATAATTTATTAATAATCCATTATCATGTAATGTATTATCATATAATTCTTTTCATAATGATTTAAATTTCTATATAGACATCTAATATATGACAAATAACATATTCAAAAGCGATATCGATAGCTTTATTAAAAAATGAAATATAATAAAATGTTTAAATCACTTATCTGTTCGCTATTTTACATATATATATACATATATATATAAGATAAAATCAGGGATTATGGCATAGGCTACTAACATGGAATAGTAGCTTATGAACTTGGTCCAACCAATCGTTTTGCTACAATTAACATTTATTTATTTTCATTACGTCAGAAGATTCGGTAGCTTTTTCTAAAAAGTGTTCTCACAAATTGAAGGTCAGTTTTTTTAATGCTTATATTGCACAGACGCTTTTAATAACGTTGCATGAACAATATTATGCGGATTAATTGCTATTTCAAATTTGTTTATTGCTACGGAAAGACTTTATTTGTCATATGACGACAGGCAGGTAATGTGGAGTACATCGAGGGTTGAGAATATGGAATAAATTCCATGCATGTTAGCAACTTATTCGTAATCAGATTAGGTTAGGTCAGATTACAGTATGTATTCTATGTCAGCATATTTGCGATTTTTTATTTGTCCATGCGTAATAATGTTCGTAATGATGCTATTATATTCTCTGTAGTATTGTACAATAAAAATTGAAGAGTTTTTTCTATTTTTCTTGATCAGTTTATATAAATAAACAAATTTGGACTTCATTTATTGTGTTATTTATTACTATGATCAAAATTTCATCGGTATTCCATATTACATCCCATTTTTTAGACTCTCCCCATTTTCTCACTTTTGACTTTTTTGTTAATATTGACGTTGGACTTAAATTTTGGCGACCTTCATTTATTGGATGTTGTGGCATCCAATGCTACATATTCCTCAAGAGTTCTGTGTAAATTTAAAGTCTTCATATGCATTTATATCGGAGCAATGTTAATTTAAAAAAAGCTATTCCATAATCCCCGCTTTTACCCTACGTGTCGCTCGGTGCCATTCTTCGGAATGTTGCTGCTGCTATTTAATATTACAATAAAAATATACACAGAGGAAAAACATAACAATATATGTTTAATAATACAAATTTTGAAATTTTATAAATATAAATGAAAATTTCATTGAAACATACATTTTATTGTCCAACATCATTTTGCAACACGAGTATGAATGAATAGTTCTTTGTGACGTATTTTTGCTTACTGATTGTGAATACGAATCTATTACTCAAATTTGGCTATCTATTATATTCTTTGAATACTGTAATGCATCTTGCATGTACACAGCATGATATAAAGAATAAATAAAATTGTAAACCCATCTATCACAAAATTTAACCAAAAAGCGAATTCTCAAACCAAAAAGAATCCCGAAACGCAACGAATAGATCATGTCTTTTTTGCAAGACGCGAAAAACAAGATTTAATGATAAAAGTGAAATTGAAAATATGCGCAACGTGAAACATAATATAAAGATTTTAAATATCGTGGAATAATCATTGTGCCCATGTTTCAATGAATCACGTTATTCTTTTGCGGTAGACACATCCGCTAGTGGATAGGATTACAATTATTAAAAAAAAAAAATGTGTAACTAGCTATATGAAAGTGCCGGTGATCGGAGAAGGTTCGGGTGTGAGAATGCACAGGACGGCATTTTTGACTATTACAGTCTTTAATTTAATTAATCGCCGTTTTGTGCACGGTTGAATTAAATTACGATGTGATGGCATGTAACGCAAGAATGCAAAAATCTACTTTAATTTTGTCGTGATTTCGTTTTTGCTCATCCAGTTTTTGAAGTCCAGAAAATTTCACATTGCGCAATTGTTGTAGTATTGCTTGATATGTAGACATATCGCAATTATGATTATTGTCAGTAAAATTAGAGCCGTTCACTGCATAGCATTCGTTACGTTCAATTGCGGAATAATTTACGAGCTATATATATATCTTTGAAATTACATTGGTATATAGTACGAGGTATCTTCTCGCAGAGCGTCGCGCGATGTAATTACTTAGAAAGAGAAATGGCTTTCCTCTAAAGAAGAGCTTATTTGTAACTAGAGTCGAGTAAAATCTTCAGACTGACAAGAGTGTTCTTTTTGAGTACTGTTAACTACTGAATTATTTTTGTAATACGAACGCAAGTTGCAAATAACAATGCGAGACGTAAACAATTAAACAAAATTATTCGTTTATGTAATTATGCAGATAACACTTTTATTTTTTGTCGTTTAAATCAATACAAATTTACTAATACACTAATAAATGAATTCAAAAAGTCTACGTTTGATATATAATTTAAAACTTCTATTTTTGATGAGAAAGCAATTGGTGACGATATGAAATGTACGAAACGCTTGACACGAAGAATTTCAAAGTACCTGTTTTTGATGTCGGCATTAAAGTAATCCTGGAACGTGGTTGCGTCCGTTGGTGAAAGAATCGGAATCAGCACGAAGAAATGAGATTTAATTCCGGTCTGTTTTACGGGCGTTGATCTTTTTCAAGCATTTTCACGAGGACGCGCTCATTTATCGGCGATGTAAAAGCAAATGCAATATTAGAAGTGCAAAGATAGAATATTATATGACTCCAAATTCTTTTCTATTTTATACTGCTCAACAAAAAATTAAATGAGGCAGCGATAATATAATTATAATTACTTTATATTAGAGATTCGGACCAATTACGTATCAAAGTCTAGATTAAAATCAAGTACACACTTTAAGTTTTAATTAAACCTATTTCAAACATTAAATAAATAAATAAAATAAGAACAAATAACAATAATATATTTAATTTTCGCGCATAATTTAAAAAATAAAACTTGAATTTATTCAAGAATATATTTATATTTCGTAATCAGTTTATATGATAGAAGCTATTAATTTCTTACAATTTAAAGAAATAAAGCAATAGCTATATTGTTAAAAAAAACAATAGCTGTATAATATTGTATTAGAGCAAACAAACTTTAAAAAGTATAAATGTCTTTATAACAACTACTATATTAAGCTTAATCAAAAATTCAAAATATGTATATTATTACTGCATATGATAGCGCTTCAGTAATAGTTAATCATTAGCAAATTAATTCGATATATTGTTTGTCATCAATTTATTAGGTGGAGTGACATATTCAAGCGTACGTGTTGACGCGGGGTAAACAGACACCTCTCCATCGCAATAAATTCGACACTATATTGCGACTGACAAGTGAATGAGAACGTTTATTTTAAATTAACAGAGCGGCAAAGCGTGTATTGTTCGTAGTTACAGCAGAAGATATTAATAGTCGATGGCCATTTAGTTACAATCGTTTGCACGAATTGAAATTATCTGCAGAGCATCAAATACGACACATGAACAAGCGGGTGTGTTTAAGATAGTTAAATTACTGAAAATAGATCAGAAAATTTAACAAACCAATAGATGAAGATGATGATAATAATAATAACAATATAAAGATATTAATTTCTAAATGACAACATTGATATATGTGTCAAATATTACTGTTTCAAATATAAAAAACACAATTGTTTTAACTATATAAGCATTAGAAAATATTTTTAATCTTAATATAGGAGTAGTATTTTTACAATAAATCTATTTTTTTCGATGTTGTAATTAAATTTTTTTATGATTTGTGCCGTAGGGTCGTGGAAAACTAAAATAATAATTTTTCATTTGTGTAAAAATCAAATACGTTTAACAAGAACACATATTTCAAATTCAATAGTTTTTGGCAGATCGTTGATAGTGCATTTCTAGGACATATTGAAAATAAAGTTAATAAATCAAAGTTATTTAAAACAAGAATTATATATAAAAAATATTTTCTTGTTTGCACAAATAGCAATTAACGCTTTTTAAAGGGCAATAAATGTTCAAATTAACATTCATTTATAAATCAACAGTTGAACATGATATTTTCTACTCACACTACGTCATTTTCACATTAGTTTGATAATCAACAAAAAATTCTAATTTCCTACAATTTTTTAAGTAACTAATAAGTAAGATATGTAATATAATAATATAATTTATGTACATACGCAATGAATTGCTTTCTAAACTACGTATAACAATAGAATAAGAAATAATATATATAATAATTACGTTTCTTTCGACAGAAGACCTTTTCTAGAATTGTTATTTTGAAGTTCATTGCCCACGATTTGTTCGATTTGTACGTCACTCCCATACTCTGTTCGATTCAAATTTTTCATTCAGTCCGAAACGATCGAGATAAAAACACGGAATAACATCGACGAAGTCGCGTGCGGCAATATCAGGAGAGCATTATTCGCCGTTAGATTAATATCCCGTCGGTGGCATCGTGCTGTCGTTTCGCCGTTGCCTTGTTCTGGTAGTCTGCCAAAAGCGCGTAGTATTGTACGTCCCGGAACCGGAAACACCCACCCCGTATAACCGTCGGGCCGCACATCCGAATATCACCGAGGGAGAGAGCGCCCTTGGAATCGCGCAATCTCGAGATCGGGACTCACGCGAAATCCGGACTAAAGTGGACCGCGCCCGCGTTGCAAAACTTCATTCGAATAAATTAATTAGCCCGGTGTTACAGGCAGGAACGAGAGCAGAGAAGACGGGATGTTTTACAGAGTTGAAGGACGATTAAGTCACAGAAGACGACCTCTTGTGTGCCTCGTGTATGCCGAATTTGTGGTTAAAAGACTGTAAATCTCAAAGAGCGGCTACATTATTCCACGATACTATTTAACGCATACGCCTATACGCGAAATTATTGTACACAAACATTGAATACAAATCTTTATTATATCGGCGATAAGTATTTAAACATTATAAATTTTATGACATATCCGTCTTTGTTGCTGTAATTTAAAGAAATGAGGTAATTGTGGAATAAATGGTGATAAATAATGATTTCAAAGTTTCTTCATATAATTTATGAAGCTTCATCTTAATGTGTTATTTAAACTTTAATTAACAGAACAATTAATCCTTTAAGGATCGGAATTTTCTAACGAAAAATTTATGGAAGATTTTATTTTCTTAGGATTTTCGGAGTCACTGAATTCGATTCTGGCCTTACGATTCCAAAATTCAAATTTAAAAAATTTGATTATTGTAAAACTGAGTTTTCGGAAATTCTTGATATCTCCGAGTTCGAATGTAGTCTGAATATATTGAATTTCAAAAGGATAATAATCACTATGAATGATCTAGTGTCACAAGACTTACAATCATAGTTTGAGAGTCAGTTTGGAAATTAGTACTGACTGTTTACTTAGCACTAAACTTCAAATAAAGCAAAATTAGATGTTACTTCGCAATTAAACATTCCCTAAAACTGCAGAGTTTTATGATAATGAAATTAATTTTTAGAAAATTCCGTCCACCATATTGGTCCACTATGAATTATTTTTTATCTTTAACCTCAAAAATTTGAATAAAGCATTACAAATTACCCTATAAACTAAGTTTCATAAAAGTCGAGCAAGCAGTTTATAAAATGAAAAGGGATGACTCCAAATGGGGTCGCCAGTCCACAAAGGATTAATGTTTCTCTCTTAAAAACTCAATTTTATTTAATAGTGGCAAATAAAACTACTTTGATGTTATCGCCGAACCAATATATCATTACCGAAGAACGCTTTTTTATAATTTTTTCTACCGTGAATTAAAAAGGAGGTTAAGTATAAAAGATTGTAAATGATTACGTTCCATCAATGCGTCACAAGTAGGTTTCGTATCCTGAATCCTAAGTTAGGCGTTACGAAATGAACTTTTCGAAAGCCGTAGATAATCCCAGCTAAAAGACTACAAAGTTCTCGAGACGAAGTACTTTTAACGTTTATCGTTAGATCATGAACTGCTCACCGTGTTCTAAAGAGACTGCCATTTGCACTATGAAGGTAATCATTCCTTCTACAGTCTCTTCATATAGATTATCTCGAAAATCAGGTTATGATTTTTTAAAATTTATTTCTTCATCAAATAGAAATCAAAATGGCAATTTCAGAAATGCTATATTAATATAATTATAATCGAACTTGTTAATAACATTTGACTGAAGACTAAGTAGAATTTAAACGTTTTTGTTACTTTTCCATTTTCTTAGAGAATAATTTAATTTATTAATCTTATTCTGCAACATCCATTGTTATTTTTTTGTATTGTCATCCTCCTATTTTGCTCTATAAATTTACGAATCTCATATTTTCTTTATTGTGTTCAGGGATGACAATTAAGTAAGGTGTTAATTGTTATTGTTTTTTATAATAACAATTTGGTAATGATGTTATAATTTTTTGTGATGGTAACGATAACATCAGGGACTCTATTCTTGAAAAGTATCGCATACAAAAAACTAGAGAAATGCTATAGTATATGTAACGCATACTATAATATTTTCCTAGTTTGTCGTATGCGATACTTTTCGAGAATAGAGGTCCAGAGTTGAAACAATTACTTTTGAAAATAATTCGTTACATAACGTTATCGTTACTATCATGAAAAATTATAACATCATTATCAAATCGTTATTATAAAAAAATAACGGTAACGGTGTTAAATAATAATAATAAAATGAAAAAATTGTTTGGAAAAAAGAGAATAGATCCATGTGAAAAGACAAAAATGGCCTATAAAACTGATTTTGTTCGCAATTAGAAGAAGCAAATTGCTGCTCCAAGATTACGAGTTCTGAGATGCCTTGTTCGCCGAGCCAGTTAAACTAGAGGGGGCCATAAAACTTCCTCGAATAAATTAATTAACCTGGAAGATCAGGAGCAAGTAAAGTGGAAACTCGGAGGGCAATTAAGACGACGCGACGTATCGTTCTTGCTGTAATATTGGGTACACCTTCGTGGTACAAAACAAGGGTATACGCGAATGGTTTTAGCGAGCTAACAAAAGATGTTACTGGATCGTAGCAAGTGATAACATTATTTGGAGGTGCAAATAGCTCAACACTGTGAAATTATACGTTAAAATCTTTTGTTTATATTCTCAACGGTAATAATATTAACACTTAAAACACAGACTTCTCTCGCTGAAAATTTGTCTTTGGTAGGTTACATTAATATTATTTTCAGGACTTCGTAATTCTTAATTTGAGATGTCAGAAATACCATAAGTTACTTTTATACCTCGCAGTCTAAATTAATCTCACACTTTGCAAGCTTGCACTGTTTTACGCGATTTAACTTCCACAGTTTACAGTTTGTGAGAAGATGAAAATCTGTAAAGCAAGCGGTGAAAATCTGTGGAAAGGAGTAAAAGGCAAACGAACAGTATGCACGAGAGGATGCGACTCGTGGACGTGCCGGAAATGGTCGAAATTCGGGAATTGGACAGCGTTTTGTTAGGCCATGGAACGGATCTATTGAATTTGACAAAGCTAAAACTCACTTTGCACTTTTCGTCTTCTTCGTCCCACTTGAAGCGGCAGTTAAACTTGCCGTTGCACTCTAATTCTGCAGCGATGCACGTCATGTCCTCGCAATCGTACTCGTCGTCCCTGCATGCTGCAAAATAAAAAAGAGAAACCACGAATGTTATAGAATGAGCGAAGAAATGTTGACTGTATAGAATTTATCGAATTTCTAAAATTCTCTTTTACTTATGAATATTTACTCGATTCTATTTGCGCATGCGCGTCAAACCGCATGCGTTAGATTTTAATCATACTTTTTTTAATCATTAATCTTCATTATACATACACACACACAGAAGAATATGTAGAGTTTCCCCCCACCATTTACATATAACACATAACATTAATATGTGTCAGATATGTAAAATTTTTAACAAATTTATAGCGAGCTTATAAATGTTTCCACCAAGATGTGTTTCTGTGAAATAATCGCGATAGTCGACTATTAATTCGTACAGGAAAGGAAAATTGTGCCTAAGGTCTTATACATCGATGGCTATGTGTTGGAGTGTAGTCGCGAGCAAGATATTAGTTTCGCGTTGGCGGCAGGTGTAGAAAACCGGAAATTCTTCTCATGCCATACTAGAACTCGTGTGAATTCCGCACACGTAACTGCGATTCTGCGGACCACCTCATTTAACATTCAGACAAGTGCGCTGCTATTAATTTGAAATTTGATTCCTTTACTTAAACGATTATCCCCAACTCCTCGCTAAACGTAAGATGCTTATTGAATAAGGCATACATATAATTATAGGCTGAAACGTGAAAATGTGTAAGTCTTTGTCTTCTAATAATCCAATTCCACTTGCCCTTTTAGAAATTTGTCGACTGGCGCATAAAATACTTATTTTAAAAGCGAGAATTTATTTTAAAGATATAAGTTGAAATTAAAATATTTTATTAAAATGTAGTAAACGTATCAATTAATTATTTAACTGTACTCTATTTAAAAATTTAAATTGTAAGTTAAAAATTGTATTGATTAAACAATAGGTACCTGTCAATTATTACTGATAACGAAAAAAACAGAGCTGTGTTTAAAATATTTTTGAGTGATTTTCATTTGCGGAGATTAACGGTTTGTTAATTCAAAACAGAAGTTGGCGCAATAACTGCATTGCTGATTGTGCAATTCAGAAAACAATAAAATAAAAATCCATATAGTATATGAGTTGGACACATACACTTGGGAAAAAAATTTTGTGAAATTGTAGCAGATATTTTTGCCATGTAGAAAATTTCCACGTTGTTATCGCAACCGCAACGATAGCTCAGTTCTGTAGTTTAAACTGCCAAAAGCAAATTGACCTTACACTATCTCATTGTTGAAAACTGTCAGAAATATCGGTTATATATGATAAAACATGTTTCAAGAACAGTGACCTTCATTTCTAGAGTATTTGAAAATTTTAGAATTTTCTTCTGAAAAAAATTGTACATTTTTTTATTAATAACAATATTTATCATTTTTGATTTGATAAATTTGTTTTTATCTCTCTTGTATAAAAATGCTTAAATATTAATTTTATTTTTGTAAATAACTATTGAAACAGAAATTAGCTGATAATTTATTTTATTATCATTAAAATTATTTATGCATACAAATGATTTTCTATGAAATCGAATAATTAGTAATTAGTTAGAGAATATTATCTTTTGATAATGAATAATCATAATGTAAATTTATACTTTATAAACCTTCATTAAACCTAATGTATTCTCATAGCATATATTACTCATAGATGATATGCTTATTTTGTTACGTTATTTGAAATTTAAATTTTACCTGTGATTCACAAATCTTTTTTTGTAAAATTGTATTATTCTACATTAAATAATGAATGTATATAAAATGTACATACCTACATTATAAGATAATATATAGAATAACACTGTTTGTGATAGATATGAAAGTGCACAGTAGATATTAGACATGTAGGAGTATTACTTGATTATAATACTAGTGTCATAATTTCACGTTTTAATTTAACCGTATACTTTATTACAATACATTTTGAATAACATTCATCTGTGCACGTTATGACGATGTTAACATTGATCTTTAATGGCAAGTCTATTTACACTCTTGTTTGAAGTATATCGTTCCGAAAAAAAGCATTTGATTTAAATACGTATATTTATTATTAGCATAAACTTACATTTCTCCTTATCTCTGACAGCAGTTACCACCGCCTCGAAGGTGCTGTTGAGAGCTTTCGGCTCTGCATAGAACCTCAAGTGGGCGACATTCTTCCCAACGATAATGGTGTCGGCGATACTACCGCAGAATTGCTTCGCCCTTGAGGATATGTCCGTTTTTTCTGCGAATATGTCTACAAAGTTGGCTTCGCATTCGTTTGGATGCTTCAGGACGAAAACGTCTAGAAGCAGTTGAATCTGAAAATTTCATGTGTTTTCATTTTCCTAAATGCATGCGCAATGCATTGGTTCGCTGCTCTTGGATAGTCGAGATCAAATTTGAAAAATTTCCGTGACGCGATTAATCCTTCGCAGCTGACGGGTTTATTGGACTCACTTAATTATAAACCTCTTGTGGCAAAAATGTTAAATAATTCAAGTTCTATGTTACATCTACAAATTTTGATTATTCTTATTAAAATATATGTACTTATAGTATTCATTGTTTTTAAATGTCATTTTGGTTTCTTGAAATTAATTAATGTCTTATAATTAACATAAATTAAATAGGTTTTACAGAACTATTATCTGTGTTACATATTTTGGAGTCCGTTCTAAAGAGTTAAACGATATTCTATTTTGCTATCGCATAGAATTCGTCGTCTACATTAAAACTATGAAATTGCACGCACGAGACAAAATCAATAAATAAACGACAAAAAGAAGACGCATCAAAGTCACGAGAATGCGAGAAATAACTACGTGTATAGAATTCCTTGAATGTAATAATACTGCAGCAAACTCCATTGTGACATTGCTGAAACTTTTTGAGAATATCGTGGCTTATAAGAAATACACGTGAAAACATAGCTCTTTTCACCTCGGGTTTTATCGCGCGTTTTGAAAAAAAATGGATAATTTTGTACATAGTTAGGAAGATATATTAGCTTCATTAACAATTTTAATAATAAAGTTTTGGAAACTAAAAGATTCTTCTGTGTTAAAGCAGATGCCGTTATCAGCCGCTATGTAAATTTTGTAACGGATGTATCGCAGACAAAGTATTTGCATAAAACCACTCCGTTATTTCCGTGCTACGACAGTAAAGAGCTATTGTAAATCATTCAGAAACGTGTTACTTTGAGCGAAACGACATTTGAAATCATGTTGCTACAGGCCAATAACAAACATTCGTATCGATTGAATGCTGTAGTAAAGTACACTTGAATCAAATAAGGATCGTAACGTTACATGACAATACGGAAATATTAAAAGAAACGTTTTATATGATCTAACTCATTGATATTAAATTTTCGGCAATGATATCATATATCTCAGTAATTCAGCGACATATAATATAGAAGAAGAAATGTTTTTACCTTCCATCCCTCTTTCACTTGAATGATCCACATGCAATCCAACGGCAACCCCTCTTTCTCGGCTTGAGCCTTCCTGTCTTTGACCAAGTCGCTGTGAATTATCATCTGCGTACCCGTTACGTTAAATATGCATGGTTCTTGTTCCGGTGGTATGCCCGCTGTGAATCATACCTATTACAGTTCTATACTTTCCCTAAGCTCACACATCAACGCTCGTGTATTTGAAACTTGTATTTGTCTATTCATTTTAATACCACTAACATTCAACCTTGACAATAAAAAAATGTATTTAGTATTACTAATTAAATAAATAAACTAAAAAAAAAGTTTGTTGCGTTTCATAAGATGACGATATGTAATGAAAATTATCTTGTTACGATATGACTTTCATAATATTCTATATTTCAACACTTTACAATATTTTACTTATATGGATTATACGAAAAACGATACATTCGCATACAAGGTAAAAAATAGCATAAGAGATCTGTTTGTTCCATCTATCTGGATTAATTTATACGTCGAATTGAAGTACTTAAACAGTTCCTTATTTATAAATAATAAATGAAAATTATACTATTCTGCACGCGCATAATGTGCTTTCGTTATGCGCGGGTTCATATGTGATATGTACAGCGTACATGCTCGGCTAGTAGATAGGATAGTTATGGTATGACAATCGTACTCCTCTGATCACGATTAGACACTGATTATATTTTTGCACTGAAAAATTGTAGCAATATAAAAGTAAATCTATTAAAAAACCAAAAAATTAGGAGAGTCTGACAAAAAAATAATCTTCTTATGACAAATATAAATAACTCTTTATAAATAAATAAATGGAGAAAAAATCATTTATATAATTATAAAAATAAAAATTAGAGATTAAAATCAATTGAATAAAGTATTACACTGAGAAAAAAATGCTGTTGATTCAATTAAAGTCTATATTACAGGCTGTCACTAACATAAGTAATTAATTCATGTATATTTTTATTGACATAAAGGCCTTGATTATTGAAATAATAATTTATGTCTTTATCAATAAAAATATACATGAATTAATCACTTATGTTAGTGACAGCCCGTAATATAGACTTTAATTGAATCAACAACATTTTTTTATCGGTGTAAAAATAATCAGATATTAATGAATACAAAAATATGAAAAACATTGTTGATGTGTCATTTTTTTCTAGATAAATTCATTTAGCGCAAAAGAAATATTGTACAACGATTATTAGAAAATATTTTATAACTGTTATTATTATAAAATAACAGTAAGAATACCATTTTGCAATATAATAATTTTACATTTTAAAAATCCTTAGAATCGTCATTTTTTGCCTCTTCAATGCCATTTTTTCAGAATTGTGACGTGATAGTCAACTTTAATCAACAAATTCATGTTTAACAGGTAAAAATACATCGACAATGACTATTCACACTTATGTAACAAAAAAAAGATCAAATTTTGTTCCACAGTATAATTATTAAAAAAGACATTTTTATGCTTGAATCATTTGTCGCTTTTTCCTTTTTTTCAATAATTATTAACATCTAGAAGTTCATAAAACATGGAAACTAAAGTGTTTCAGTTTTTAATGTAGTTGAAGTATTTCAACAATTCTCCTTTTAATTAAAAATTTAATTAAAAATGTATATTAATAAGAACACACCCTAACAATATTAAACAAACAGCATCCACGGTACCAGATGTTCCAATATTGAAACTTCAATGAATGAGTTAATCAACCACACAGCAAGATAAAATTTTCAATGTTTGATCTTGCATCCGTCTTTACTGTTCACTTTATACATCGGTCTAAAGATCGCACGGTTAAAACCAGAAGCCAGTGGTCGTACTCTGGATACTCACAGTCCCTTCGTTCTCCTACCAACTGACTATGAATTAATTTTGACCTCGGTTGCGGTTGCATGGCGCTTGCTGCCGTGGACCATCTATTTCTCTCGTGTCTCGTAATTTTCTGAACAATGACATCCGACGAAGATTCTCGATTATTCGCGATTGGAATATATGATCCAGAATTACTGATCACATGCTTGTCACGTTATTTCTATTTTCTTTGAACGTTTAGCATGTCTTGTTATATTATTATATATATAGAGAGAAATTACACCCGTTCAATACAATTTCAATTAAGAATAGTTCTATTTAATTAATTTAATTAAGTTAACTTAATTATAAGAATTATAGTTATAGCTATAATACAAATATAGGCGCATAATATTATTTAATATTAAGTAATATTTTAAGCATATTCTTAGAATATTAAATTATTGAACTTTTTCATTCTTTGTATCGTTATTAAATATATATTAATTTCAACTTTTATCTAAAAAAATTTTTTTTTTTCGTTATTTATAGACTTTCACTTTTTTGCGTTTATCATAAATAATATATAGTTTCATGATGAAGGGAATCAACTACTATGCTTTCATACGTGTCGATTAAGACATTATGAATCATTGAAATAATAGACGACAAATTAATTTCAATTATTATTGCGTCGGATAAAGTATTTCAGTAATAAGTTCTATGTTGTTAAAGACGTGAGAATCGTGCAAATAAGTATGAGAAACGGAAAAGTTAGGGTGCAATTTCGTGTTCGTTCGATTTAACTATTCGATTTAACTAATCGATTTAACTAATCCATGATTATGCGACGAAAGGATATATCTCACATCCGAGGAGAAGATTTGGCTGGCAGTAGATCAGTGTTAGAGGGAACTCGAGATAAATTTCTGCCACATGCCGAAGAAAGGAAGGTATCAATAAAATTTGTGATTCAAAAAAATTGTGTAAATAATCAATTTTTCTCGGAAAATATCTCTGTCAGCATTTTATAAATATTATACATAAAGATATAAAATAGATTATACAGTTACTAAAATAATTTTTTTTCTAATAACTCTTTATTATTGATTTGAAGAGATCCTCTAATAACAGTTTGGATATGAACCTTAATTTTGTACATGCAGAGTAATAGTTTTAACAAAATTATGCAAAAAAGAAAGACACATTTAGTATTCCTTTTTCTTTTTCATTTTGTTCTATCTTTTTCTTAACTATTTCTCTCTCTCTCTCTCTCTCTCCTCTCTCTCTCTCTCTCTCTCTCTCTCAGAAATTGTTACAATATAGCTGACCAATCAAAGCTGACTTTCTTATGTACAGACTTTTATTAAAAGATCTCTATTTGTTTACTTGTTCTTGCTTTATTCGAAGATTTAGAAATTATTAACTTGTATTTAACAATTACATTTTAATCAGAATTAGTTTAGAACATTTATTAAATAATATCGGAAGAGATTTTATGACTGAAACTTACGATAGGTCGGTCTCGGTATTGTGCTCCACACAGCTTTAAATCCCTTGCCTTCGATATTTTCGTCGCTATGGAATCGCAGCCAGAGGTATCGCGTCTTCGATGTGATCTCGGGAGGAAAATTCGTGCCGCAGAAGTTGCCGAGGAGATTAGAGTAACCGTACTGACCGTCACGTACCTCGAGGAAATCGAAACGGCAATCCGGGCTGTCTTCAAGCTTAAACTCATCTCGAAAGTCGAGCTTCAGTAGCATACCTTTGTCAGCTGAAACAAGAGAAGCCAGAGATGTACTGTTAGTAAATATACTGTAAAGAGAGACGCGAAAAGAGAAGGGGGAAAGCAACAATTTGCCTCGTGAGATGATAATAGAGTATGATAGAAAGATGCCACACATGAGACTAATAAATGTAAACTTTATACGTTCATCGGCATAGCACTGTAAAACTTCTTTTACATTTACATAAATACTTGTTAATTTTATAAATAGAGGAGATCTGGGCAAAAGTCGGCACTCGGCCTTAAATCATGAAAAGTAAATTGTATGAACTAGCCATTGATAGTGAGGACGTGACTTTATTTAGCTATGTTGGCAACGGACTTTGATTAAATTATTAGCAACATTACAGTTTTTAAAGCGATAAATATATTTTATATTTGAAAATAATTTTTCTGATACAAAGAAAATTTTCTTTTGCACATATTTTAATACTTCTATCTATAATTATTCAGGTACGTGGTTCTAAATTAAATATGTGTGATGAACACAAATTTGTTGTCGACTTTTACATTTTCGTGGATTCTTTACATGTTCTAAGTTAAGAAAGTAAAAATTAACGCTCGGGGCAAAGATGGCATAAAGAGATCGAGGCTTTTGTTCTTTTTTTATTGTAAATGCATCACTTTTTCTTCATTACAGCAAAATGATCCGGATCTACCATCTAGTCTTGTTGGACTTCGATAACAGTAACGATCTATGTTGTGTGCGTTTTGAAAATGTATGCCTGGTACAAAATAACATTTAAAAAATGCATCACATGCAAACATATATAATAGTTCATTGCAAATATGTTGTACACATATCCGATGTAGTTTTCACGTGTTTAAATTGCTTTTTCGATAGAAAAAGATTACTACTTTTGTAATTTTCTTTTGCAATCACTTTTTCAAATTTAATTACACTTTTTTGCATTTCTTTAAAACAATAAGTAAATGTATTTTAGAAGTATCTTTATTTTTCAAGAGCAAAATAATGTATTTGTACTCCAATTCTAGCCTGAACATAGGGTGCGACTGATTTTATCTCGGCAATTTTGCGATTTTACATTTAAAGATTGTGTTATTTTTTCTTTATACCAATGAAACAAAAAAATATGGACCAAAATTGCCTCGAACAGTTTAGCCAAGGGATTATTATCATTCTTTTTAACGGTACCATTTATTTATCAAATTTGAACAATAAAGGAACATAAAAGCCAACGCAGGGTGACCGTGCAATAAATATATTAATTTACTTTACATATATCTTGATAAACGTTTTGACCATTTAGAGTTAACTAAAAATTTTTATTTTATTATTAAAAATTGTCAAAGAAAAATAATGCCAACTAGCCCTGATTCTCTGTATACATACAATACATACATAAAAGTACAACTATAGATTAATTAATTAAAACTATTTTTTTCCAATCTAAAATTTTTGCTTTGCTAACAATTTATTACCATCTAGTAATTATTGATTATTAAGACTAATTACTAAGATTAATGATGACAAAAATCAGAAACGACGAGAAAAAAAGAATTTATCTCTTCTAATTTATTTATAGAAAGCAGCGATTCCTCTACCAACAAACAAGACAATATTACATTATCGCCATAAAAAATTGCTACTTTCTATTAAAAGGAAATTAATGGAGATGAACTTTTTGCCATATATTAATCTTAATAATTATTTGATAGTAATAAATTGATGACAAAGTAAAAAAGTTTAGATTGACAAGAAAAGTAGTATTATTAATTTTCACGGGCTAATAAAAATAAATTTATGCAACATTCGGAGTAATACAGCACTTTAATTTTAAAGTGTTTAATGCACACAGTGGTGTACAAAATTGCGCAGTGAAAACAAACAATTACTCATTTTGCTGATTTAAAATGATAATAATTGTAATGATGAATATTTACTTTAACTATGATTTCGGTTAACCAATAACCGCGATCAATATATAGATGCCGCGATATTTCGCAACTCAATGAGTTAATAATTATGCGTGCAATCTGATATCTGAAAGCCCGCGCGAACATATGCTCTGGTATTATATATTATCCTACGTAATATTTATAATATCATTATGCGTAATGATAGCATATGTATCGTTTTAATTATACCGGTTCTTATTTTGCTTTAGTTTGTTTTTTAAATATAAATAGAATAGTATGTGGAACATAGTTACATCTTTCTCTCCTAAAAACATTTCTCAGCAAGAATGTCTTTTATGGTCAGACGGATTACGGTCGACAAATATTCCAATGTCGTTAGTCTCGGAAGTCAGTCTGGCTCAGAGCCAAATTGTTCGTCAGGAACTGTGACACGAAGTCACGTTGTTTTCTTACTGGTCACCACGTTAGCGCTGCCGTAGTAGCGTTTACAAAGCATTTTTTCCATGTAATATAATACTTTGTGTCAAAAGGAATGCTAATAATACAATTTCCGGAACACGTTCCGTAGTGATAAATAAACAAAATCTTTAGAGAGAAGAACATTAAATAATCTACCGCGATAAACAAATATATCATTAACTTTTAAAAATTAGTTTGCTTTATACGTAAATTATTATTTTTCATGCTTTGTATATTCTATTTTTTTATTATTTATTAAATAAAAATGATAGTCTAACATTATCTATTATCACAAACATGTGCACCACGACAAAAAGACATTATTCTCGGAAAATCGCGGGGGCAAAACGTGTCGCCGTTATTTCCAGTAAATTCCTACCTACGCGATATGATCTATAATGAGACCGTAGGGATGCAAATACGGCTTCACTTTCTCTGCACGTACGAAACTTATCCGAGAATTATTCAGGCGAGACCGATCGTTAGGATACGCTCTATCTTCCGGCTCTAGTTAGATGTCCCGGTTTCCCGTTACACATCCGTGTGTTTGTCGGCACAATCGTGTGAGTCGTCAGTATATGGACCAGCAGTTCATTTGACTACGCGCATTTAGACATCCACCCTGGGCAACCACAGAACCATCCTATTATCCAAGTAACATGCCTTTATACGTGTCTACACGTTATTGAAGCCACGATTACCGGACATTTATTGCGTCCATGCATATGTGCAAAGATAACAAATTTTTTTACTTGATGTACAAACTTTATGAAAGTTAATTTAATATTTCGACTTTAATTCTACTTATACGTCCAATTATTAGTATTCTTATTATGACAAATATTTATAAATAAAATCTTTTGCCATCGAACATTGTTTTGAATCATGAATTGATCAATCCGCTTTCTTTATAATTTATTTGCACCGCAAATAATGCATCAATATGTGATCAAGAAAACATTGACTTTTAACTATATAGAAATTGTCGATATATTTATCTTGGATATAAATAGTCCTCAATGCGTTTTCAAAGGTAGTTCGTTTATTTTAAACGTCAAGATCGCGACAAGAACGGCGTATGCAAGTACAGAAAAACCTTTTAGATTTAAGTAAAATAAGTAACATATGACAAATGTCAAGTAAAAGTACTTTTACTTCAAGTAAAAGTATTAGAATTCAAATAGTCCAAAAGCTAACTATTCACATTTAAAAAGCGGTTATTCAAAATGTTTTTATAGTGTATAAAAACGTAAAATATACTTTATTAATATTAAATATACGCTATTAAACCATGTTTCGTAAATGTTTCGTATAAAAACAGTATATTTTAAATCAGTAAAAAAAAAGTTAAATAAACGTTATAAAATGTCTTATAAACATTTTCATAACATTTATTAAACAGTTTTAAAAAATGCAGTTTAAAAACCATATCAAATTTTTTACATTTATTTTTCAGTTTATATGTTTAATTACACGATTTTAACGTTTATTAAACATATTTTAAACGTTTGCTTCGGAAAATATATAAAAGGGCTAGATTTTAATGCTGCTATAATGCTGAATCTATATTGCATAAACGATTATGACAAATGCTTTGATTCTCGTTAGATAATTTTCAGTGTCAAATTAGCGAAAAGTACGGTATATTACTTTATTTACAAAGAGTAGTGTCGCTCGTAAATAAGATATTATAGAAACTTAGAATAAATAAGGCTAAGTGTGTAGATTATAGCTTTTTCTCTCTCTACACAATAAGGAACAAAATAATAAATATAAAAATTATTAAAGTGTGTAGATTTGATTTATTTACTTTTTGTAAATAAATGTTTTCGTTAATTTCTTATTATAAATAATTCTTTATAACTAAAAAAAATCTCATGACTTAATTTGTTCGAAAATTTATTCTAGAAATTCATTGCGCAAATGTGTTTGTCTTTGCCAAACAACTATTATTAGAATTACAAATATTTAAAGAATTTTCGCTTGTTCTTTTTCATGTACCATTGAACGAACGCGTGATCACAGCATCAAACTTTTCTCATGAATGAAAATTTGGCCAGCTTCTTTGAAGAGCCCACGCATCGCGGGACGATTCGCCAAGAACATCACGTAGTAATAATAATTTCACTTTCTCGTGTAAAACTCGATTTTGAGGAAAAAAATCGCCATGTTGAGATCGTGCTGAAAATATAGCGTCGATTACGGATGCCGCAGAAATCGCCGCACGTCTTTGCAACCGGATGTTCTCGCTCACGCGCGCTGCATTCGAATGACGACTCTATAGGGCCTTCCTCTGGATTTCCTTTAGCAAAGACATACACTCGAAACTAGCAAGAAGAGGAAAACGGAAAGATAGACGACCACTAGTGCTTTTGGAGTAAAACGTCTTGACGAACTTTCTTCTAAGTCCAATTTTGTAAAAAAATGTATTTTGACTGTAATGTCATTTATCGCGAAGAAAACTATGAAATTATGTTTTCTTCGTGCAGTAGTTTGTTACAAAGACTGAATAGTGTATATTTGCCTTTTAATATGCCTTTAAGTTAAATTTAAAAAGTTGTAACAATACATTTCGTAAATACATTTTATTATAAACATATTTACAATTAAATCTTATTTATTTACCGCCTATATAAAGATATAAATAACATTTTCCAGTTTTTCCAGCAACGTTGAGTGTTTCAGTTAAAAGTATAACAAAATACTCTAAATTTTTCATACTTTATAATTTGTATTTGATTAGATGCTATTTTTCGAAAAACAAGCATTATTACGTTTTAAGACTTCTTTATTGTTATAAATCTTCATTATAAATTGATAATTCTCTTAAAGTAATCTCATCATTTTTTGCTAGAAGATAATGGAAACAATTAAGCGATCAGAACACCGATGAAAATATAGCGACGATACGCAAAGAGAAACCTTTTACAATGTAGTGTTCAATAGCTCATCTCTTATGATTGCACTGTTATACATTTCCGTCGTCAGGCTGGGACATCGTTACGTCAACCTAAGCCGTAACCCACTGAATTTCATTTCGCTTGATAATATCTGGTCCGAACTCGCTCGTCGGTACAGTGCAAGTCTCATATCGCGAAGTCATCATTCTAGTGACTCGAGCGTTTCTGCGAAAACGGAACAATTTCTGTCACAGAGGAAGTCCCTCAGTCTCACCGGTGAAATCCTGACGGTACAGCAGCAACATACATATCCGCTTCACGCTGTCGCAGTTTGCTATAGCGTATCTGCACCGAGTGTTTCAATTTGTGTGTAAGTACGTATCTTTGTGTTCATATAAGATCTCCAGCCGCAAGTCGTCTCCATCTCTGAATTATTCTATTTTATCATGACTGTATGGGTTTCTCATGATAATGAGCGGTACTTTCGCCTTTCTCTTTCTCTCTTTGGCGAAGCCATCAAATTTTCCGTGGCTTCTTAATGGGTAACCTCCGCAATGCCGAAGGACGACCTCGCAATACGCCCTGCAATTAATACCAAGAAAATTGGATAGCGTCGAACCGGGAAAATATCGCAATGCGATTGCATTGGTTTCACGTACGTCGTTAAAGAAGCATGTGGTTGCGAAGAACATAATTTTTCCTGCAATTTGTGTAATTGGATGATATCGTTGGTACAATTTTACGTGAATGATATAAAAGTGCATGGCAAAAATAGGGAATTGAGCAATAAAATATAGATCATTATTAAGTTCAGAGAATAATTAAAGACTAATTTAAATCTATCTCTCTTTCTCTCTCAATCTAATACTTCCGACATTACGAACATTCCACTTTTTCAAATTCAATTACTGTTTTAAATAAACAAATTAAAAAATTTCGTCAGGATTTAATAGCTTTACTTATAAAAAAGAATTGATCAAAGCATCGTATAGTAATAGCTCCCTCTGTAAGGCACGCAATAAAGCAAATAAATAGTTTTTCGTTTAAAATAAAATACGGCATCGTAAAAAAATAGAGAGTGGCTCCCTGCAAATGTTCCTTTTTTTTCTAGTGGCAGCCAGGGTACGTGGTCCTCGTAGTAACGATCGACGCCTCCCTTCGGGAGGCTATCGAATTTTCCATAGAGCTTCGCTGAATAAGGGTGAGTCTCGCATGGTTGCCGGAAGTTGCACAAGCTTAACCGCTCTGTTCCAGGAACTCCTGGAAAATGGTGCATCCCCATACCACGTTTCCTCGTCTGAACTGAATGTTTATTGCAGCACGAAGCTGTGTGAGGTAATGCACACGGATTTTTCGTTAGGGGAGGGTTTAGAGGTGAGCAGCGAAAGGCGAGAGAAAAAAAGAAATGCTCGCTGCTGATGTGTTCGGCTTTTATGAAACAGAAGTACTATGTCATAGATTAATCTGACGCAATCTTCGTCAATGCTGCATTAAATCGGAATAAAATCACTTAGCCTAAATAATAATATCTAATAACAAAATATCTAAGTATTTTAAAGACATTTATTCTTTCTGTAATTTATTCTTGTCTTTAATTTAGAGTTCATTTTTTAAAGGAACAATTTTATTAGATGAATGTGTTTCGGTATCTAAAACTTAATTTCAGATTAAGTTCAAAATTAAATTATTGATATTGTATTTAAAGAGATTAGAAAAAGCATTCCATGTTAATTCTTTAAATAACTTTTACAAATCATGTAAAAGAATAATAAAGTTTTTTTATTAAATATAAATTTTTTTTACATGCTTTATTGTCATGATATTGATTTCTCAATGTTGAAAAGGGCAGTGTATGATCGATTTATTCACATAGGAGTTATAAACAAAAATGTTTGAATTATGTGAAAAATCGAATGATGAAAAAATATCATAGATTTACTTTTACAGTTTACGAAACAATACTAATATCGAAGCTTTTTAACCTTTCATAAAAATCTAATGCTCCTCAAGATTTATAGGAAATATTGCATTCTCTGTTACTTCATAATTTACAATACATAACATATTTATATAGTTTATGCACAACTTGATTTAGTATTCTCAGTTAATCAATAACTTACACGAACATTGTACTGCTTGAAAACCTTATACAAATTAGAATAGACATTTTATACGTAAAAATAAAGTTAAAAAAATAAGTAAATTAATAATTCAAATTTTGTTTGCCTACTTTTCTAGCCCTGCATATGAGGTATTTAAAAAATTGTTCACATACACACACACACACATCTAAATATATGTATATAATATAAAAACGTTAAAATGTAAAAACAAGAAAATAAAATTTAAAAAACGTTATTAAAATTAGATATACAAAACTTAAAAAATTGGAGTGCTTTGCGTGCTTCTAAAATAATTTTCTTTAAAAAGCTTCTCTTAAAAGCGCACTTCAGTTAATTAAGCAAAACAAAAGAAATAATAATTTACAGCCTTTGCGAAGTAGTAGCAATTTGTTTTTATTTCTGAAAATGACTTTGTTGCAAGTGTTATTTTACGTGATGGATGTTCTTTTTTCGTATTTTTTTAACAAAATAATTAAGTTTAATACTTTTTCCATTATGGTATTTTATGGTTTATACGCTGGTGTATGTAAAAGGTATTACACTTTATAAAATATATATACACATTAATATCTAATAGAATCTCAAGAAATGACCGAACACTTAATGATAGATTATTGCAAAATGCTGTATATACGTATATATGTCCTTCTAGAAAAGTACTCCATGCAGTAACTGTCAAATGCCACGATTACCTTCGTCCGCACCAAAATATTGATAAGTAAGTAGGTGTTACAGTGATAATTCTCAAGCTGCGTATTTATAATGCGGGATTTATTTATCTCGATGTTATTTCCGGTATTTTCTGGAAGACACACCTTATCCAGATAACGCGATTTGTTATCACAACCACCGATGATTCGAGCCATATCGAGGTTGAACACGGGCCAACGCGCAGTTGAACACTGTCCATTCACCGCGAACACACATACACATATGCACGACTGTTTGCCGAACCGTACATTCACATTCCTGCATGAGGTGATATCCGTTTTCGCAGTGATTCATAGAGGTCGAAGCGTGAGGCAACGCGTCACGTTGATCGGTCAGCAAGTACAATGGCCAAACGGTACGGTAGTGTCCGGAGGGCTGGATGAGGAACGAGGGAATGATCGGTTTCCGAGAAGAAACTAACTAGCCCGCAGCTACGGCAAATCCCGTTCTCTCTGTTTGCCGACGATCCCCGATAGAAACGAACCAAGGTGAAACGCGTCTATCAGCACGATGGATTCGTAGTTAGGACAAACTTTAGTTTAATTGCTTTTTCCACTGAGATTATTCTGGATGGTTTCTCTTGTGCTTCTCCCACTCTTGTGCTATCGAAAGATCGAAAGTTTATTTAAGCTGTGGTGTGTACTCTTTTAAAATTTTCACTGCTCGAATACATCGCAGATTCGTTTTGTCTGCGAAAAATTTGATGTATAATATCAAGCAGGTCTTTTAGCGCAAAAGAATTTATACAATAAGTATGTACATATTTCATAAAATTTTATGAGATTTGATTTATCGGAATGTTTTATCCGTTAAACTATTATTTGCGCGTAGAATTCCTTATGCTCGAAGACTTTTGACTTAACCGCAGATTAAATTTAGCTACCGTGAATTCTAGGAACTTCGTTTAAAGTTTAACTCTGCTTAATACCGGCTTTCCCTATCTTAATCGCTATCTACATTTAAAGCCTCAATTTTAAACGCTCTACAGAGTTTTGTTGAGAAATGTGACTTGTAAAAGAGATTAAATAGTTTCGATAATATCGTTAATAGCAATGACTTAAACAACTAAAAGCTGTTTTTATTAACATTATTAAAATAGGTTTACACAATGTTAACAATTGAAATAATAATTGCATTTCGATTTTATTTTTCTTAACATTTGTCTTTTCTCATTATTACAATAAAATATACCTTAAGTAGTAATATTTATTTTCTCCAAAATTATGGCTGATTATTCCCAACGGTAAATTTAATTATTTTGAGTTTTTTAATATAATTTTTAAGTACTCGCTCAAGATGAAAAAGCTATAGCTATAAAGTCCTATAGCTATAAAGTCCTCATTCAAAATAAAGGTACCTGTATTCATAATGCATGTTATAAAATTCGTCACCTTGTAAAACATACGTCCGCGAAAGATCAAATTAATCGTGCAGCAGTTTTATTAGACGATGATTTCGACGGCGTTAATTAGTGGTCAGGGATATTGAATGGGATATTGACCGTCTACGGACGGTCGTTAATGTCGCCTCGTGTTCAAGGACAAGCGCGCACCGCGTGACCGCAATTAATGGCCTCTGATGCACCGACACGATGGCACTCCCAGTCTTAGAGTATTTCGCTGTTCAACGAAACACGGAGACGGCAGGCAACCTCGCCTGGACCTGATTTACGCGCGATCGCATTAAACGGTTCTTTGATGGCCCCTTACCTCCTGAGTGGTTGATAACTTGATTTGCTGCCCCACTTTGGAACTCAGCCACGACTCTTACCCTGTACCCAACCCTCCGATGTCATGGAAATGCTTCCTCTACTTCGAGCTTGGAGCGACAATTTTTTTCTCCTTGGCTATCTTTCTCTTTACCCCTTGCTCCGTTCCATCCCCGGATGAGTACCAGAATAACCATATCAGCAACAGTGGAATGAGAAAAGATTGCATTATATATAAAGGATTTGCTATCGTTCTCCGAAACGATGCATTCTATTAAAGCCAGAAACTAACTTTGTATGAAACATTATATAGATAGCGGTCGTTATACTTAAAGAGTTTGCTTACTCCTAAACTGTTAATGTTGTGTATGCTAATATAAATACGAATTTAACAGCGGCTTAGTTACAATTTTCTGCATGACATTAGACTACTAAATTATTTTTTCCGATATAATTATAGTATTTAGTTTTAAAAAAATAATACACTAATAGTATATATATTTTTGTATAAAATTTCAAAGCTATAAATTATATATATCGCAAAAATATAAATTATTATATTTTATACATTTAAAAACTGATATCTTATTCAAATTTAAAACACTCTTATTAAATTCATTCTTTATTAATTGCTTAGCAAAGGACACTTAAGGCTTCTGTTCGCTTACTACTATTTCAGATTGACGTTAGAACCGAGAAAATGAGTGAAAAATTCTTGTGAAATATATAATATGGAAATATATTTTAATATAATAATACAGTAATAGAATATAGAATATTGTAAAATATATTGAAACACTTCTTTTATTTCGTTAAATAATCATATATCTGGGAATGAATTATGCATAATAAAAAATGAAATAAGCTATGTGTTTTACAGTTATGACAAAATGTCAAATTAGTAATAATATATAGAAATAAATATGTGCGTGAGATTTAATTTCTCCTCAAAACAAAAAATTGGTTTTCGATATATTTTACAAGTCTGTTCTATCAACTACAAATGTCGTTTTATTGGAAAATATTTATTTAATAAAATTTATTCAAATATAATTGGCAAAATTATTATTGTGTGTTTTCTCGCATCTGACGTCACAATCTGAAATAGTAGTGCTGAGTAAACAAAAATTATTATATGTGTTACTTTATAAACTTTGATTTCTAATGATTTTGCTAAATCGAAAAATTATAATAAGAATATAACTTTTTTAAATCTGTCAATTATAATTCCTCTCTCTCTCTCTCTCTCTCTCTCTCTCTCTCTCTCTCCCTCTCTCTTTCTTATAAGTATTCGACATAACTGAAACATCACAAACTAAAGTTTATAAGCAAATAACACGAATAACAGATGTGTGCTTTTTGTTAGACAGTTAATGAGAAACGATGTAAGTTTCCTCCACGAAACACGAGGAAACTTCTTGTTATGTTTCTTCGTCGGGAAAGTAGAAAAAGTGGCAGTCAGGTAGAAAAGGGTGCTGTCGTCGGCACGGTTTAAATTGGACTCGCGAAAAGCGACGACGAATTGGAGGTTACAGGTAACAAGACTGGTGGAAAAGGAGAATAAGAATAATAGGAGAAGGACCAGCAGTCGTGAAGAAAAGCTCCCAGATGTATAACTGCGAACCAACAGGTTAACTTGGTGTCACGACCGAACTTTCCGATCGATCTTAACGAAGTGTCGCCTGTAACTTCAGTCGTTTACCGCTAACTTCCATGCAACTTCGACTGCAGTTCGCAAAATGTACAAAGCTGGGGCTACGACAGCGGTCTCTGTGAATATCAGAAGACCAAGAAACGGCAAAGAATTGTCTCGATTGAGTAAAGTTTATTTATGTCAATCTCACGATCGTGTTTGCTATGTCAGAAATTGTCTTTCAATCCATGAAGACAAGCAGAAATCGTAAACTGAATGCGAATGTGTGCTAGTTCTGGAAATGGAAGATTTTCAAAATATAACCTTTTTTTGTGTGTGTGTGTGTGTGTGTGTGTGTGTGTGTATGCGCGTGAGATTATAGAATAAATCTATTAAAAATAATCAACATTCTCTTTTTTCATATTTCTAAAATTTTTTGTACTAACAATAAGTTGAAATGGAAGTAATAACGTAATAAAAGTAATGTAATAAAGTTGAAATGAAAGTAATAATGTAATAAAAATAAAAATATTATTTAATCTCTTTCATGCAAAGAGCCTTCCAACAATACTAAAAATACATATTCCATTATTGATGTTTGTGAATGACTTTCAACGCGATAGAAACTGGAGCGATTTTCAAAAGCAGAATTGCTACCATTTATGGAAAAATACCTACCGCAATTTACACTCGTCTTTAATTCCCCGGAAGTGCGAACCTCATTCGCAGATTGGCGTCACAATGAATCCGTTTAAAACAATAGAACAGCTTTAGCATTCTCTCTCGGTGAGACCCAGACTCCATTATCGCCGATTGAAATTCGCAGCCAGTGTGCACCCAGGATAGGTACCGAGAGGGGGTGTAAGATATCGAGGGATTAATTGAAAGAGGGGAGCAACGTGCATGATTGCTGGTCCTCTATCTCGTTACGACGTGATAACGAGAACAACCAAGCGTACTTCTTTAACGAACTCTGATCTCTTTTCAGAAGAGCAGCATCGGATTTTTTGCTGGTGTACGGTTGTGGGAACCTTACAATTATAGAAGATTGCTTGTATCTCGCTTCTATACGGAAACCGCATCTTCATCCAGTTTTCAACCGGTCGTGATCTCATTAACGTGCCCGATTTCGACATGCTAAGAGTAAGCGCGCTTTAGGATGACACTCTCCCACATTATTATTCTCGACGGAAGAACAATTAAAAATATACTCATAATTTCTTCCGTTGGAATTCCAGAATTTCGTTTAATTTGACTCGTTTGCTCCTAAAGATGTAATATCTCAATATAGAGAATTAAATTCGGGAGTAACCATTCGGGAATAAATCATTTCCTTTATAATGCAGGAGCTTATGTATCTCTCTTTCAATCGTAAATTAATTCCAAATATAATTATTTAATTTTTTGCAAAAAGTTGCAAAAATTTCTTAAATTTAACAATTTCCTAAAATCATAAAAACAATTAGAACTTTAAGCAAAGTGTTCAATAATGATATATAAATGCATTAATATTTTTGTACGTAAAGAGATAATTATTTTTGTATCTAAAAGATAATTTAAAAATATTGTACGAAAGTTATCAATTTTATACATATTTACAAAATTTACTTCATGAGGATTTTTACGAATTCTACTTCTTAGAACGAGAAAGTTAATTAATATAACTCATTTCATAAAAGACGACAGGCGCTTTTGAACATCGGACAATGTACTGGCTCACGCTCGTCGTAAATTGCTTAATAGAATCCCGTATACAAGTTCGTAATTAGGAAATGGGCTTGCTCTAGCGAGTAGACACTTCTGCTGTTGTAGGGTAGAACTAATGGAAGATCAATATTTACTCATGCCGTGTCATAAGATATTACATGAAAAGGACATCTCGAAAACGATATAGGAATATACGTAAGAACGTCGAAATATGTCGCGATATTTCGTAGGAAGCGAACACCGAGCTCGATATCTAGATACGAATTTCGACATGTTTATATAGAATCGACACTCGTCTACTGGACTTTCAAATATATATGACTCAAATATAAACTAAAATATAAATATATAAGAATGTTTCAAGAAACGTCGCTATACAGAAAATTCAATATTGTAACTTTGTTAAAATATCCTATATACATACACTTATCCAAGCGACGCTTAGAACGTTATTAGGATATAAGGAAGTTCTCTGAATGTCTTTAGAATTTTTGACATTATGAGCTGTATGGAACATGATATAAGATAAATTATATGATTTGTGAATGTGATATATATATATTTCTAGAATTTATAGTAACAGACAAATAGAATTAAATTCTTGACATACAAAATATTTTAATTATTTTGTATACAATAAAATATATTATAAAAGTGATGCGTAATTGCTTTATATCGTATTAATTATGCGAACAAAACTTACAAACTATTTATTAAATTATCAACGAACTCGAATTAATCAATAAATTCATAAGGAAAGGGAAGTGCTTACTTCTCGAAGTATTTTCTATGTACTGCAATATGGAAGATTCTCTCTTGCTGTATCTAAAGTTGCGGTTTCAGGGAAAACTTTTGACAGTTACGGTAATCCTATCTCCGCTCTTTGCAAACTCGAAACAATGCCTACAGATTCCAGTCATGCTTAATCCGTAAGTAATAACAGGCAATCAAATTACGAGAATAAGCAATTATCAAGTTCTTGATAATGATCCAGTCATTTCTTCTTCATATAATCGCTATACCATCTAATCCGAAACGACTAAATTTTTTTCATGGCTATAAAAAATTTTATGTAACGTGAAATCAACGAATATTAGCCTCTAAATACAAATTAACAATGGGATTCAGTAGTTTCAATAATTTTTTACTTTTTGCAAAAGCATTAAAGGATCATTTATACTGACTGTAATCTTTTAACTTATGCCGTAATCTAGAATAGAATTGACGATCTTAAGAATTGACAATTATATAGTCGAGATTATTTCTCTCTCATTCGACTAAATCAACAAAATATCGATGTGAGTATTAGTATGTAACTTCAAAGTCACACCGGAGGGTGATTAAAGCTATAGAGGGTTAAAAAGTAAATTCAACTATAAAGATTAAAGAAAGTGGTAATTGTTGAATATATTACAAGATACTGAAGATAAATTCTATAAAAAAAGAATATACAATATAAAATAAATTTAAAGATAATCTTAAATGTTTTACAGTGTAAAAAAATATGAAAAATTACATAAATAATAATGTATAATAATTACAATTTACAGTAAGAATAAAATTGTAAGTATAAAATTGTATGTTTTTATAAAAATTAGTATTTTTATCTCTAAATATACATATACATATATTATACGTATATTAGACAGATAATTACAATTACAATAGTATATTTTATAATTTTTATATAAATGTTCATAAAAATTAACATTATGTAACACATAATGTGTGTGTGGTAACATCAAACATACGTTTGCATTTTTATATTAGTATAATATCGATAAAATAAGCTTAAAATTGTATGTAGTTCATTGGCAAATTATTACGTGAAATATAAATATTTCTATAAACTTGATTTTAATTGTAAATCTACTTTTACAAATTGTTTAGTTTAAAAAAAAAGAATAATTTTATTTGTCAGTTTTAACTTCAATTTACATGTGTAAATATATACATATACTTTTAATAGTGGAACACAAGATTACTCACAAATGTAATTTCACATAAATTTTTTTACAGTTTACAATAAAGAAATATCATACATTTCAATGTATCATCGTAATATAAGATTATTTATTTATTTCATAATTACAAATGATATTTTCGTAATGATAATTTTATCGTTCTTTAATTTTGATTAAATTATATCTGATTTTTATCGTTTTTGCAATTAATATGCATTCAATTTTCAAATTCACCAATCTACCATTGTGTTGGTAAAAACCGTCTTGAATTGGACAGGTAACCATCTAAATGGTTAACTATCTAAATGAGTTCAGATTGCAATTCTATAGATATTCTAACTCTGGCATCAATAATCTTTCATCTCGCAAAGTCTCGATGTAACTGATGCAAACGACAGTAACTATCAGAGAATCAGTGGTGCGAGATTCAATAGCAAACGATTTAACTAGGAATGCCTAGAGGCTGTCTACCACTTCAGCTAGTTAGATGATAGGTTTACTGAGGGTTAGGAGAGTACTATGACGTACTCCAACCTCAAGAAGATAATCGGAGGAGCGAGGAATTCCGTGAAGACGTTACTGGACAGTTTGCAAGTTGCTTGATAGTTTCCGCGATATTTGTCCCCATTCAGTCGCGACCTAATGGAATTAGTATTATTTCTAATGGTTAAATTATTTGGAACATGTTACATTCAAAAATAGTTATTTATAATTATTTCTAATTTATAGGAGACACCTCAAAACTGTTCGGAATTGATTTGATCCTCTTTGAAAATTATTAAACGACAAGATAAAAATCTGGAAAATACATTTGTTCTATATGACCATTTTGAAGGAGTTGTATCAAATCTTGTAGAGTTCTTGCCCGTGGCGAGTACACAAAAATTTCACGTACTATTTGAACATCACTCATTGATAAAATGTGTCAATGGTACTTTACATAGGACCACCACGACGTATATTATGACTGTCTCCAAGAGCATTACGATGATCCCTAATCTAAGAGTGATATTTCATTTATGCATTTTTGTCGTACGACAAATTTTTCGAGTCTTTGGCTATAAGATAGAGAGATCCGAGAATCTCTCTGATCTGTATATATTTGTCGTATGACAAAAACGCACAAATGAAATAACACCCTAACTCTGTTAGAGAGCCTTTGTCGCAGCGTGCGTTACTAGAGAAAGCATTCAGTGGAAGAGTATACGTATAGTAAGCCGAATATACCGGTGACTTAAAAAGAAAGATATCGAAAGTTTACCTGAGATGATGGTAAATTGAGCTTTTAATGAAGATATGTACGCGAGAAGTGAAATATTTTAAGTAAGACACGCATGAAGAAATCCAAAATATTCTTATACACTAAATTTTACAGAAATCAAAGTATCTTTTTTTCTACTCCCAGAAACACATTTTATTCGAAACATTCTGCTACTCGAGGGATTAAAATATGTTATAAATATAAAAATTTAAGGAATCACACTTATTTTATTGTACTTCGATATTTAATAGAGAGAGATAAGATATCTTTTTTATTTCTATATACTTTTTATAAACATTGTCAAAATGACAAAACAAATATAATATATACATACATGGGTCGATTCAAAAGAAGCGGATTAAACCTGTAAAAATTTATATAATTTAAATCTGGTCACATTTACTTTAAAGTAGTTCCTTTTTTTATCTATACATTTATACAGCGATCCCACTGCTTTTATGCTATGCCTCAGATGCTCTCTGGAAGTCTCAAATCGTGTTAAGAGTATTTTGCAATTTAGTTTAGATGTTCTTGACCGTATCGAAATTTCCGCTACTTAAGCTTTAATTTTATTTTGAGAAACAGAAAGAAATCACAAAAAGGATTTAAATCTGACGCGCCCAGTAGAGATCTAAGAAAGTCAAGAGTGCGATATGACTATGTTGATCGTTTTTTTCTACATGAAAAGGATTGCGCACCAGGAATTGTTCTTGTTGGTGCAGACAGAAAACATAGATTTTTTTATTGCGACAGTTTGAGCGTGAAGACGTTTGTTGCAGAAGACTGAAACTTTAGTCAAAAATATCCAGACTCGTAAAAGGTGCTTAAATCGATTTGAGACAATAAAAAGCATGGTAGAAGCGGTCGGATTACTGTATAAATATATTATATGTAGAAGGGAATTGCTTTGAAGCAGATAGAGGTCAGATTTAAATTATAGGTAAATATTAAAATTTTTATAATCTGGTTCCTTTTGATTAACACACACACATCACAGGATAAAAACTAAGTACTCTAAAAAATTTTAAGGGATAATTCGTTACACAAGTTTAAGACAACAAAAACTTCATATGTTTAAAATGGTTTAATTTCAAAAATATAAGGCATCGAAGTTAAAGAAAAAGTTTCATTTTTTCCAAAAATTTCGGGAACCAATATCGAGTTATTTTAATCTCTTAGAAACATACATAAAGTTTTACCAAAATAACCTGAAATTGGTTTTCACAATTTTGAAAAAAAAAAGAAAAAAAAGATTTCCTTTCAACTTTGATATCTTGTATCTTTAAAAATAAGTCATTTCACACTGACAAATGGTCATATGAAATGTCATATGTGTTTCTGTCTTGAATTTGTGTGAATAATTATCTTTTCAAATCTTTTAAAATATTTAATCCACCCTTATACTTGTCTTTTACAAGCAACAAAATTTCCCATATTATAAACAAAAACTTATCTCTATTGTAGCAAAGTATCTTTCGTCCAAGCAATCGAGATAATTTATAGCCTTTTATGTTCCGTTACAAATAAATCTTTTATCCCAAATTTTTGCTTGTATCGAGAAAGTATATATATTGCTGAATTAGCGCCTTTGCTAAGACAGCGCCCAGGAAGGACTGCCCTTTCCACCCCTCTTACTTCGTCATTGTTTATTGTGATATCGCGAGAAAGTATGGATACAACGGATATTTGGCAACTATCCGGTATCCGACCTATCCGGCCGCTTTTTGACAATTCGATCGGCCCAAATTTTTACATGCATTTGAATAAATTATAAAAAAGTTATAAAAAAGAAAACATTCAAAACAAAATATTGACCGATACGAAGCGCGTTTGACAGATGCAATATCACTACAAAAACAGGATTTCTTTTCGAATTTTTTTAAAAACAGATTTTATTTACATGCAAAAATAATGGTCTTCCATCGATTAAATTCGATGGATACCATAGATGTCAAATTATTTTTTTTCTACAATTGTCGATTTAAAAGTACACGAATAATTGCAATAATTATATAAGAATGTATTGTTTGTCCTAATTGTTTACTGATAATTAATTTAATCTCGGATTTAAAAAAAATATACTACGAAAATAAAAGAAAAAGAAAATTCGCGCGTGGAACGTCCATCAGCATCCCCCCCCCCCCCCACTCTATCCGCGTGTTTTACTTGCTTGGCCACACTGATTAGTTGTATTTAATAATAAAAAATGTATGATTTATGAACTTGATTGATTATTTTAAAAAGTTTTTTTGTAAATTTACATTAGTTTTTTGATTGGTTGATTAACATTGATTTATGTTTGTTCTTTAGGATTTACTACAACTGACAATATTCTATATTTTGGTGGCTAAATATTTTCTTCCTGGGAAATAGCTACTCAAACAACCATTGATTGAAAAGCTAGTCACCCGTATGCAATGTGGAATATTTTACGATATTTACGAACACTACTTCTGTACATGGTGTGTATACCATGTCGTGTGGTATTAATGGTAGAAAATATTGTTCCGTCGGATAAAATATTTAAAAGATAAAAAGAGCATGCGTGCTGATGGCATACGTTTATATAATATGTTTAATCGACTAGCCAGATAGATTTGCATATTATTTTATCGGTGTATACCTGAAGAGTACTGTGTAACATATAATATTTTTAATATTATCGTATAAAATAGCTGTTGGATGCCAGAACTGCTCTCTGTATCGACGATTTAATTTTCTGCGATGACTTTATATTTTTGAACCTATAGGTACGTCGTTTTAGAGAGTTGTTTGCAAAATAAATATCTATAGGTAAACATACAGAACGTAACGATATATATAAACATAAATGTTTTTTTTAGATTTATCTTTCCTGTCTAAAATCTAGAGTATAAATATAAGTAAGCTTCGGCATCAACGTTTTTTTTGTTGACTTTAATCCGACATTTCAACTGGAATATGGTCGGCATCGATGTTTGCATATACTGACAACGATATCGTCAGTTTAAGAAATAAATGCGCATAAAATCCAAGCAATCCTGATATCGTGATGAACTTTGAACGTAAAATTGACCATGATTTTATAATCTCGATATAAATAGCGTATATCGACAAAAACCGGAAATTATTCAAGTATTTGCATGTAGGATAATAGTATCAATTAACAAAACCAAAAGATGGGAATGTTCCTCCGGAAAAAATGTGACGTATTATACAAGAGCGACGTACGTGTAAATTGAACTGTCTCCCACCCTCGGCTTTTCGCTCATCTCACGGAAATATTATTGAAGCGGAGTATCTTTCAATCTTGTTGTTGCTTTCGTTTACAGTGCGGATGTCGATTTACATATCTGTTCAATATCGTCGGACGTAGTCAACACAGCGGCAACCGGAGCAATTGCGACGCTCAATAGTATCTACGATACCTACGTCAAACACGAACATCGGACCGTCACTCTGATCGATCACATCAGATTCCGGGACGATGGTAAGTTTGCGTAATCGGAGTTACAGTACAGCCACATCCTCGCGTTTCGCAGATCTCCCGGACGGATTTCCGCGTCAAGCTGTCTAGTTTGGTGTACTGCGAGAATGCAACGAGAAATATTCACGGCGAATTATTCATCTACTACAAAAACCGTGAAAATATCGATATTCGTCTATTCATTCGTTATAGTTGGACTGGAATTCGAAATAGCGCTCGAGGGTTCAGGCTATGATAAAAGGATCGTACGACACTGTTACATAAGCGAGCTAGCGTCGTGAGTGGGCATCGTTTGCAACAGTCATTGAGATAACGAACCCTTTGTGGTCGGAGTCATTTTACAGCATCGTAGGGAAAAGCCACGGCTGCCACAGCCGTACAGCTGTTGCACTGGTTTCGCACGCGATAAAGGGCGCAACAAGAAAACTGCGAAAAAAAAAACAAAGATTGAGAGCAATGTGGAAATTAATATACCATTAAGTATGATAAATATCTTTAAATTGTTATAAATGGATTCTTTTTAAATATATTAAAACAAACTATTATTTATTAATTAAGCTTCCAAATAAATTTAATTTTTAATTTAATTCTGCATATAACGTTGGAAATATTAAATTAATATAAAATTAATTGTTATGAAAAATATTGAATAATTTAAATAAAATTAAAAACTCGCTTTTTAGCAGACCAGACATTTCATTTATATTTTTTACGTGACTAACGTTCAATTTTCCATCATATTTACTGCATTTTCTGAAATTGTCGGATGTTTGATCAAATCAGAATTACGGTGCATCCGACAACAGTTACTAAAGATATCTCGTCTCGGGGTCAAGCAATCAATATAATATAATAGTAATGGTTGGCCCCTATACCAACAAAATAATAACGCACGTACATTGTACGTGCTACTCCTAACAATGCCTTTGAACAAACGGCAAATAATAGTGATTGAGCAATCCTATTTCACCAACACATCAAATTCAGATTCATGATATAAGTGATAATAAAGATAGGTAACGTAAAAGAAAAAATTATAATGTAATTATACGTATAATAAAAACTTTATCAGTATGCTTGAAAAAAATTAGAATACCGTAAAATAGTTATTAATAATAGAATACCTACAAAATATCTTTGTCTTTTTAAAAGATAATTTCTTTAGAGTAAAGTATTTATTTTAGTGCAAGTACATGCTATATATGTTTCCCTAAATGTTTAATTACAAAATTGAAAATGTGACATCAACTAAGAGGTAGCGTATGAATTTATTTAAAATATATCTGTCTAAAAAGTTCTGAGATCAATTTTTTCATGAACATACAAGTAATGTAATTTTTCCGACAACTATTACATCAATTTTAATATACCAATATAAGACTATTTATACTTACTGATTTTTTTTATAGCACTGGAAGTAGAATATTTCAAGAATCGGCCGTGAAAGTTCAGGTCAGATTTTTTCTTCGTAAAAATTTTTGTAATAGAACAGCAGGTTGTTATCGAATTTTATTTCAAATTTCAAAGCTGGGAATTGGCCAACCTCAAATTCGCATTTTGAAACAAAGTTTCAAAATCCATACTTGGGTTGATCTCAGGGGAAACAATACCGATCGAAGTGAAGTCGGCAAAATCTAAAATAAATACGATGTTGATCGTTTTGTTTGACACAAATGGCTTTGACTTTCGAAATAAAAAATTCAAATAAAGGGAACGCGTTTTGATGATATTTTGGACATCTGGCGAATTGACTTTGAAATAACTTTCAATGTGACTAGCGCATTGAAAGCTATTTCAAAAGATGACTAAGAGCTTTAAGAGAGATGGTACTAAGAGCTTTCAACGGTTGAAATACGTTCTAAGAAATGCATTGAAATCGGGTGAAACTATGTTAAAAATTTCTATTAATAAAATTTATTTTCATTTCTTAATTTTTCCTGAATCTATCTCGGAACTATTTAAACAGACCGTGTAAAATAAATTGAAATTTAATATACATCCATTTCGTTACTGTTAGAAAGTTATGTAAATTATATTATACTATTCAAGCAAATTATAAGACAGAGATGTTTGAGTAAAACACGTGGCACATAATAGTGGCAAAGATCCTTCTCAAGATTCCGTAGAAGTTTCTTGCTGATAGCCTGCCAAGTGAGGACCGCGGATTGCTAGACGATGCTCGGGTCTCCATATATTTTGGAAATACCAGGAACGTGACTTGAGATACTACGAAGATATTTTGGCGTCTAGATTAAAGTTTATCAAGTTTAACCAACTAAAGGATTTAATAACTATTGTGTGACCAAACAATTGATGCAATACAGCATGAAGTGTTTTGTTGTAGAAAAAGGATATAAGAATGGCCTAATAATACGTGATGTATTTAAACAAACAAGGAAACTAAATGTAATTAAACTAAGAATATGATACAGATATAAATTAAAAAAAAAACATTTTATACTACAATAGATAATATATACTTACTCTTTTACTTCAAAAGTGACGCAACTAAAAAAACGTGATTTTCAAGTTATTATCATGAATGCGTTAAGTAAACATTACCCTATCAATTATTAAAAGTAAACTACCTTATCTTCATAAAAAATTGTCAAAATTATCGCAACTCTCAAAAAGAGTAGTTTTTTAAAGATTATGAAGTAAAAATGACATTTGATTATATTCAAAATAAATTTTTTTGTCAATATTATTAGTCAATAATATTCTGCCAAATTGAAAAACAATTTTAATTTTTTCACTTTCGTGGAAAATTTAATTTTTTATGTTACTTTTGAAGAAAAAAGTGATATTATTTTTAAAAAATTAATCCGGATTAATCCTCTCGTAATCTGATAATATGTATTATAGATCACATAATTTTATAATAATTGTGCAATAATTACGGAAATCGTTGATTCATAAATAAATTGATGTTTTATTTATCTAGATGCATCATTTATGAATTAAATCATTATTCATGATCTTCAATTCATATATCATTGCATTAATGGTTAATTAAAAATGTCAATATCCAGTTTTATGTTGCAATGAAATATCTCAAAACCTGAATACTCATGCAAATTATCGGAAATAACACGCAACATTACAAATATGAAAGTTAAAGACTGCAAGAAGAATTTTCCAATTAAATTGCTTACTATTACTAATTACAATAGAAAAATTTTGCAGATCTAGTTGAGCTTTATAGACATGTAGTTATAATGTAGTATAATATTTCATATTTCAGTCAATATACATATATATTAGAATTATCATTTATTGATAATTAAAATTGTTGACAAAAAAAATGCACATCAAATAATATACATAGTAGAAAATATTGTTATTATTAAGGATGAGAATTTCTTTAATTTCAATCTTATCAATATTGAGATAATTACATGACGTAATTTACATAGGAGGCCTGTACTATAGTCACTTATCCAAATGCAATCACAGTTGCAATCATCATTATGTAGTGACAAACTAGTCCCATTGCCAGACTCAATTACAATTTCTTGCTTGTTACATCGAGTTTAGAACGGAACGACGAGAAGACCGACGAGTTTAGAAACGTCTCAATGTACGTCTAGATATGTAATATATGATTGCAGAGAAACATAATATAAAAATTATTATAAGTGCTAACATATAAATTCTATCTTTCGCAATAATTACATTAAAAAATTGTCTCATGTATATATATATATTATATATATACACATACCTATCCATAATTTTATTTTAACATTAATGGGAAGGAAATTCAATTCATGGATGCTGCTATATTTTTAGAATATTTCTGAACAAAATTTATAATTGTTTTCCATCATCAAAACTTACAGGAAAACAAATAGTCTACGCGAAAAAAATGTATTACTTAAACGATATGTTAGTTCAGAATGTCATTGATATTTTTAGGGATTAATATATTTGTTATGTTATTACGTTTCATCTGATCCAAATATCATTTGGTCTAGTTTTACGACTTTGTATGGCGGTATTTATTCTATATGCACGTTTACGCTTCACAGTCTGAGAGATTTGGTCGAGAACCACCGTAATCACCGATCGCTATTTTAGTACACGCGTAGAAGACTCGATAACTCACAAGCGAGGCTCGTCGACCCTGACTCAAATTCAAACAAGAGCCAGCTGCCGCCCATTGCCTAATTCAACGCATCTCGAAGTCCCAGATTAAAAGGAAAATCGGCAAACCTCTACGAATTCAATTATAAAGTTCATAAATAATTACCTGTATAGGCTGTGTGTCGACTTATTTGATACAATTTTATTTTTATTTATTTCTGAATCAGAGCATGTTAAATAATTTAACGTATTAACGTATTAAATATTTTTTTAATATACTAAAAATTATTGAAGTCTTCTATAAATTCACATTTAAACATAACCCATAGTCAATCATAACCCATAAAAAATTCCCATAAATAAAAATATATATATATCCAAAATTTAGCACTATTTAGAATAACTAACTATGTAATTTGTAATTAAATTTATTAAATTGTGCAGTATAAATAATATTTATACCGTACAATTTAATTAGAAATTCAATTATTCTAAATTTTTTTCTGGATATAGATAAATCGATTTAATTGGTTTAATTTAAAAAAAATAATGCATCTGAATCTTTTGAAGCCTGCACGAATGAGTACCTCGAAACGGAGAGACATTTTTCGTCTGAACGACTAGGAGCAGCTTCTCCGGTCGTTCGTAGATACATCGATTCGTTATCGAGATATTGCTTTCGTGCAGCCACCGACAAGAAGAGTGGTTGGATTCACGAAGATTTATGATTTCACCGAACATTCGCCAATTTTTTTTCTTTCTCGACTTTCTACCTACGATCGTCTCGCGTAGTCACGTTTGAATGTGCATACAAGCACAAAATGAGAATCGTTTGTTGTACATTATTTTCCTTGATGTAAAGAATAACGATGCATGATAAAGAAATATTCTAATTTAAGCTTTTTCGTTTTATTGGTTATTTTATTAAATATAGTAGACAGAGATAAATGTGGAATATAAAAAGCAAAGGATTAATTCTCAATTTCTCTGATATTATCATTATATTGAAAACATTATTGACAGTTAACAAATTTGATATAGCATCTATTGTAAATTCCTTAAAGTACAAAATGCAGTGATTCATTAATGAAGTTTTAGCGAACCACATCTATCACTAAGAATGACTACTCCGATTAAAGTGAAAATCGTGATCGTTGGAATAAAGGAGTCCATTCTGCGTTTCTTCCGCTTTGCAGCTTCGACTCTTTTGTGGGCCAGTCAGAGAAAATTTACTATCTTCTCGCGGTATCCTTAGCCAACGAACCGAACCACCGGGATGTATCAATCACTCGAGGCCTCTCCTACTCCTTCAGAAAGTTCAGTCATGTTCATGCTATGAAGTTGCATTAAACTTGTACATATGAAACAGGGTTCCTGAAGAAACGTATAGTACTTCTGAAGTTCACGATATATACATATATATATATATAATAAATATGAACGAAAATAGTCATGTTCGCCATTATACACTGAGAGAAATGATTTTGTTATAGGAACAAATCAAGGGAAAGCAAATGTGATATTTGTTAAAAAAACGATCGATTTGTTACGATTGCAAATTAATTCGTCAATGTAACAAATAATCAATAGTATCGCTAGCAAATAAGAGGCTCATATATATATAAAAGTCGTAGACGGTTGCAGGGTCTCAAATCGTAAGAAATTGACTAATCCTAGTCAAGTATTCTCCCTATATTTGACTGTGCTTGATTTCCTACGACTTAAGACTCCACGAATATGTAAACGAGCTAAAATCTATCCAAAAGATAGGTTAGATTCTACATAATTTGTTTCTGTTACTAATAATTGGTTGGTATAGCAGACTAGCAGCAATCACAACAACATGATTTGCTATATATTTACCGATCACCGGTTAAAGATACTGGTGGCTTGCTAAATTAACAAAATCTTTTCTCTCAGTGTACGACAATAACAGCAGCATTTTTATAAAACGTACTAAAATTCATCTATTGAGGAGATTATTCTAAATAATATTTCATTTACGTATTTGTACGATTTATGTTCTTGTTAATGTATATTTAATGGATTAAATAAAATTTATGCAAAAATGTCGTATGTATGTAAAGAATATGTAACGTATTCGTTGGAGCATCTCGAACATCATTTCTCTGAAATAAACAGTTCCAATATAATTGAATTTACAATATTGAAGTTTATTGTATGCTTCTCAATCCAATTTATGAAAATTACGCATTTTCTTTTGTTGTGCTTCGAAATAAAGTCATACATTGAATATTGCATTTACAAATTCTCATTTACAAATTCGATTTTATATGGGAATTATTCATAAAACAGTTGTGTTATAAATATTTTTATTGAGAATTTAAAGCTTATATTTCACATATTACATTTATCATAAATTAATGGACGAATATATCTGTAAATTTTGATTTATCAAATATATAAAGAAAAATAGATTACCGGTGAACGATAAAAAAATTAGAATTTTATCAATACCGTTATTTTAGAATTTTATTAGTATCGCAATAATATTATTGTAAGAAATAAGAAGCTTATAAGTGAGGATGTATATAATAAAATTCTGTAAAGGATACGGGTGGTGATATTATAGTATTCATATATGGATAATAATCTGATCGAGCCATTATATGATCCACGTTCGAGAGATAAGTCGTATCTAACGTTCTTTACTTAACTGGGATTTCGCTTGAAAGGAAACGATGTTTGTTCAAAACATTTGCCCCGGGATACCAGAGAATCGTGGATCAAAGGTTTTCCTCGCGTCCGGAAAGAGTCCGCCATTCCAACACGCTCGCCTTTTTTCCTCGTATTATCAACGAACGGTGCGCAGCAGTAAAGTGAAATCTGGCTAACGTGTTCTTGCCGCGAGCAATCTTGTAAAAGTTCTCTCGAAGCTCGCTTGAAAATCGATTTCTCAGAGAGATACGATATGTAGGAAATCGATTATTGGTCACTGAACCACCGCTACCAAAATGATTGCACCCTCAATATTCCGGTCAACGACGCGAGACTCGCGGTTTAACGCGCAAGCTACGATTATCTGATAAATTATTTATCTTCGATTAATTCGAATATTGTAGCCTCTCTACCACCAATCACAGACTTTTAACTCAAAAATAAGATACAAAGAATATGCATTACTGTTTTGCTTTTTTTCATACACTTACAATTATATATACAAATATTCATTATATTATTACATAATTATTCATTGTAATTAAATTATTTAAGACTCCTGTGTTCACTCATCACTACTATCTCAGATTACAATGTCAGAAGCGAGAAAATAACGCAATAAAAATTCTTGTAAAATATATAATATTAATACAATATTAATAATAATAATAATACAAAAACATGTTTCAATTAAGACACAATCGATAGAACCAACTTATAAAGTATATTAAAAACCCTTTTTTTGTTTCGTTAATTGATAAATAACCATATATCCGGAAATGAATTATGCATAACGAAAAACGAAAACTCTATTTACAGCTATGACAAAATGTCAAACTAATAATATGAACATATATAATTTAAAACAAGAAAAGATATTTTTCAATATATATTATAAGTTTCTTCTATCAATTGTAAATGTTGTTTTATTAAAAAGTATTTCCACTTAAATATAATTCGCAAGAATTTTTATTGTGTTTTCTTGCTTCTATCATCACACTCTAAAGTAATAGATTTTGCTCAAGTAGTTAGTGAACAGAAGCTTTAAGATTTTAATTCAACGTTTGTATTTTTTTTATTATTATGTCCGTTTCTATCAATGTAGCTTAATTTTAATCTCATTTCAACTAACACTTCATCTCTTTTTATAGTTCTAACTGTAAGAATTAAAAATAAATGAATAGTAAGTTCAACTAAGATTAAAGTTAATTTACATTGAAATGGGCGTTATTCATGCAAACTAAAAGGTCAAGTTTTTATTCAGTTCTACTTTAAATTCAAACAGAGCGGTCAACTTCCAAGACAATAAATTGTATTTTTTTAAATCCTATTGCTTTCACTATAACAGAGCTGACTTACCTTCCAAAACTCGTACACAGTTGGTCGAATTCGGATATGACTCAGGATAATTCGGACTATAAAATTCCCTCTTTATCGGGTCTCCAATCTGAAACTTCTCACAGAGATCCGGGACGTGTCTCATGTGGCGTCGCGGTATGGCGAAGTTTTTCGTATACGTCGTCATCGACGTCGTATTTTCCAAGTTTCCGCGTACGAGCGTCTCAAATGATAGTTGTGTCTCGGGCGTTGGCATTATCTGCATACAATGTAAAATTTCATTGGAATTTACGTGCAAGGGTCATTACGTGCGATACGGTATTTATAACTTATCCAATAATATATTTTTAAAAATTATGAGACAGATGAAGATGTCTGCATGAACAACTTTAACATGAGTAAGCATTTCGTAGCCTTTGTTACTGCGTGAGTGTCGCGTTAATTTGAGCTACGTAAGATTGAAAATTTATATGATGAATTATAAGCCTCTAATTGGAGATATCAAGCCGTTAATTAAATGGAAGCTCAATTCCGCAATTTGGGCAACTGGCATTGCAACAGTGCTAAATTATAGTTACCGAGCGCATTACGATATTGGAAACGGCGCTGAGTAATTACGACTATTATGTCGTGAGAGATATCGATATCAATGAGAGGTATCGTAGAGGAATCCATACTATTGTTTTGTTGATTGATATCTTGCTTACTGTTTTGTTCAAGAAAGATTTTATAAATATTTCTCTAGTCTTGACAGATATTTATAAAAAAAATAGTACAGATGTATGTACTTATGTAAACTTTTAATTCTATTTCATTAGTGAAATAATTTAAATAATGCGTCCCAATTATTATGATTCCAATTCCATTTTCAGAATTTAACAAATCGGATTCTAAAATAAAAAAAGTGAGAATATACGAGGAAATTTAATTACTGGTCCTGAGACATTATTCTGAACATTCAGAACATCTGTAGCCATAATCGTGACTAAATTTCCAAATAATCGCTACTATAGCTACGAGATTTGGTATGAATTACGTCATAGGAGCTTCTAGAAGTCGGCGACGTTCTGACGAGGTGATAGCCAATCGACGTCGATTCCGAGGACGATGACTCGATGGAAATCCGATTGGACGGATCCGTCTGGTTCGTTTCGCTGCTCCTGGAGGAGATGGACGGGTTATGGCTTGTGATCCTTGCGTCCTTGGTGTCATTGCTCCCCAGCGACTCCATCCTCCTCCCGTCCTCGTCTTCTTCGGACCTCTCGACCACAGTTCCTAGGAAACTCAGATCCGATCGAGTTCCAGGGCTTGATCTCTCTACGCTCCAAGAGCTAGTTTCTGGGAGCTTGCCATTCGAGGGTCTAGTCTCTCTCGCGGCGTGCTCCAAACTCGAAGATGGCCAGGATCGTGGCAACGAGGATCGACTAGTTTTTCGAGCGCTGTACGTGCTCCACCGCGGATCTTCAGTCTCTCCCGTGGATGCTCCAGTAACTGAAACAGTAATAATACTGAATAATTAAGCAGCGTACAATTAATTTCGGCAGAAACTTATTTAAAATATTTGCCTGTGATAGTTAAATAAAACTTTCGATTTAATTGCTATGTTATAATTTTAACACTTGAGTACAGAATAATAGCGGATGAGTTACTAAAGTTACAAAGACAGCAAATCAAAACAATACTATGATATCTCTTGCATCGTTAATAAAAGCTTTTAATAAGTTTGTAACTTAAAAGTATAACAAATTTGTGCGCAATAAGTTCTTTGCAGTATTTTAATATGTTCATTAATATTATTATTAAATTGACGATCAATTTAATTTACTATTTCAACTTCAGTTTATGATAGCGACAATATTTTGCGCGCAGTTTATATAACTAAAAAGTATATATTTAAAATTTACATATAAATATTATTAGTACTAAGATCTATCGGTCGTATTTGGTTCAAAGCGGAATATGTCATCTAGCAAAATAAGTATAATAAAAAAAATAGTACAGATATACGCTTATACAAACTTTTAATTCTATTTGTCAGTGGATAATTTATATAATGCTTCCCGATTATTGCGACTCCAGTTCTATAATTCGAAATAATTTAGCAAAATAGCTATCTAAAAATAACTTATAGTGAATAAATTCACTAGTTAGATTTTTAACTTTGTAAAGCTCCCCGTTAAGGTACTACGCGCGAAAGTAAATTAAAAAAATTAAAGTAGTTAATATATATATCTCAAATCGATTAGATATAAAGAAATAAAACCAAAAACAAATGAAAGAAAAGTTTGAAATAAGTATATTTTTATCAGACGTCTATGTAATTACTAGTGCAAAAAAATAACTTTATTAAAGTAAATTTTTTATACAAAATTTTCGAGTGACTATTTTTTAAAAATTTGAAAATTAAGTTTATTTTTCATTGTTTATACGGTGCAAAAATCAATTTGGTGGAACATATTAAAAAAGAAATAAAAAAGATAATTTAGTCTATATTAGTAATCTTTCTAATCAAATAAAATGTTAAATAAATAAAATGTATCATATATTTGTATAAAAATAAGTTTAACATTAGATATTATTTAACTTTCATCATTGTCATCATTTATAATAATATTTTAGCATCATTGTTTAGCCAACATAATATCTACAATCCAATGTTAATTAATAGCAGCATTCAAATATGGTAAAAAAGAGAAAAAGACATGTTTTTCTCGAGGATAATCGATTTCCATTTTAACGCGATTGAATGGAGTAACGATATATAGGTATATATGAGTAGCACACCGAAAGGCGGACAACTAAATTGGGAGTTTGAATTTCTCTGAAAATGAACGTGATATTAACAATTCTCGTATGCGCCTTTTAACTTTCCGTCATTCTCTTTTTTAATTTTCAACGACCGGTAACTAACGATAAAATTGAACGTCGCTCACCCGCATGAAATTATAAATAATTTGATTTGTAATAAAGTGATCCACTTTGATTTAACGAGGAATCAGTGCTGGTCTTTATGTTTCTGTTACAAAAACGTTTGCATCTATTTCAAATAAGAGTTATTGCTATTGTTAGATCATTGCAAAAATATTTACAATAGTATAGTAATAATTTACTTTAAATTCTTAAAAGAATAATTAAATATCTTGATAATTATATATATATATATTGTATATATATACATATATAATCACATATTTTATCTCAAATAATTTCTTGAAAACAAAAGCTCATATCAATGCTAACAAAAATGACATTATTATCTGATTTTATCTGCTTCAATAGTAACAATTTACATTGTATTCTTTAAAAAATAATGAAATATCTTGATAATTAATTACGTATTTTATCCCCCGAAGCTGAAATCAATGCTAACAAAAATTATTATCTGATTTTACTGCAGTATTCGTTATGCTTTTAATATGAATAATAGACTTAATATAAATGCGAAATGAGATTCAGACAGGCACCTTTTTGCTAAATATACAATAAGGATATAAATTGAATTAATTCACGCAATAGAGGAGTAATACTTTACAGAAGAGAAATACTATTTCGTGCATACCATCTCTTTGTCGAACGCATATTGCATCTTGGAAAGCAAGACGGCTGTCTATATATGATACTGCATTTTGTGCAACATTCAGACAAGAGTATCTCAATATAATACTTTAAAGTGTTCTTTTTTTCCTTTTATGAGACCGATACAACGTGCCTTTTCTCCTCAGGCTAAAACTTGATAACCTCATGCCACTATACCATCCATTGCATCTCAGTAGCTAAGCTCTTCTATTTTACTGGAGAAAGCTCTCGTCGTGTCTAGCATTATGAGGGACTTGCTCACAAATTTTTAAGTCGATGTCCTACAGAAGGTTTTCCTTTTATCATGCGATTCCAGAGTGTGACAAGCTAAGTTTCTGGCCGGAGTGCTTTTATCTTGTACTTCAGTCTTGATATCTACTTTTAAAAGATATACCGGATGGTATTTCTTGATACCAAATATAGCAAAATTAGAATAATTTATAGATAAATTTAAGTAAAATTTAATTGCTGTACTTTTATGAAACTGACCTTTTACTAAGTAATAATTCTGCGATAAAATTTTCAAATTTATTGCTTTTTTTACTAAAATAACACTAACTTCCAAAGAATATGTATCTACTTTTTAATAAGTAAAATTATTATATAAAATCATGTAATAATACACAAGATTAATAGAAAAAAGAGTATAGGGTATATAATCTTCCATTAAATATTTCAATTACTTTTGCAAATTTATTCTTCTTGAATACACCCAATACTTATTAAATCAGAGTTTCTGCACCGATTACTTTCTCACGATTGCCTTGTGATTCATAAACAACAGGCTTTAGGCATTCCGACATTATCGGTTTCTAGACTCAGGATAAAGGCTGAACGATTTCTTACTGAGATCCGAGTAACTGAGCACGAATAAGATCAAAATTTATTCGCTCCATTTACCGCTCATTTCTTAAAGACAGAATCAGAACGTAAAATAGCTATCTTCACACTGAGAATAATATTTAATTTTTGTGACTCATAATTGCATAGTAAAATAACAATATTTAAAAATTTTATTTTATATTACTTAATTATTGTTTTAGTTATTATTACTACAACGTAACGTAAGTAATAATAATTATATTTTTAGTTCTGTTAAAAAATATGTAATTAAAACTGAAAATAACTACAAATCATATTTAAATTATGGTAATTACACTTTTTTCTCGCAATACAGTTATTGTTATTATCTCAAAGTAGAGCTTACAATAAAGCGTAGAATTGGTAGCTTTATTTTATCCTTAACACTTCCACAAGATCAAACCTTTTTAATTTTTGAATTCATCAATTATGAACAAATTTTATAAAGTAAAATTTGATAATTTTAAAACAATCGTGACTCAATGTAATCAAATAATGGTTTTGATTAATCTAAAATTAGATAGATTATTGGATTTAATATTGCTATGTAATATGTTAAATCGTCATTATTAATATGATTAAATCGTCATTTTCAATAGAGATCTATAAAACAGAGATTTGGCTTTTTTTACTTTACTATTGTTTATATGTACTTTATTACCATTTATATGTACTTATGTACCGTAGTTGCTAATAAATTTCTTATTGAATCGATAAACTGATAATAGTGATAATGCATCTCGTTTTTTATTTGTAGTGTACTTTTATCGTGCATTATGTGAAATTTTAACAAACCATTGCCGAAGTTACATCGCTGAATTTCGAGAATTTCCTGCGACGCCATGTTTCAGAGGCGTCGGGTTTCTAAAAGCAGGAACGACGGTGGAAATCTACATCTACCTGCAGCGAGTAAATCAGATCCTCGCCTACTAGGTGTCTCGTTCTCTCACCCACTCGGCTATCTGGCCTCCCGTTTCTCGGCAAACAATTTTGTAGCTTCTTGTTTCTCTACCCTTGCACTATCTTTCTCGCGTTAGTTCCTCTTCGTCTTGCGTACGAGAATATTGCAGCACACCCGTGATAATCCCTTTTTCACTCAAGACATTCATCGCGCTGTTTACATCATCACTTTTTCTTCAAAGAACCCATGTTGCCCCTCTCATCTAGAAAATGGCCGCATTGTGCGCATCTCGCGCGAAACGAGCGATACTTTTGTGCTCATCATCACCGGCAACATAGTATTAATAATGACATAATATAAACTAAAGAGATAGAATTAATAGTAAAATTTATTTTTTTCTATTACTTATTAATGTTGCCGATTTCGTACGTATATATTACTTATATATTATTTATATGATTTCTATTTATTGTACATTATTTTATTAAACATAATATTTTATCATAATATATGTATATTATTTTATTATATATGATAGCTCCTTTTGAATAGTTACAGCATTCATAAAATTAAATTATCATTATAAAAATTTAAAAAATGACTTCATTCATGCTACTTATTTAATGCTTTAATTTCATGCAAAACCTAACAATAAGATATTTTGTATTTTTTAAGGTAAAGCTGTGTGTGTGTTCGAGTAGTATTCAAAGCAAGTTCTCTGTATTGATTATATATTTCATAATATGTAACATCTCAAGTGGTCCTTTCAAAATAACTATAAATTAATTTGTAATATACAAATTTATTCGTGAGAATTAAAAAAAAATTTGTGTAATCTGGACGAATTTGATGAGCAAAAGAAAATTTAATAAAATGTAGCAAAGCGATTTTAAACAATAAAAGCAATTTTAAACGAGCGTTGAATATCAACGGATGTAAAAATTGCGCAATTAAATATTGATTAAATAATAAATAAAACCAGCAACCACAGCTCATACGAATATTTGTTTGAAAAATCACAATTTTATTGTTCTATGATATCGAATTTGCAGAATTAATAATACCATTAAACAAATATTGATATATTACCCTTATGAAAAAATACACCCAATCCAACTAGGCGTTAGTGATTCGAAATGATATTTAAATTGAGTGTGAACTCCCAAATAAACCTCCAATTTAAAGGTTAACACCCAACTTGAGTGTTATTTCGTACCTTCATTGTTTAATTGTGTGAGTGTATATTTTTATGAGGATTGTTCTCCGAAATATTCTGAAAAAAATTAAAAATAATGTATCTGTGTGTCCGCGCGCGCGTGAGCGTACGTGTGTGCGTCTGCGTATGCACGCTCTCTTTTCTCTATTACATAAAGTTGTGATTGCTTTTAACTTCAATTCCTATATGAGTATATAACATAAAACAGAATTTTTTTTGGTTGCGATTGTGAAAAGCAAAATATTTGGCACGAGAAAGCAGATGTCAGATTATAAAAACGAAGAGTTCTTACGTCTAGAATAACTTATATTTGAAGTACTTCAATGGATATACAAATCTCGACAACCGATAATATCCGACGTTTTTTCAAATAAATTGAGAAGAGTAAAAAATGTTATTTTTTACACAATAAATACAATTTTAATCTAAAAAATGGAAATGATTAGTAATTATTAATGACAGCTCAGTAATACGTTTAAAGATATCTTGAAGTTGTCTTATGTGAGAGAGAGAGACAATTTTATACATTCTACTCATTAGGTAACTAAAACAAATTGCAAAATGGTAGAGGAATTTTCGATTTAGTTTTTTTATCAGGAATAGCGTTATATGATTAGTAGGTGCCTTTTAAGATGCACCTTGTATATACATTGCATCGCACAAGTCTAAATATTTCTAAATATTTAAATAGCCTAAATATTTCTGTTTAGAGGAGACATAAAGCCAAAATATTGTTGCACACGTGGCGTGCGACGTTTTCAAGTAAGTATGTAATATTTTAGCCTATCAACATCTCTCCCCGAGAACATATATGTTATATATTTACAGCGCGCGTTCAGGTACATTGCCGAATACCATTACTCGTATAACCCCCATAGCTCCATATACTCGGAATAGAAACCCCACGAAGAATTCCATTTTCCCCGTTCTCAGTCACGGATTCCCTTGGATATTGTTTTCACAAAAACGAAAGAAACGACCGCACATCCATGTTTATATCATGGAATCGAAAACACGATAACGGAAGAACATCTTCACATTTATGGTCAAAAGGCAGAATCTTGTAGAGCAACTTCCATTTCAAAAATAAAAAAACTGTGAAATATATCTCGTTTTTATGAAATCGTAGTGTACGTATGCGCAATAACTGAAACTCCTACAATTGAAAAATCGTGAAGAGAAAATGACAGAAGAAATAAATAAAAATTTAGAATAAAGTTTAAAATAAAGATTAATATTTCTTGGAGAGACTTTCTTAGATCTTTGTTTTTTAATCTTGCTAGAACTTTATATGCCACTATCATGAAGTACATGGCTTTATCTCGCGAAGGTTACTCGTAATTTTGCTATATCATCGATAATTTTTCGTGATAATATCTAACTAGTATTTCTCGCGCGCGTTTATTAAATCGATTTTCTATTAAAGGGAACATCCTTCATCCCGAAGGGGATCGTTCACATAAAATTGTACTCACATGGTCCGTAGCTCATCGAGCTTGTCGACCCGTATTTCTGTCTCACGTTTACCGTAAAACGATCAGATCACTCAATGCGGGCCCTTTGTCCCATAATAAAGTTAACGTTTGTTTGTTATTGACTTGAAAAGTCGATATTTGCACGTTGCATTGATTTTACAGTTTACTTTTCTTTGTGACAGATACTTTGTATGGCAATTCTTTTATAAAAATCCTCCTTTTTTTTTAAAAAACCTCTTTTTGAAAAACTTCTTATCCTCTTCATAAGATATTAAATGACTCAATAATTCTTCTTTCATTATATATTCTTCTTTAATTACTGCTTGCCCTAATTTTATTCTTCGCTATCTTCTTGCGAAAAATTGGAAAATTTAAGTTCAATAACACTCAAAAAGTGATCTTGCAGTTATAACGAAAATTATCTAAGTACGAAAAATAGTTAAAATAGATCAATTTCTAGCAAGTATTGCGATATTGGATATGTATTGCATCTAACTGTATAGATGACAGAGATAGAATTTAGATTTGTGCTATAAATTCTATGCGTATGATACATAATTTTTTATCAGATACAAAAAACAGCTATAATTCTAGCTGGAGTAGCAAAATATTTTTTTGCGTGAATGAAATTAATGAATAAAGTTAATGAATGAACTGATGATTGGCACTAGCCAGAAATTATTTCCACAATTTTGTGGAAATAAGCTTACTAAAAATAGAAATTACTAAAGACACATTCTAATGTTAATACTGTTTCCTCTATATTTATTATGCGACTCTCTTCTCTCTCTCTCTCTCTCTCCGTCTCTCTGGAAGATAGTTACAATACTTGAAAAGACAGCATACCACACTATTCCTTTTACTTTTTACCAAGTAGCAAAAAGCATTTCACCGAGAATGAGCCATCAAAGAGATCCATTAGTAACAAAAAACGTAAAAGGAGAACGATATGACGGCGTAAACGAATACATTGTTAAACCATTAAAAATCAGTGTTCATTAAATCAATGTTAAATAGAAACATATTATAACATAGTATGTGCTGGAGGATGTTACGAAACGTAAATAAAAAGAAGCTGAGAAATATTTTAATCGGCATCTAACTATCCAAATGAGTTCTCGTTATGCATTTAATTTAACACGCAATAAATTATTGAATTAATCACTATTTTATGTAAACGTTTTCATAAATTCTTGATGAATAGCAAAGTTTTTGATTTATGGTCACCACTTTTTACATTTTACCATTTGTTGGCATAAACGCAGCGTATACGAGTCAGATTTATTGTCATCCTTTCTCCTTCTCCTCTTTATCGTGAAGTTCTAACGACTCTCACCGATACAAAACACATTTCGCTAACAGTGATTCACGTTGCAATCGCCTTTAAGATCTTGGCAGAACAGCTACAGCTATGGTCATTTTATGCTTCAATCTCATTGCTTCTGTTGGCAAAGTTCGAGAGCAATGTTGTCGTATTTCTACACGAGCTTATATATACGCATTTATGGTATCACAGAATAACAATTACAAAATATTACACACATTGCTCTCTACTCAAAATGCCGTTTTTAGATTAATTATTTCAATTTGTAAAGGATCTTCAAAATTAAAATGATTTATAACTCTTACTTCAAGAAAATTGAAAAATATTTTACATTCTGTCGTAAACTTAACCCCTTATGGAACGGCGACGCCGTTTAAAATCATCCCCTTTTATTTTATAAATTGCTCGCTCAATTTTTACGAAACATGACCGCTCTATTGGAATCCTAGATTAAGGATAAAAAATTCAAAATAGTAGATTCAATATAACGGACAGAATTTTAAAGAAATAACTTGATTATCATAAAGTTCGATTTTAGAATTTTTAATTGAGAAGTATATAAGTACAATGAGTGCAAAAAGTATTCGTACAGAGAAAATAGTTTTTAAAGACTTTATTTTTAAAAAGTAAACGTTATTCAGCGAGAGACAATTCATGCTTTGATATTTTCTATATTCAAACTTAGAGATACCAATAAGAATCTCCTAAAATAGTTTCACACAATAATTAAATTATTTTTTAGAATTATAAAACTAGAGTCGAATTCAATGGCCTCGAAAATCTTCAAAAAGCAAACTTTTCCATAAATTACTTTGTTAAAAAGCTCTGATCTTCAAAGGATTAATCGTCAGTAGAGATTAGACACACATGCGGGTGCAATAATAATAATGCAAAATGTCATAATATATCTATGTATATATGTATTTTCCTAAAAAAATATTTATATCAGGCTTATATATTCAAATTATTGAAATTAACTTAGTTTTATTTTACAACCCCACTATGATCGATCAATACTTCAGCGACTGACCGGCTTCCGCGAAGTTACGAAAAGTAATATCAACCAAAATTTATATGGTGCCATGTAATAAGAATAACGTCGGTTCTTCAGAACAGCGATATTTCCTTGCGGGCGATATTTTCTTCCGCGATATTTTCCTTGGACATCGAATAAAATTCCTCGTCCAATCTCAATTCCCCGAGGCTCGTTTCTTCTATCAACGCAATGCACCGCTAGCGCACTGACCAAGTCGGTCAGTCTTTCTGATCGGTTCACGAACCGGTCTGTCTCTAAATCACTTACTGAATAAATCTTTCCTGAGTTCACGGCCAGTACGCGGCATGTTGAAAGCACGACAACGAATGGTGTGAATTTATGACTAGGTGATACACATTCTGCTATCTAGTCTTCAACAAGAGATTCATCCATGCACCGCATACTTTTTACGATTTTTTCCGCGTCTAAAATAAGCTTTAACATAACTTACAAGTCTGATTTTAACGAAAATTTCAACTAATATATTTATAGTATATTATTTTTATACGGAATGAATAATTTTACTAAAATACCTATCTAAAAATTTTACTCTGAAAGTTTAGATCTAAAAATTTAAATCTGAAAATAATTTTATTGGACCATTAAAATAATTATGTAGGAATCTCAAGCACGATGAATGCTGCAAAAAGTTTTGACATTCTAACAATTAGTTTGAGAGTTCTACGTAATTATTTTGATGGTCCAATAAAATTATTTTCAGATCTGTATATAATTAAATTTAGATACAGCAAACCATCCTTCCCGTGTAATATTTTGTTTTATATATTTTATTAAGATATGTCTTTTTAGTTTAGGAGAATGTGAACATCATCATTCCATTATTTGTTTCCTATGGCATGAAAAATAATTTAAAAATTGAACTGAAATCGCTGCATACGTATTTTCGTCGCAATAATGATTGAACGTCTATTCTCAGTAAACTTAGTGAAGCCCGAAAAACCGTTAATAATAAGTATGACATATTTACGTTGCTTACAAAGCTCGAAATGTGGCGAAAATACGCTTAGTATCCGATAAAATTTCGATTATCAAATTTATTGAATTATACGTTACTGCGCGATTGAAAGTAATAAAAAATAAATAATTATGAATAACAAACATTTTCTCGCAAAAAATACATCCTTAACAGAAACAAACTATTGGAGCAATATTTGTATCAATAACCATCATTTTTCTTCGTTATTTTTTATTTGCATTCACCACACTGAATTTGCTCTTTTTTTTATTACAAAATACGATTTTGTGATTTCTACATTGTGCGCCAAAATGTGGAATTATAAAAGGAATAAGATAAAAAAGTAGTTACCGAGATAATGTACGTATAACTGAAACAAAAATTTATTACACGAATATTTTTGGAATTTCAGGATATGCAGAAAAATGTCCATTAGAGATACAGTTTATAGCTGCCATTATTTTGAAACGTTGGTCAGTTGCAAAACATTGTAATCCACAGTTATTTTCTCATGTAATCGTACGATTGTGAGGCAACCGTTGAATGTGTTTAATACCGAGCAAAATAGCATGCAGGGCAAATTTACAGGAACCAAAATACGTTCCCATTTCAAGCTTCATGCAGCTACATCCTCTATTTTTCTCGTTTATAAAGGACGATGGCGCACGAGAATTCGGGAACATCGGAAATCAACATGCAGAACCAGCAAGTGGGAGGACATTTCCGTTAAGACTGCGGGCTCAGAGCCAGTATCCGCCGTAAGCTAGCAACCTTCGATCTTTTTTCGGAGTGCATTGTTCGAGCATCCGAGTCTCATTGTTAGTGTTTTTCACGGTACTAGAACGATCTCTTTCGCAAAAAATGTCTGTTGTTACGTGTGAAGATTGAATTAAATCTTTTGTAGAAGATCGTAATATTGCGATAAAAATATAATTAATATTTAACTCTCTGTTTTTAAATCCCTGTTTTCTCACTATTTATTTGAAATACAAAATATACCAAACAAATGTGACCATTTTAAACAATTTTCATTTAACGTTTTTTCACTACAAAATATAATATTGAAAATGTTTTTTTTAATTAGACATAATATCTTTTCAATAAATATTTTCTTGCATATACATATATTCGATAAACAAACATATTGAACACGCATGATACGTAATACATAAAATATTAAATCTCTGTGTGAAATTAAAAAAAACATCCTAACTTCAAAATTTCAATAATTTCATCAATTTTTACGACTTCAAAATTTCAAAACTTTTATGACGTGTTTTGTAAAAAGTTCTAACGATTAAATGCAATAAAAGAAAATAATTTTAATTAGAATGCCTTCTCGTTTTCCCTCTTAAAAAATTAATCATGATATATTTTCTAGAAAGAGCGAAAAAAGTTATAATATTTTGTTACTCTCTTGTAGCGCTATCCAGAGCAATTTTCTCTAAAGAAAATCCTAAAAAAAATTTTTGTCTATAAGAATTAAAAAAATATTAGTTAAAATGTAACTTTTTGAATTTATGCCAAAATTCGTTTTAACATAACCATACATTTAAATTGGTTTTAACATAACCACATTTTTATTAAAATTAAAACTATATATTATTATATTATTATAATAAGAATTCTTATTTTCCGTTGAAAATCTTCTTAATTTCATATAGAGAAATATGTTTGGTAAACTTAGCTAGTATTTTTTTTAATATTAATGGAAAAATCAGAGTATTTTATACGTTATTTCTCATGTTTGTTGGAAATTTTTACATTCTAGGAAGTAGTTATGTAAATAATCAGGAATTACAAAATCTTATTCCTCTGTCGTCAATTCACTTTCTTCAACCACAACTTTGAATATGACGATATAAGGAATAATCGAATATTGAATTTATAATTAATCTTTTTATGAACAAGAGACGAAATATTTCTCTTGCCCTCCACCTCGCATAATATCTTTTTTTCGTTTATAAACATACGGGACGCACCATTTGTTTCGAAGTTAATAGATACCGATCGATAATTTTAGTTCCAGTCTCAATCTCGTTTGCGAGAAATATAAATTGTCTGCCGTTCCCTTTCTTCCGCACGAGCGCCGAAGCATTTCAGGAATCTGTTAGGGAAGAATTATGGCCGCTTTACTACAGCGCGGTGAACGCGCGTTGACGGCCACTCAGCTGAAGATAAAAACATCCAGAAAACATCATGAAAAACGAGCACATCACTTCCGAATATTTTTACAAATCTATCCTTAGCTTTGCAAACTACAAGGCATGTTGCTTTAATTTCTTTTTCTAGAGTGAGTGACTTTCGTATGCTTCAAGGACCATGTACGATAGATGTACTATCAAATATCGTGCAATAACTTACTACAAGAATTTACATTTTCATCTCAAATTCACTCAATTTATTTTATAATTAAATAATAAATATTTTAACATGATAAATATTTATTTGGTTAAAAAAAAATTATTTTTATAAAAGAATTTGCTATAAAAGTATAAAATTTTGACTTAAAAAATGTGTAATAGGATTTTAATAGTTACAGTAGTAACTATTATAGTAGCAACACACATACACACAATAATAATTACAATTGTTAAACATATTATGTATTATAAATACATAAATAAATAAATCAAAATGAATTAATTAAATATATAAATATTTAAATGTAACCATCTAATTAATTACATACCCTTTCAATAAATTTAAAACGCAAATATACATAAATATTATTATTGATAAATATTGACTACAATTTAAAGCAGTGAAATATGCAAAAATATTTCTCCAAATAGAGATTATTCTTTTATAAAAAAATAAAACAACGAACAACGTAATTCATATATTGCACAACACATAGATTAATTTCAATGAGTGAATTACGCGTGTATAACAACTTGTCAGTTGCCGCAAACTTTTTTCAAGAAAGAAATGGATGGAGAGACTGTACACAAGGGAGAAAGAAACTTTTCAAGTGGCCGAAAGTTCTTCTCACACGACAAAGTGTAAATGCGGCAAAATCCTCGCACCATCGGGACGGAACATATAACACGAATATGTGAGTTTACCACTCTCTCCGAGTCTACGAAATTTAAACTTACAGAAAAGAAAGATTCGCACAATTCACATCGCATTTTATGTTGTATCGTAGATGTCGTAGCTTTCAATCGAGTTTTCGCAGTTAACATTGCATTTATTTTCTTTTATTTCTCTCCTCTTTGATACACACATACGTTTTATTACCATCCAATTCCATCATGACTTCCAAAACCACAGTTTCTCCCATACAGAAACAGATAAAAGTTCTACATTATTTGCTCAGCTCATAGGATTTTTAAACGTTTTGCCTTCTCTTCAGTTTGTAATACATTTCAACAAGACAATTATTATATTTTCTAGAATCATTCTTTAAAATAGTTTTATTATAAACAATGTGACAGAAATCACGTATAATTACGTGGAAAAAAATTATTTTATAACTTAATGAATCAGATATTTAATTTAAAAAATGGAAAAAAAATTCTTTTGGATATTACGATTATTTTATACGTAAGTTATAATCTCTTTAATAAATTTTAAATGTTGCAATAATACTCGAGTTTATTCACTGTATTGTATTAAAATATGATTATTTTCGAATTTTTTTGTTACACTAAAAAAATATACTGGATTTTATTAAATATTTGTTTGAACAGTACTATTTATTTGAATAGAACGAAATATTTACAAAATATAAACATGTATTTATTTAAATATAATTTTGCATTTTAAATAAATATTTATTTACTGTAAGTAAATATTTCGTTAGTACTATTCAAACAAATATTTATTAAAACTTAATAATTTTTTTTCAGTAAATGAAGATTGCATTTCCTTCATGAAATATATCGACAAACAATACACATCACGATGCGTTCGATTAACAAATATATTTAAAAAAATCTTATTTTAATATTTAATGACAGCGGTGGTACAAATTTGATTAGTGTACATAGTTTATGATTTTAGATTTCGTTCGTTGAGCTAATTTGTTAGTATCGAGCCGGATTATAAAGTTTCATATTTTTTCCGCGTTATTCTACCATCATAATAATAAAGTGAGCGTCGCGTGCAATTAATGTCGTGTCGAGCATGCCATGCAAAGTTATGTGTAATTATTTTATTGGTGATTAGTATGCGTGATCCTAATTAATGATATTTTCGAGAGTCATACATTATATGAGAGCTCCCATATAATGTATGACTCGCGAAATATCGTTAATTAGTTCGTTGCACTAGTACAACAAACAATTCTAAAAGGATAAAGAGAAGCATTGAGAGACAAAGAATTATGGAATAAGAAAATTTTTTATTATTTTTATAAGTGACGCTTAAGGCGCGTTTTGCGTATAATTGTGAATATATTTAATTGGGTCTGTCTATTTAATATTATTTTTATTTTCCATTCCGATTATATCCACTGTAATTTAATAAAACGTACAATTTCCACATTACGTTCTTATTAGACTTTGCGTGATAGTTCAAATAAAATGGTACCTTTTTAAATGCGTAAAATATCGTTGATAAAATAATTGCATGATAATTTATTAATTAATTACTTTATCGTAGTAGTAATTATTAATTTATCGTAATGTAAAGGACACTCCCTGAACATCATAACACCGCTCCCGAATGTGTCACTTATATGTCTATCTATATAACTTCATCCATCACGTAATAAGATAGTAATTAGGTTAATGTAATAACTTTTAAATAAATTATATCGTATTATATTTTGTCATAAATGTAATTAGAAGATAAACTTTATGATATGGAATATCTTCTAATTACATTTTATTCCTACATCGCATTGTAACGAGTTCAAATGAATTTTATAAAACTTATTTTCGAATTTATATTCCTGAATTATAATTATTTTTCTATCTCAACTCAAACGCTAATCAAAATTGATTCTTTGCAAATCTTCTCTTTATTCTCCGTTTTATTGAACAAGATCGTCGTACTTTATCCGTAAGTCTCACGTGCAAAGTTTATCCGCGAGGGAGGATTACTTCAGAAACTCAGAACAAGTGCAGCAGCCCATCTCGAATGTCGTAAATGTGGAAACTCGAATGTAATCGAGAAATTCGCGGGAATTGCAATTCAGAAACTTATCGGCGACAAAAAACAGGGACCGATGCGCACTAATCAGATATGTCCCGCGTCGAAATTACATCCTGCTGTCGCCCGGGGGAAATTTCTTTCCCACTAGATAGAGTACAGTATAAAGCCCCGCGCGCGCGATCCCGGGAGAAGTAGAACTTGAGAACTTAAAGTATTCTCGTCGCATACAGGGAAAGTTTACTGTATCACGACTAGTGCGACAGATGCATACCCACGCGGCGGCAAGTTTCTTGGCGCGGGCCACCGGCAAAACTGCGAGCGTTTCGCAGTTAACAATGCGGTACCTTGTGATACCGTCCCGCGTTTTTGTTGCTATAAAGCACATTATTTTGCTGCGCCAGGTATGGGTGGTACGCGTGGTTTTACTAATTCATCGTCGTTACGGTGGCCGCTTCTTACGCGGCGACATTAATCAACGGTCTTACGCTTAATGAAGCGGACTACGTTGCGCTTTTAAGATAATTAATACATCTCGTGATTGTTTCTTATATCATCACGCAGAAACCGCCCGGCTGTATATGAATATATGCAATCGGAATGCATTTGTCATCGAATTCTCTATAGTTACTTCAGAATTACTTACTTTTTGTACTGAAGCTTTCACAGATATTTTTTTCAAAAAGGCTACGCGGTTTGCGAATTATGTCCGTATTCTAATTCATCATTAAATGCCTTAATGATCATGCATTTAACGATGTATCAAAACACGGAGATAACTCGTAAAAGATATAATAAATTATATAAATTAATTTTAAGATGGAATACACAAAATAGTATCATGTGATATTTAACGAACGCTAATAAAATATCCTTTATTAATTTTATATTTCATCTTGAATGAGACATATTAAATTTCCTACAATTAGTTTAGTTTCGCAGAAGGTATTGTAAACCTAAACTACTACGGAAAATAAGGATTCTCCAACGAAACACGATATGTCCCGTTGTGTCCCACAAGAATAATATTTAAGTTCAAAACAGAGTTATTAGTCTTGATTTTGTTCTAAATATTATTATGTCTGCCATCTTTTATTATTCGAACGTTTTGTATTACTATAAGAAATTAGGACAAGACATAATTTATGGAACATCTTATTATATCTTTTTATCTTTTTATCTTTTTACTTTCGTAATTAAAAAATATTATTCACACACGTAACATTATATAAAATATTCTACATGTATCCTCTCATTTTTAATTAAATACATTTTATTTTTATATTGTAACACAAATACATTTAATGTATTGTACGTTAATTGTTTAATGAAATTTTATCAATAAGTAGAAAATTAAATAAAATTAAAGTAAAAAGATTATGATACATTAATTAGAATAAGAGATATCCCTTTATAAAGAGGAATATAAATACTTTACTTACAATTAACAAAAATTAATTACATTTAATCAAGTAAAAAAAATACATTTTAGATGTAAATTTAGATGTATTCGCAAAGTTGGTTTACGAACTAGTAGCACGAAAATGCTTTTAACACTTTTTTCTTTTTCTGTTCTCGTCGATCCTAAATAAGCGCATTGTGCCTGCAAATTTAATCACTCCATAATGTGAATGATTCTTTTAACAGAATGGGCTTAATCCGGACTCTCTTAATCGCATAGATTCGCGAAAGTGCGCATATAATAACGAAAAGAACGGCATTTGACTGAGTAATTAGAGTTAGTGACTCTTTATGAAGAAATTATGTCGTTGTCAATTATACTTATTAATATTTAAGAATGTAAATATATTTAATTGAAGTTATATAAGAACTATGCCTTTGTGAATAACTATTAATAAAAGCAAAATATATGCCTCATTATTTTGTGCTTTGAAATAACTATCTAAGAAAAAAATTATAATAAAATTAATAAAAAAATAATAAAATTACAGCATTGAATAGATTCTCTTTATAAAATATTGTATTTATATTGTATTAAATAATGTATGTATAAATAGATAATACATAATTAATAATGTAATCTCTAATTGTAAGTAAGCCGAGTGTCTATTTTATAGCGAGATTACCTTCCACAGTATTCAACCAGATAAATTTAACATATAATATTTGTACAAAATTTAATAATATCGTCCATTTCATATCTTATCGAATACGTATTTTAGTATAAAGGTTCCAAAGATAATTTTTCCTTATTCCGAGCCCGACTCGCTAGTAGACACGTTAGTTATGCACTTTGCATCGATAACTGTATGAGATACATATTGTCCATCAAAAAATTCATATGATATCAACCGCGTACAGTCATGAGAAAAGAAATCTTTATAGAAAGGAATCACAAAGTTAACATACAATTGTGGTAAAACGGCATGAAACGATCTATGGAACTATGCGTCGTAACGTTAACATTTGTATGGGCTTTACTATATATAAATATCATTGCATAAGCTTGCATTTTCCCCGTTCTGAGTCAGTATATTTGAAATTTTACGTATTTCATTGTTATGACGTTCGGACGTTTTATTATTATTGTCCGGATATTCTCTCTCTTCACCAAGATTGAAACGTATTTTACACAGATGACACAAGTATTTACATTTCGCATGCAAAATTGCTGTCAGTCATTTAGTCAGTTAAATTTTTGAAACCATAAAATATACAAAAGAATGTAAAAAATAAACAACATACGGAAAGCACACTTTGCACTGATAGAATTTTTATTTGAAATACGAGACCGAGAAGCACACACACACACACACGTGCGCGAATCGATTACCTAAATAGTGAATTGAATATACATACATTACTGCTAAATTCTGAAACGTGGGGAAAAAAATGACAAATCTTTGTACACAGCTACGCACTTGCAACTGACGCCTGCCATCGGAAATGCGCACTGGCAATTACGTCAATTGCATGTGTCACTGTTCGTTTATCAGAATTATGGTAATGTTGCACGGCCGCTGCGGCCATGTTTTGGGTAGATTGCGATTATTTAGCATCAAATACGTTTTGCGGCCGTGCCAAATGTACTAATACAACTAATGCGCTGCAGCAAGTACGATCATTAGGGAAGCTCGTTCGCAGTGTGACAAAAAAGTCTTTGCACTGTCGCTTTTTCGCAAAACGTTACGTCAACCATCCTTAACAGACAAAACGATACGTTTCGAACAGAATACCGGATGCAACTGCAAAATGCAGATTTCTCTCTGAATAAGCGACCCATGAAATTTTTTGTGCGCTTCGTTGTTGGAATTTCGACGTTTTTCCGTATAACGAATTTCTACCTTTTCGATAACAGCGCTTCGTTCTCGATGCGCGTTAAATTTTTGTTTCAATAAATAAGCGCGCATAAATGATATGCAATGTGCATATACTTTACAGTATACGCGTTTACAATTGTGTATAAAAGAGGTATTAGAGGAAAAATGAAATTTTAGATTACTATGGAGGCTGACGATAAAATATGTAAAATTTAAAACGCTGAAAATGATTGTCAACGGTGATATGATCATACATATACATATTAGCAGATTGTAATAATCGCCGTGCAGGAATTAATAAAACACAATACGATATTGATGATTATTAATTGATGCAAATCACTCATTTATGATAGTTATGAACATTATATATCAAAACATATATGAAAATACAGCACTCCCCAGCCCTCTGTTGAATAATTAAAATTGCTATAAAGTTATAATCCACGACATTTTACATTTTAAAAAATAATATGTAAAACGTATTTAATTAGAATTTAATTAGACGTAGAGAAATTAATAATCATCAAATGTAATTAATATTCACGCATGTCACTACATTTCATTAAAATTTCAAGCCGAATATTTGTCCAATATTACAATTTTTTATATTTATTGAATTTTATCTAAATAATGATATCTTAAGTATATTTATCCTAATATTCTTTGTAACATCTAACTAGACAATCTTTCATTCTTCTATTCACACTTTGTTCTGGTTGTTTTCCTTATCTATAAAGTCAGCCAATTAAAGCCTTAGATAATGAGTCTACCAAGTGGATAAGTTTTACTAACACTGAACGACCAATCCCCGACGGTTAGCGTAAAACTGCAAATTATAGACGAAGTTTTTGCTACTAAATTGTTGTAAAACGGCAGTTAAAAACATTTAGATATATTACTTTTGGCAATGCTATTTCGAAACTTTTAAAGCTTTCAATAACAATTTTTATTTTATTTTTTTAATATATAGCCATCAACACATTTCCGGTTTTTACATGTTTATACTTAAAATATTTTTCGCGTTACTATCATTAGTACTAATCTGAATATCAAATTTTTTACTCTTATTGTAATTCTATAAAATCTTTATATCATGCAATATTTTTTTACTGTGTGGAATCACCGAATTTAAAAGAAAACTTTAACGATCAGGAAACACGGTGATGTCTCCTATCAAGCATATTTTTGAAGTTTAGTACATTAAAAACATCCTTTTTATATTATAAAAGGAACACTATCATGTCGTGAAAGTGACATTACAGCGTATCCTTTACAGGAAGCAGAACGCTTATATGATAAAAAATTATGATTTTTGATGAGATTACCAACTCTGTGTGCTGTATTTTAACATTTTTAACAATAGTTTTATTTAACAAGTGAATTACGCCACTCAAATAACTCACGCATGCTTACAATTAATTCGCAGTTTGTTAACGTACGTATTCCTTATAACGCTCGCTAGAAGATTCTGGCAAGAAACGAAACAAACCAAAAAGAAAATCAAGAAAAAAAGAACTTCCTACAATCGAATTTTCTTTTTGTGATATTACTTTTGATTCTTTTCGTTATGGTTTAGAATATATTTACAAAATGGTTTTGTATAAAGATATTGCATCTTCTATTCATTAAGAGTGCAATTATTACGTGGTTTTCAAGATTTAGTCTGCACCTATTGTGGTCACGATCATTTCGAAAGAAATTGTGTTATCGATATAAAAGTGATAGAGAATGAAAGACAAACGTTCCTTCACAAAAGATGGGCCAAGGATAAACCTACTAGATGGCGATGGAAAGTAGAGAAAAAGGAAGAAGGAATAATAATAGAGTCCGGCATTATCGCAGCATATCTCAATCAAGTTTTGCCGCAAAACGTACGAAAAAGAAGCCCAGTCAGTAAGCCGGATTATCCGCCGCAAGATAGATGGGTTGGTCCGTTTGTGCCTTCGCGTGGCTACCTGTATAAATATGCCGAGGCATTATTCACAAAAGAAAGAAAGAGAAGGAGAGAGAGAGAGAGAGTTTGTTAAATATATTTAATTCTGATTAAAAAATAGTATCGGCTAATCTGTAATATAATGAATTATGAATAAAAAATGGGTTAATTATGTTGCTCTATCGTTAAGAAAATGCTACACTTTAATTTATTATAGAAAGAAGATTTAATCATTAGATGCATATGAAATGAACATTACGAACAATTTTATTAATGTTAAATAAAAAACCATAACTGTAAAAAGATCATAGCGAGATTTATTTCGTAAAATGTATGCGAGCAAAAGATTTCGAATTTCTATAATCGTTTTCCAATTTTGTTAAATTCGCTTTTTCTGTTGGCCCGTATGCTAACTCATTCAGTTCGAATAAAATTACTCGTTATAAAAACATATATTTTAAAATTATATTAACACATTTAGCCTTGGCCAAAAATATGGACATCTATATTCTTTTATTTATATATTCTTTTATCTGCATTGTTATCTATTGATTACCGGTATTATACATAAAATTTAAAGGGCTCTTGGAACAAAGAAAATTATTTTGCTACAAATGCCATAAATCAATTTTTTAGTTAAAACTTTAAACAATTATTAATAAAATACTTAATATTTTTAGCTAAAGCTGTAAAACTTTATTACAAATCAAGAGTTACTTTTTGTCAATAATTAAAACAAGCTAACACATATTTCAAATAAAACTATATTTTAAGCAAAACATAATGTAATTTTTTATACAGAATTTTTTACTGTGACATATGAAAACCGGATCATTTTCTTATTTGCTATTTTGCGTATAATTTATTGAGTATCCTGGCGCTTTGCGCAACTACGTGCTTGGCTGTCAAATATTTATAGTAGTCTTACATTATAAATGTAATTTGCAAGATACATATCCGATTCCATCCTTAGTGAAGTAAAATGTATTCCGCTCTATCTTCGATAGGCGCCTGCAATTCGAAGAATCTCAAATATATCATTTGTTTAAGCTTACCGAGTCTGGTACACTCGCATCATGCAATACACTCGTCGAAGAGTAATCGTAACATTAATTTTCCTGTCTTTCTTCTGAGAGCTGGTTTTAGTCCGATAAACATTTGGTATCCTGAATGATGCGTGCGCTTGAAAGCTTCTTCGGCAGTGTAGCGGTTCGGCTCTATAAAATTATTATCATGTATCACAGAAGAAAGCTTCTGCATTGTAGTATCCATTGTATTATGGTCTTCCTGTCGATAAATCTGATATTAATATTTAGCACGTCGTAATGATGGTATTTCAGTTCGCGAGATGTGAAGGAATACGAAAGACGTTTAGGTAACGTGAAAGCTGGTCAATGCGGTAAACCAATGAGATTGCCGCGGTGAAATCAATGTTACACCACGTTGTGTAGTTCGTCGAAATCTTGCATCTGAGAGAATGCGCGTGAAGAAGAAACTCGCAGCTGATTCTTGCAATTTTTTTCCACATTTCTCATTTTATAATTTACATAAAAAAAATAACTGGCAATATTTTGCAATGCAATACGTGTATCTACATCGCACAGACGTCCATGCAAAGCATTGATACCATGTTTGTAAATTCTGTTTTTGTTAATACTGATTCTATTGTCTCTAATTTCAATCAGAGGATTAAATTGGAGACAATCAAAAATAATAGGTGTGTACATCTTTAACATATATTTCGCACGTAACAAAGAGTTATATAACAATTTTTTATATACGTATTTAATTGGACCTCTTATATAACAGGAGGCGAATGTTATTTGAGTTCGCGCCATTTTGCAACGTAATTTCAGTGGATATAAGAGCACTATGTGCCGCGGGGTATACAGTGCGGCCCATTTGTTACACACGACAAAAACAATGGCGCTATCACCATCGTCGCTTGAATAAATAATCACGCTTCCAGTTCTGCACAAATTCTACCACCGCGAAATTGAGTGGCTTCATTAATGAGTACCTAAACGAAACAATAGACTTTATCTCTATTGCCACACATAAAGGAACTTTTGGCCAGTTGCATCAAAAACTCCATCAAATTCTCGTTAACGAATGTTAAATTGATGATCCACCGGTTTTTAACGATTCGTTCAAAAGAGAAACGATTTTATTATCCTCAATTTTAACGGACATTTTTTTAGTGAATGAAATATGCGTATTTATTTCTGCCTTAATTAAAATTGATGAAAATAAATATCTCATAGGATCTAAAATATGGTCATTAAAAAACAATTTTTATCATAATATAATTAAAAACGTATGAAATAAAAAGACATAATTTCAAACTTGATATATCTGTTATCCTGTATAAGTCACACTTTACAAAGAAGCAATACTATCGATATCTGTCTTACATTTGAATTGCCTATAAAAAAACCTATAAAAATCATTGATCCAGTGTTGCAGCATATGAGAAGAGTTAATGTCCCAGTGTTAGTGTTTTTTGTGTTATAATAGTTAGATATAGATTTGTCATCTGATACATCAGGTATCTATTTTGTTTTCGACAATTATTTCCGTACGTGATGTAAGAATAGACTACATCAATGCTTTTCTTATGAGCGTAGAAGACTTCTACAACGATGTTTATTAGGTCGACCGATATTTCTCAATAGGATTTAGTAGGTCGCATAATGCTTATTAATACGCAATTGAGGATATCAAGTTTCTAGAACAATATGAATCTTTTATAAATACAATAAAAATAGAATCGAAGATTATTTAATAAATATTAACAATTAGGATATGCATTCTATGTTTACAACCATATATACGATATTTTGCGAAGATTATCTCTCGTTTCCTCTTTTCATCAACATAAATATTATAAGATCAACAACCAAAACTTTTATGATGTTCGATAAGAGTTTCGATGAAGTATCTTAAAGTGGTTCTACTCCATTGGCCGTTTCAGTTTCTTCCTACACTTGAAACATCCGCGTTCCACTTGAACGCACCTGGCTGCTCTTATCTTTTCATAAGGACCCTCCGAAAATCATCCATCGCAACTTTCGCATAGAAGTTCTCATCTTTAATACGACCGTCATATTTCCTAAATTATCAATAACTCCAAATAAGGTAAAATACATTTTATGAGAAATTAATGACTGAGTTTTAAAAATAAATAATTTACAATATAAATAATATCAATTCTTTTCGCTCGTATAACTTACAACAAATTAATAAATGGTAAAACCCCGGTCAATACATTAAACGAGCTATAGTTAGGTGTACTAAATAATATTTATATTAATTACAAATTATAATTTTCCGACGATAAGTTTCAACGGTACGTTTCGACTATACTTAGCCCTCATTTAATGTATTGGCCTGGATTTTATTATTTATTAATAAATAATTTAATTTATTATATTTGCAAAAATGTGTATATTAATCATGTTCAAATTAGTTCATTTTACATATTACAAAATATCATTTTCAGCAGTATATTTTATCCAAAATTGTGAGCCTTATTTTAATCTAAAATTTAATTTGCACATTCTCTATTGAAATAACAATATGAAAATTAAAATACGCTAAAATGATGGAATACGCACAAAATAAATTATTTTCTCTATTGTTGTCAATATTTCGAAATAATTTGATGTTATAAAAGTTTGAATCATGAAAACTTTGAGAAATTATGAAAAAATCAATAATAACATGATATTCATATTAATGTAATGTAAATAAAAATGGTACGTAATAAAGAATTTGGAAATTATATAAAATATTTGAGACTATTTCGGTATGTATGTTTGAACTAGCAAAATTTACATCAGAGATATAAATATTTAAAACGTCACCGTTACAGGTTGACTTGGAGTAGACTAAACGGATCAACTGGCGAAGGTGCTGGCGTTGGGTTGCGTCATGTCGCACTGTGTGGACCAAGTGGATTTCATGGTGCCTAATGTTATTACGGATAATCTCAAAAGCTCAGGAATAAACCTTCGGGACATTCGTGCTATGTTGAAAATTCCGCTTAACAGAAGGAGGTTTGCAAAACGCATCTCACTATTTATTCCTCTGCGCGACGTATCAGTAAAGACAAGTTGGCGAACGGCACACGAGACAGGACAGTTAGGATAAACCATATACGCTGGCCTGACGTATTATAGTATAAAATGGATTTCCGCGTTGAATGACGTTTTAATGTATGTACGTAAGTCGTATATCAAAGGAAAAGCAACGGCAAAGCGTTCATGGATATCTTTCAGCGGGGATTCCACCGGAAGCGTGAAATGAATAAACGTCTATATATTATTTTCGCAGTGTGAACAATGCGAGTACGCGCCCTTTTCCGCACAAGTTATTCGATATTGCGGCGTGAATGGCGAAATGTCAATGTGTAATGTCAAGAATATATGACTCACATATTTTCGCGATACTCGCGTGTATTCTTGTATTGCAGGAAATATGCGTTTTAATACATCGGCTTCCTTCCTTTGGAAAACAGCTCTGACCTCTATACATATACCTCCAAAATAATCCATTTTTCTATGTTTAAGTTACTAAATACTGTGTTAATTACAAAGTACTGTTTCAGTTTTCTTTCGTTAACGTATTCTGTGCCACGCTAGATTTTCCATTCAGACCATTTGATATTTCGGTTATGAAAAACGTAAATATAAAATAATTTCTTACATATATACATATATATATATAG
>NW_017296901.1:454395-494677 GCF_001594075.2 Trachymyrmex cornetzi
AGAGAGAGAGAGAGAGAGAGAGAGAGAAACGTGCGTGGATACATAATTATGATTTGTGAGTACTGGTTTTCTGTTTTACAATAATAATGTTTTTAATTTTTAATCATTACGAAATTCATTTAAAAACAAAAATACCGTAAGTAATCAATAACCCAGGCGTGGTAGAATAAATCACACAAAATTGGCGTAGCACAGAACATTTGTTAATATAATAAATATAGCAAACAACATCCATTAAACAAATTAATTAACTGGCTTTAAGAAAAATCTAACTAATTTTTATCTAATATATTTATTGAACTGAATTGTTTATTTCAATATTATAACGTAAATTACGTAGGATATTATAACGTAAACACAAATGTGAATGAAATTTGATTAGCACAGCCATACAAGTTGAATATACCAAATATGTAAAATATTTAAACATGTGCGCTATATGATCGATAGGATGGTACATTATCACATTAGTTCAATAAATTTGATTACACAAATTATATTATATGTCAAATAACGCTATGAAAAGTATTCAATAATCATATTATAATTACTGAATATACCTACTCAAAATTGCGATAAACTCTTTTAGATAAGTATTACATAAGTGCTCTAATTTCACATCAAAGCTTAAATGTGTAAAAATAATTAAATGTTAGAACAGTTAGAAAATTAGTTTATAATAAATAATTTATGTAATATCTATTAAGGCAAGTATTATGAAATGATTCAGAATAGTTTTCGATCGGATTTATTCTGTTTTCTCTAGAAAATACAATATACATCAGGGAAATAATTCTGATCAAAATCTGTTCCAAATAATTTTATAATACGTACTTAGTTAATGAAAAGAAGAAGTTAATAGCAAAGAAGGACTTTAAAAATAGAAAAATTTCCCCCAAAAAAGAATGTTTTTATAATTCGGTAGATAAATTTGTTATCTCGCGTATAATGCAAATTGCAAGTATTATTGAATAGCGCATGTATTCACTAGCTGTAGACTAAACGATTTATGAAGCTCGATGAAATTTTTGATTTGTTTAATTGATCGATCGTCGAGATTTCATCATCGAATATCGGTTATCAACGAGTGGTTCACGGAAGTTTATGGGAACGAGAATACTACTAAATGAAGTAAACGACGGGTAATTAAATTTTGGATATTACGCTCACATTACATATCATGTTGCACAGCATTGATCAATTTCAAATTTGCTTCTGCTTTGTACGTTGGAACACAAAATAAGTTTCGATATTCGACAGTTTTTACAAATACGAGTGCAGCGTCGTGTACAAGTCAAACGCGCCGATTGTGCTCTTTGATAGACAAAAGAATCATCAACCAATGAATAGATCGTATGACGCATATATTTGTTCTTCATACAGTCGCCGATACCACACGTCACCTCGTACGTGCAATTGTTGCTCCGACTTCGCTTTTAACCGACACGTATACGGCGACAATGCATCGGCTGTAAAAATTTCGCCGTGTGGTTTCGCGGCTTTACGGCATAGTGATCGATACAGTTATTGTATTCGACACATTCCGCATAGTAAACTGATTTTAACGGAACTGTGTAGCATTGGAGGTATTGTGTATGTTTCTGAATAGAAATGTCGACATTATGCAAAAGACGTTTATAGAAGACGTGAATATTGATAAATTCGCATTTTATATTGTGACTTGATAAAAAAATCAATTATAAAAAAGATGATGCGATAATTCGGCAATTATCAATTGGCGATGTTATGCACGTACAAAGAGAATTTTTGTTCCTTTTTTTGATACTTTTATATATTCTTTTAGTCCTGTAGAGATAATTACCGATAGTAGCGGCGCGAAAAGAACATTAGCGTCGATGAGTAGGCGAGAATGTCGCGAGGTGATTATTTCGGTGGACGATGATAAGCGCTGATGAAAAGAGGAAAGAGATCGCTGACTACGTGAAGATTCGGTGTGTTCCAGGAGAATAAGGACGATACAGAGTGCTCGAGGTTAAGAAACTTTCCAAACAGAGTAAATATTATACAAGCTATCAACATATTTAAAGAAAGATATTTAATTATATTTAAAATTAAAACGATGTTACGTAATTGATTTAAGATTCTCGAAAATTCGTCAGCACAACCGTTGTGAACGAACGTTTATTCCTTCGGCGATTAATTATTCGGCGTTAGTTGGGAAATAAATATTCGAGGCTAACAAATTAAATTCACCCGCTTCGGAGGTTCGCGATTCTTATAAGATCGGAAACTTTGAATTCCTTTTGTTTTGCCTCTCCGCTTCTTTGGTTTCTGCCAAGAAACGAGGATCTTCTAGATTCTCGACGCGTTTTTCAGTCACATCCATCCGATTAATCCTTGCCGGGCCGGCAACGAAGAAGGCGATGCTAAATCGCTTTAAATTGCTACGAGTTACCTCGAGCGGTGGTTCCAACGATCCACTTTCCATCGTCCCTCTCGCCCCCTTTGCATTCCATTCACCAGCGAACCAACGTCTTATCGACCTTAAAAGCAACATCCATCCTAGTTATTATTCTGGGTCTACGCGAAAGCCCGCGGATTTAAAACGGCCGTCGCGCGGTAAAGGAACAAAACGTAGCAACTACAGAGGGAAGATCAGCGATTTTTATCAGCCGGCTCTGAGACCAGGGTTTACGCGGCAAATTGCACCATTCTCCATTCCATTCGCCTTATTTCTGCTATCAAGACTTAACAGAGAAGTAAAGGAATTACGAATTTAAGTACTCCTTTGACTATAGTAAGTCAGATATGCGCGCGCGTTTTGGCGATTGAGGAGATTCTTCACTCTTTTCACATTATAAATATATATATATATATACATTTTTTTCACCGTATATGTTTCTCTAAATGATTTTTTTAATTAGCTTAAATTCTTATGAGAAAAAGGATATTAAGTAACTTAATTGTAAATAAAATATACGAATTTTGAAGAATTGTATGGATGTGGATATAAAAGAAAGAAGTTTAAAAACATTTTGAAATTAAAAAATGTTTGAAAATAAAAAACTTTCACCGTATCATTGTTACGTAAGAGTATAATGTGTAAATGAATTACTCAATTATCTTTAAATATAATGTTACATTAATAAACGTTTCCATCAGGATTATCAATCTAATTAAACTTAAATAATTACTATAAACAATTTTTTTCAATATTTTCCAGATAAATATTTATTTATATTATAAAAAAAAACATTTCTCTAATAATAAATTACAGGTTTACTATTTAAATTTTATTCATTATTAACTTTTTAGAAGATGACAATAGCATTTTGCATCTTTGTGCTCTTGTATTAAGATAAGAAAGATCTTGTAATTCTTCTCCACTTTTTTAAACTGAAGAACCTCCTTAAAATGAGAAACTGCGTTATATCTCAAAATTACCAGTTTAATAACGTTAACGGATGGAAAAGATGTAAAAATGCAGTAACATTTTTATTAAGAAAACTTGTATTTTAAATTGGCAGAAGAATATTTCAAGAAATTATTTCATGCGTCTTTAATATTTCATTGAAAAGCCAGCTAGAACTGATTCGTCGATTCAACGAATCATTATTTCTAGTAGGTGGATGCACGTCCAATCAAATAAAACCAAGAAGAAATATTTATTCAACAATAGTATTTACGTTATTTTTCACTACAGAAACGTTTTTTTGCTGAAGTATTCACAAATTTAGCTAAATACAGATTCGAAAATAACTTCGTTTGAATCATGAAAATAATTATGTAACGAAATCCATATTTTTAAAAATATTTCTCGCACGGAATGCTAGAGATCCGGATTCAACTTCCAACCGAGGTAATATTTTTCGCAACAAATTTGTTTACGAATTTCCAGCATATTAGGATCTCTCTAATAGATGCCTATTGAGCATTAAAAATTTAATTGTAATATTGGCTGCATTCACCCAAAAAAAGCAGCTTTGCAACTGTTGTAAAATTCTTGAATATGATTAGTTGATACATTTAGATTCAGTGAAGAATTAACGGCAAGATCCATATTAAAGAATTTTACAATAGTTGCAAAGCAGCTTTTTCTGCTGAACACAGCCATCATTTCAGTATAGTTTAGCTGCGTCTTTAATGCCCACACGAGTCATTTTGACTCGTCTGTGGAGGCTCAGCTCCACAGACGAGTGTTGTTTATTTTGACTCGTCTTGTATATTAGCGCCTGACGTGGCGGGTGGCATTTCGTGAGAGTTGCGGGAATCGCTTTGTGTTCGTACGCGTTTGTCTCTGGCCAGGTGTTCTTGTACCTCGGGAACCACTTTACGAGCGAGCGTCGGATCGTTACGTCGAGTCAAACAATTGATGCAGTGTGCTAATCAAGTGCAATCGCGATCGATTACGTCTCTCGACATTCGTGACTGTTGTTTCATGTCATGTCGTCATTCGTTATTTCAAGTTGAGTCGATGTTCACGGAAGCGACTTCCCTTATGGTAATTTAACTTTTAAGTAAGTAAGTAAGTGGAGTGCTCAGAGCATCCAAACAAATTTTATTTTTATAGTTACATTTTTTTAATAGTATAGATAAAATACGTAACGATACTATAATATTGATATCTGTAATATTGTATTGCTCAATAATGACAGTATTTTTATATAATTAAGTATTAAATAATAGTATTTTTAATAGTCAAAACGAAAAAATTAGTATTATCTTTCGATTATCTTTAGTATTGTCTTTCGATATTAATCCAGCACAGCTTCCATCAACATTGCTGCAACGTTACAATGTTATAAGGTAGAGCGGGGCTTCTTCATCCATTTTTCCCGATAATATTTGTTTCTTAACATGTTGATTATTTAAAGGTTGTGCTTGTGCTCTCATGCAATCATGATTGTATAATGTAATTATGTATAAGCACTGCAAAGAGATATATTGTTTGCGTAAATTTTCGTATTACTTTCAAGTTGAAATTGACGAATAGCCCCGCTGATCGACCCTAGCAATATTACTGGAATGTTGTAATATTACAACAACATTTCTGAAATGATTTGTGTTATATGGGAAATTGGCGAGTATCCGTTAAATTGAATTTCTGTAGGGATTGTGTCGGTACGCACGCGTATATTACGTCAATGAGCGTAATTTTGCACTATTCGCGTTTGGCACGGGGAGCATATACCTATACGGACCAATAGATTGATCGGGATGTGAGCAATCGAACATTTTTCAAGAAAGTTTCGCGTTGGTGGGAAGCAACCGGCTACTTCGAATTTTCGCAATCACGAAATGTACGAGCGAACATCGGTAGCGTCGTGTGAATCACTAGGACGATCGCGATAAATGTAACATGTGTTGCATTGTTTGTTCGTTGTTAGTGTGATACACCTGCAATAAACGTCGGGAGTGTCGTGTGGAATGACATGTTCGTCAATCGGCGCGTCGCGTTGCGTTAATTAGCGTTAGCGTAATTAGGCTGTGTGCTTTCGGTTGGTCGCTCGAGCGTATATCTGACAATGTGGAGCAACCGGCGAAGGTGCGCTTAATGGCGGCCCATCGGTCGACAAATAAAAAAATTTCCTTTTTATTTCACTCATTCGTATATACATAAAACTGATTGCTCATTTAGACGAAAGAACTTTGAATTCTTTCGAAGTACACACATTTTCAAACCAAAATTTATTCTAAAAGAAGTCTTGCCCTCCTTGATGAAAAGTTTTCTTACAAGGAAACATAAGTGCTTTCCATTTAGTAACACAAGTCGACATAAGCATTATTTTATCTTTCTTTCCATTCAGAGAGTAACAAGGATAGAACGACACTTGTGTTGACTTGTGTCATCAAATGGAAAATACCCGCAGAGAAATGTCACTCTCTGATTTTGATGAGAGTTTTTAATATAATGTTTTAATCTAGACCAAAATATAATACGTATGTTTTTTCTAAGTATACCTACCCGTACGCATTTTTAAGGGATAAAACACTCAATCGGTTAATACTGAATTCTTTTGAAGTGAATATCGCTGAGATATCGTCTAAACGATAAGAGATGGAAAAAAACCTTTAAATAAAAATTGAACGATTTCAGAAGTATTTTATAATAATAGTTAACCCTGCGTGTGAACCGCTGTTTTTCACTAATATCGCGTGAACTGTAAGTCATTTATGCTACGACTACATTTCTTTTAATGAATCAGTTGTGAAAAATCAGAAAATTTTTTTTATTGTTTTATATTCCTATTTTGTATTCTAAACGTATTTTTTTGAACTCAAATATTATATTGTTTTTTTTATGTAGTAGAGGGAAACGTAAAATTTTTTTATGTATTTTTAAAAATCATAATTTTGCAATGCGTTGAAAGAAAAAATCTGCCTAAATTCACATTCTTGAGGGATGATTCTTTACGAAAAAAAAAGTGCAGATATATGTTCACGGAAAAACTCCTCATTAATTTGAGAAGTAAAAGTTGTCATTTTTTAAATATTAAAATAAAGCAATTTACAAAAAAATAAATAAATTCAACTTTTAGTCGGAAAATGACTCATTTTACATTACAAAAATATGAAATAATGTTAGTACAAAGAAATTTTATAATATTATAGAAAAATTTTATAAGGGAGAAGATTCAAAGGAATGGTCTGCATTGGCACTTTTTACGGCGTCTATGTAGAACACTTTCAAAGTTCGCCTCACTCTCCAAAGATTCGCCATAAAATATTTCGGTTTCTCTTAATTGTAAAAATTGTTCAATTTCTTCGCTGGATCTCGACATTGTTACGTGCTTTTTGCTAACGCAGTATGAACCGTGGACCTTCACAGAACATTCGCGGCTTCACCTGTTCACAGAATCGTAACAAACTGAAAATCGTTACGATCGTTTGTATATATATATATATATATATATATATCCTCACTATATTATCTACTTTCTTTAGATTCAGGTCCCCGACCCCTCCCCCTTCTCTAATCTATGATACAGCTACTTGAAATTTTGATTATTCCTTGAAAGGCTCACAGTTCACACGCAGGGTTAAAAAATTTTTGTTTAAAAATAAAAATTGAAATAAATTTTTTCTCGTTATCATAAAGCACTCTTAAAGTTATTTCAAAAAATTTTTCCAACTTTTATAGTTTTGACGTTATTCGTTTCAAAAGAAAATCTATTTCTTTCAAAAAGTGATGTCTCCTAAGATGCATATAGACCGCATGTATAAAAAAACGCATTCCTTATTTTGGTTTAGATTAAAATCTGAAAAAATTTAAGATATTAGAAGTTTCTCTTCATAAATTTTAATTATTATATAACAAATTTTTAAACATATTATGAGATATTATAAACATTTTTTATCTGATTTTTGTTTATTTTTTAACGCAATGTTTGTAATGTATATGTACTTTTTTATATATCGCAGTATTCGAGAAAGTAATGACAGCACATCAGCCGGTGAGTGAATATATTAATTTTATGACAAATTGTCTTATTTATGTAAATAAACGTATTGATTTTTCTTTGCAATTTATTAACATTTATATTTATCAAAATATTGTACAATTACACAATCACGTCGGCTATTTTACTGCTTTACGCAACGCGCAACGCTGCGACGCCATCATTCATAGCAAAATTCCACGGTATATACAACGATATTTTTCTAACCCATATTCACAGCAAGATCCACGCGCCTGTGCTATGCTTTGGTATCATGTTCACATTTATGTTTTGAAACTACCTTCGTGTTTGTGCATAGAAGTTTGCTTTAATCCTGTAAGCACTGTTGCTTTAACTTCATTTATAAATGCATAAGTTATGTACATACGTATAAATTTAAAAGATTTTTCCTTTTATGATTTACTTTTCTTAAGGGTGTCTAGAATGTCTTGGACAATATACGTAATATGTGCAAATACGTAAGTTGTCTAATGCAGATTATTCTATAAAGTTAGCACGGTATTTTATTAATTTTTAAAAAATGATGATTGTTCCAGTAACACTTTCCATTGTTCTACTGTTCTTTCAAAAATAACAAAATGTTCTGCATTTTTAATATCAAAAAATCAAAATTAAAGAAATGCCATGCTTCACGTTCCAGCATGGCATAACTTCCTCTAAAGTACCTGCAGATGCCATCGAATATTACGACATCTGTCAAGTGTTCTCGTTTCTTAAGCTAGATTGATTATTATATGACGTTTCAGGACAAAATTCCAACAATTAATAATTTTTACACAGGTTAGAATATTCGAAGTCCACGGAAACGTGTCGACTCGATAATTTTTGACAATAGTTCTGACATGTTCCGCTTGAGTTTTATAGGAATAAATTATTATCAAAGGTTGTTTCGCCCTATAAAAATTTTTTTAACAATTTTAACTATCGCTACCAGCATGTCACTTGGCGGAAATGTGTCGTGTTGATTATTTTTAAATAATAGTTTATCTCGGTTTAGCACTTGATCGGAACAACTCAGAACTACCGCCAGAAGTGCTGAAAATAATCTAACATTTCGCGATTTTCAATCTTTTATGTTTCTTAATTTACTTTTTTTTGTAGAGAATTTAGTAGTTGATTATCATATAGCATTATAGGAAAATACTGGAGTAATTAACAACATTGCGCACGAAGCGCGTTTAACATTTTGCAATGTTTCCACACAGTGGATTACCAGGAACGTAAAAAGAAAAATAATTAAACGCGAACTGTGTGCATGTCTGCTGCTTAGCATTTAAATGGTTCGTATGCGTTGCATGCATCGCGGTATTCAAATGTGGAATGCGAGCTCGCAGTTTCATTCAGTCCCGTCGTGAATATTGAGAATGATGATACGACAGTGCGCAATTCGTTTCCTTCTTTTTTTATATATTTCATTAATCACGTTTTTTCCGTAACTGAGAGCATTTATCACAGTTTATCACGTGCAATGCAGCACACCTATTTGCAACCGACACATTCGGGTCCCTTAGGCTTAACCGTTGCAGGATTGTAACTAATGTAACACGAATACACACGCACATTGCGAAGAGCCGTTTGCATCCACTGCATTAACCATTTCGGTACCAAAGCTTTGATTATACTGTAACTCATTACATCTGTTGGCGTCCGTCAGAAGCAGATCACATCGAACATTATCAGATATATCGCACAGTTACATCGCACCAGAGCATTCAACGTTTATAATTTCACTGTAATAACCATAACAAAACATAATCTAGAAGATAAAATTGCAATAATTACATATATTGAGATATACAAGAAAATTCTTAATTTTTTTACTCAGTTTTAAATAGTACGAAATAAATAAATAAAGATATTAGGCGAAATATATATATATATATATATATAATCTATAATGGTATATCTTTTTCGGAGATAACAAAATCCTTTTCGTACTCCATTAATTTTTATGGTTCAAAATAATTATTTATTTTCGTTTTCAAAGCAGACTTAGGTCATTCGGACAACTTTTCGGTGCTCCCTTAAAACTAATGTTGCTCTCGTGAATCGAAAATGACAGAAACACCCGTTTACGTGTATGCAAGCGTGAGAGGCATCGCGTACGATTTGAGCCGCTGTACAAAGTGGTCTGTACCAGCTGCTGCCGAGGAAAATACGCGCAGTAAATGTCACGACAGGAATCCGGTAGAATCGAAACGCGCCTGCTGCCGCTACAGGACTTCGAACAAATAATGGCCGAGCTGATGGCACGCCGGTTTCGATGTAGGAAATTTCTACTGCAGTGTTATAAGCGGATTGTATGCTACCGTACTGCACATCGAATGTACATACTGACTTGAGCTAGAATAATTGTTTTAGGGAGAATGAAATTCTCTGACTGTCTTCAACGATCTCCAACTATAATTGATGATTTAATTTAGTTGCTATCGAAGGTGGCTTAAACTTGTAGAATAAATATAAATTCTGTGAGACTAGGGAATAACTATTAATTATATTTTCTTCGCGCGCAGTATTTGCTTTACAAGTATACAGTTCAAACAGATTCTACGACTTCTTTGTCGAATAATTTCTCTTTCATAGCCAGATTGTATGTCGCGCAAGTGTACAAAGCAAAGAGATTACTCGAATACTCCTTGACGCTAATCCAATAATACGTTGCTGACAAGTTAATTAATGACTATTGGCGATTACGTACACAGCAGAACACACATTCAAGACTAATTTCGCACCAGTAGAACATAACATTTATTGACTCTAAATATCGATCGATAATTATATGGAGTTGTATACGTGTCGCATATTTATTGTTTTTCGTTCGATATAAAATACTTATTTATTCTCGATCGACAATAAGATGTTATTGCTGTGCATTTCGCGTCATGTTATGAAAAACAATATTCGGCGTAGGGTAGCAGAGTGTCTACAAAGTGCGCGAGATTGCAAATTTTAGCCACTTTTGCAAATACGTTTCCAATGTACTCGTACTGTTTGCGCACGTGAATGTTTATTCTGTAGAAAGACTATAACGGACTAGCCCAGAAAAAATACGAATATATTCGAATTTTTCAAGAGATCAATATCGTTCATGTCGACATAAACATCATATGACCACGAAAATACTCGGGAAATTGGTGGGCAATGTACTTGTCGACGGCGGACCAATGCACATTCTTTTCTACTTGATCTATTACATGTAATCCTCGTATTATAGATTTTCTGCAAGAATTTGTTATTTGAAAAAAACTTTTTTTAATACAGCACAATATTAAGAGCTAGTTTATAATTGCTAAAATACAATTACAGATTATTTTATTATTTACTTTATAAATTTTTTATTATATAAGATTATTTTTGTAAAATGAAAATAAAGTTCGTAAAGTGAGAATCGAGATTGAATAAGATTAAATATTGCAAAATTTATAGGAGAAAATAAATACATTTCCCAATTCATGCAGAAAGAAAATTTTTATTGGTTACCATATACTATGAGTTTCATCAAGAGGACTTTCCGAAATATGCAGATAGTATTGAAAATCTATAGCATACGTAATGTGCGCTATAGATTTTTAATATTGTTACCTTTAAAAATGCAACCTAAATTGCTTCGTTTGTGACTAAAGCTCAATCTATGTGTATGTCAAGAAGATCCTATTGCATCTTGGGGGAATTGCATGTCGCATTGATGAGGCTAGTTTGCTAGACGTAGCAGCGAGATAATAGCATGCAAGTCCGGACTAATACGCATTAGTCCGTCTCCGTGACATTATCAGAATCATCGTCATTATATTGCTTAGCTCGCAAAATTATGACATACACGTTTCTGGTATTACATCCGTACTATATATTTTCAGTATAATTTTAAAGGATCATATTCATCTCTGAATATTAAATTAATATAAAAACTTATTAATGTCTAACATAAATTATAGAATACATATATATACAGTATTATTAAAAGTATTGACATAAAATATCAACAAACGACAAAAACTTCTGATGTATTTTAAATTCAAATTCAATTTTATGCAAAAGTATCGTTAAAAATGAATAGTTTAATTTCTAGATTTGTAATTAATTCATCACAAATCTGCATTTAGGATACAATATAAACTATACTCTTCTAAATATTTTTTAATATTATTCATAGTAACGATAGTTTAAATAATAGAACACGATCGATCGTGGAAAGAAGCTTTTTGTGAACGCGTTGCGAGCTTAAAAAAGAACGAGTGCACATCAATTTTCCAACCTAAATGAAATAAGAAATTGATGGATGATGAAAACGTCCATGTTCAATTGGCGCTAGGATTCACTGGATAAATTCTTTTCGCCTTTAGAAAATTTATCTTTTCCATGCTACCATTTTTGTTACAAATTTAATTGCGTTACTGCAATACGATGAGAATGAATTATGATATGAATATCGTGATGATTCTTAAATACGATAATAAATCAATTTTATTTCTTTATTTTCTTTTAATATCCTCATATGAATAAATTACAAACTAATTGATTTATGCTTTTCAAGTTATTAACTCTTTGTGGGGCGGCGACTCTGTTTAAGGTCACTCTTTTTATTTTACAAACTGCTCGTCCAATCTTGGCCTATGACGTAATTTGACAATGCTTTATTCAAATCTGAGGTTAAAAATGAAAAATTCAAAATGGTAGTTTCATTATGATGGACAGAAAAAATAAAAAATAATTTGATTATCATAAAACTTGGTTATATGGAGTTTTTAATTGCGGAGTAACATCAAGTTTACAGTTTCGCTTTATTTGAAGCTCATCAGTGCTATGTAAATAGTGTTGATTGTCAAACTGTCAAACTCTGATTAATTGTTCGAAAAAAAAAACATTAGAACGAGACTAGTCATTCTTCGTAGTTTTTTTGGACGCTACAGAGACAAGGTTTCTTCAAATCAAACAAATTTTTATACGTTGGAATAGTCCAACCAAATGGATGTTTAAATTAAGAATGTAATTACTTTCATTAAAACTAAATTTTTTTGACTGAACAAAATATGTTTCATTTAAAATTAAATTTGTTTCAATGAAACAAATGTAAATGGAATTCTCGAGTCCCCACAAACAAATCTTTTTCTCTGTATAAATACGAATCCGGCTTTCAAATTATTTCATTATGTCATAATTTTGAGAAATTAATTTGCATTTAAAGTTGCAAAAATGGCTATTTTTACATATTTTATTGTATTATAACTATAAGTTTTGCGGTGTATTATATTTAACCCTCTAAACACAGTTAAAGGATTAAATTAAAGTTTTTAGATTCTAAGAGTAAAATTGAATTCAACGACCCCGAAAATCTTTAGAAAGTAGGACCTTCCGTGAGTTTTTATTTTGTTAAAAAGTTTTAAAGAGTTAATTATGAAGACAGGTGAAGTATATAAACTGATTTCTGTTGATCTAAAATGTTTATAATTAATAATTTAACTCTATGGCATAAAATTAATTTAGTTTTATCCAAAAACTTCATTCATAATTGAAGAAAATTCTTGAAATACAATTGTGATGAAACATTCAAGTTTTTCGATCAAAGAAAATCTAAGTTTGAGACAGTTAAAGTTCTCTATTTGATTATTTTATTATAATCAGAAAATGTTTCCACGTAATTGCACTTCATCTCTATCCTTATCGAATCGACCGGATTGTGGCTCGTTTCCTTAGCTTTTACTCAACAATTATATGAGTTATGTTACATGAGTAACGTTCAAATACAATTCTCGTCGCATATAATCATAGTTACTAAGCAAAGTTTCGTCGACGATTTTGATTTGATGGTTCGGAGGTACTTGAGATGTTTTCAGCCGGAATTGTCGAGAACGAGAACGACGCGAAGTAGTTATCGCGTGTGACGAGAGTACATCTTACAAGTTTCATCGGTTTCTCAGTGATGAGAAGAAAGATGAAGTCAGGCGGTCGAGGACTCTCTTCATTGAGGAGTTTTCTTATTCTACGCGCGCATGTAACCGTGTCTCCGGCACGAGCGGGCTCGTCGCTTTAACGAAACGTATATAATATACCAACTCGGCTCGTCTTTGCGAACGGGTTAAGCCAGTTCATGCGGTATACTTAAAGGAAGGATGAAGGGAATGACTTACGAGTGACACCCGGAAAATATAACGGTTCTCAGAACCAGACTCCGGGTAACTTCCCTAGTCGTCGAGGGCTAACCAGATTGCACCGCAGTAGCGAACTGTGCTGAGAGAAAATGGAATGGCAGGTACGAGCTTTGCGGTGTGACTCGATTATTATTTCGGAAGTGTCGCATCGTCCTTAGGGTGCATGCGGCTTCATTCGCCTTTGTACGAGATTTTCGTGACTTGTAACCAATTACGAACAATGTATACTTTTGTGTATTGAGCGAAGATGGAATATATGTTTTAGATATTTTCGGAAGAGTATATTTCCATTGGGAAATAACTTATATTTCGATGGAATTATTCATTCATTCCTCAATAATATCTTGTTTAAAACAATTATTTAAATAATCATGTTTAATATAAAATTGTTTTAAAGGTCATTTTGGGCGTAGTTTTAAGCTAAGTTGGATTTTTTCTTGCAAAAATTATCTTCAAGTCTAATTATATGGAGGTAGTTCATAGCGAATTCTATTTGTAATCAACCCAGTCACCCAATCATTTTATCTGTCTACGTACCTATTTTAAGCTTTATTTATTCTGTTTTTAATTGTGTAATGTACACATATATTTCTTTGTACTCAGTTATGAATAATTCCGTTAATAAATCACAGAGATTAGTAAAGAGCTAGACGAAACATTCTCTCGTGTATATTTGCGTTCCAACTCTAACAATAAATTAGTAGTTACATGATTTTTTAGTTCAATTTTTATATCAATGCAATTTTTATGTTGCATAAATCATGTAATCAACAAACAAAGTAGATAATAGTTGGACAAGTAGAGAAAGTTAGATATTTTATTAAATATAAATATTAATAGTCAGTAACTGAAGTCCACCGAATTTTCTCTCTCATAAGTTTTCGAATATATAACTATTTTCCTCAAATGTCTCAACATTTTAAACGGAAGAGTTTTTTCATAAAGATAGCCAAACGGTGAGATGAAAAAGTTCATGAATGTATAATACAGGGTCACTGAACTGAGAATGTCGTATGTGAATCGACATGGACTGGAAATCGTGTCGACGACCGTTAATCCTTCGAGGGTCGATCGATGACAAGTGGAAGTGACTTAACACTCGAAATCATCACTTCGTTCCCGTCGTAAGTTCTCATCTCGAATGGTGAAACGTCTCGTTTCCGTTCGCAATTTCGCGAAAGTGGAGACGAAGCACTAAGTATTTCCCGTATTTAGGAGTATTTCTTCAGTACGCGTCATCAATTCGTAATTTATCGTAATAACGTGTAGCAATCGACATTTAATGATAATGATGCCATTAGAAGAAATATTAGCAGGCATGATTATATGCAATTATATTCTCAGAATTCTTCTCAGAATTTATTGAATAAATAGAGATTATTAAAATAATAATAAAAATAGCATATATCAGGAATAATGTTGAGCATAAAATTAACAAACTAAATTTAATGTAACATTATAATAACAAATATACAAATGTATTTTTAAAAAGCTCGCAAATGTTCGAATTTGAAATTGTTTTTTTATTATTCGCGATATTAGTTATTATAAAACAGAAAATAATTATATACAAATGTATACAATTAATATTAACGTAAACGTAAAGATTATGAATTTAAGCTAATTATCATAAGCTGCAAGCAGCAATTATAACTTCAAGAAATCACAGATGGAAGGAAATCATACTATCACATTCGTTACATCGTCATTATGGCTGAAATAACAAATATTGGAATTCATCGCGGTTAACGATTGCTAAAACGGGACAGTGGTATGAGCCGCGCGGAAAGTAGTGATTCATAGGGGTGTAATATATGAACTTTATGTACTGGAAGCTGCCGCGGATTACAAATTGCACGACATTAGTCGGAGGATTTATGCATTTCGAGGCTGAGAAAAGGAGAGGGGAAGGGCAAAACTTCCCGTTTAATGTGCCGCCGCGCTGGTTATAAGTCGAACGCAGGTAAAGGGAAAATTTCTCACCATAGATTGCGACCCGCGCTATTACGACGCAAGGGAAGACGAACGCCTTTGCATAACATTGTCGTAATTAACTTCCTGATTGCCCCGCGGTCGCCTCAACTCCAAAGGGGTCGCCTCTATTCGTATGCCAGTATAGTTTACTATTCTCTAGGAAACCAGCCCGCATTAATTTACTTTGCCGCAGATATCGGGGTGTTCCGAAATGTCTCGAACACCCCTTTCAGGAATAGGATTCAGAGCAATTGTGATTATTGAATTAGATGTTAATGCTGCGATAATTTTCAGTACTATAATTAATAATAATCGCCCTCTACAACATCATCTATTAACCCTTTAGGGGAGAATGTTGTATATTTGCAACATTCAATTTAAAATTAAATTCGAGATTAATTTGGGATCTGTGCTGATTGAAGATGAAAATATACGTAGCGTTAGATACTATAATGGGATAAGATTACCGAAATCACATTACTTTTTACATAAAGGCTTATGAGTCAGAAATTATGAAGAATATTCTTAAGTTTTTTACAATATGATATACTGCAATCTTTTTCTTTTTTATATAATTTTTTACATTATTATAACGTTTAAAATGAGGATTTTTTTCAGTATGATACAATTATTTGGGCGCAACGAGAAAAAAAATTGCACCTAAATTGCACTATGCTGAAATAAAAAATGTAAGAAATGTAAGAATGTTAGGCAATGTGCGATTTAGGAAGTTAGATTGTGATACGATTTAAGAAGACTACATTATGATGTGATTTAGAAAACTAGAGCATTTTGTAAACCTTTATTTATTTAATTTACAAACAAGAATGTAAAGAAAACCTTATTTTTAATTTTTTTAACCTTATTAATTTAATTAATTTATTAATTTAATTCTAATCACAGGAAAAATGATCAAGACTTTGGCTATTTACTTTATATTATTTGCAATTCTGCTATGAAATATGTCGAAAAATAGCAACGCTATCATCATTTTTTATTTGCATAAGTAACGCTCCTATTATTACGTTTCATGTCACGAATGTAATGCAATAGTGTTACATACCATGTAGTTCTCAAATAACTCGTACGAAAGTATGTAAGTATATAATAATTGAATTTTTAGGCAACGTACGTAATGCAATTTAAAAGCCAGTGCGATTTCGGCACTCCTATTCGGCACCTAAATTCCCCATCATATTAAATCGAACTTGCAATTTCGGCAACTTTTCCCTTTAGTATTTCTATTGCCAGAAAAGCTATACGTCGATATACATATATCGATATATATTGATAGAATATGTATCAGATATAGAAACGATATCGTCTTGTCTTAAAAAGAACCATTTTTGCTGATTTTGCTCAAAAATGTTTCTTTTTAAGACAAGATAACATCGTTTCTAGAAAATTAAATAAATAGTTATCGTTTTCAACATTCCCTAACTAGAGAATTAAATAAATTGTTATTGCATTTAATGATCCCTAGAGAGTTAAATAAATAATCATCGCTTTTGACGACTTTTTTTAATTGCTGAAAAAACACATTACATCGAATGCGTTTATACCGAATTATTTTATCGCAATTTATCGATAGATTGCACGACCAAATAAATGGAACATATCGAATTTGCCAACAAAGGCAGCGAAATGATAATTTATCGCTCGACTTTTGGATGTTTTTGCATAATCGTTGCATGAAAATTTATTACGACACGCGATAAGACGATAGAGATATAATGCCGTTAAATTGCTGCATTCGTGTTAAAAGCTTCGCTTCTATGTATCTCGTAACGCGAATGAGTATTCACTGTCGATATCACCAATATCAGAAATAAAAGCGTTTGTGTTGAAATTGTCCCAAAAAAACATAAATGATTAAAAACGATATGCCTGGGTATGCATTGCATTTTATGAAATCTGATATTGCACGGAAATGTATTGCGTTTTTTTTTATAGAGAAAAATTGTCAGATGTCAATATCGAAAATATATATCTGATAATATGGCAAATATAGATAAAATATAATATTAAGTATGCAAGATTAAATTAATATCAAGTTTACCAGTTTTTTAAATTATATAAGCAATAAATAACAAATAAAAATAATTGTAATTAACAAATATTTAAGATTATCTGCTATATAAAAATGAATAATAATTTAATACCGATATTATATATCGGCAACGTAATATTTATGTAGTTATTCAAAATATATTTCGTGAATAAGTTTTGTTGTAAGATAAACATATTTAGAAACGTATAGTTCTAATTGACATTAGTCGATTACGCGAACTGTAAAACTGCATCAAAGGCGATTTTGTGAAATTTGGTTAAGCCCAACGAATCGATGCCTCTCGTTCCCCATTCGACTATATATACATCTTCCGCCTTTGTAACCACATGGGAAGAGTGCCAGATAACCTTTTCGGAAGCATCGGAAGACCGATGAAAAATGTATGCCGCTATTCACACTCTGATGCATCGCCCGCCGCAATGACTCTAAATTTGGGTTAAAATGCGTATTAAATTCGCACTTTACATTCATATATATAAAAAAGAAGTTATCGTAATATTTTTAATTTTAGTCTTGTGGCTTATTCACAACTTAGTATTCCCTTTTTTGATACTTTAATAAATAATAAAATTAAATAATATGATATTAACTGCTTACATCAATTATAGCGTCTATCGATGACAAATTTTTCAATCTTATAATTTTTAACTTACTATAAATTTAAGCAAAATTTATTAAAATGAAATATTTCTTGTCGTTTTACAGGGTATTAATCATATCATAATATGTTTGCGTATGGGAGATAACTCACTAAATCAACGACAGCGTTTCTGTTAACGAGATATACATACCATTTTTTCTCGCTACTTGTATTTAACACTAAATACAATATAATTTTTATTATAAATTTTATTACATTAATTTCTAACTAGGAATTGAAATAGAATTTATTAAAATAGAATATATCTCTTGTGTCTTTATATAAGATATTAGTCATATCATGGAGCGCGCACATGTACTGATGTAACATGTATATATTTGCGTATATAGGGGATACTGTTCAACCAAGGACGATGATTCTGTTAACGAGATAGACCGCTGTGCTACGTATTTAGCGCTAAATACAATCTGTGCGAATATGAGTTTTGTTTATCTGAAATGAAAATCGCATTCAATTTAAACACGAGATGAAAATCAAACAATCGCATTTGGTTGGACTCAAGTGCACATATGAGTATAGTGTTTCGCAAATAGACTCGACATGCTTCAAATTGCGGAGTATGCAATGTTCTCTTGATTCAAACTATCTCATTTATTCAACTGTAATCCCGCGAGAGAAAGAGAGAGAGAGAGAGAAAGATTACTTAAATTCATATTTCATTCATATTCGTGTTTAACGTTGTGAACGCTTGGACGATTTGATACATTAGGCGTAAATTAAATGCTTTCACCTCGAGTTCCTTGAATGTCCGTGAAAATACGTATATACAGTAATCTTATGTCCAGTTCTTTCCGCACAATTTGCATTTCTGGTCCGAATGTGTACACATTCCTGCAATTTGCATTTCCGCAGATCGTTAAGCTTACGAATTCTCGCCGCTTTTGCGTCTTTCGTCCTATCGTTATCGCGGCCGACTTGGCTTTTCGGTTGGACCACGCGCCATGCGGAGAGATTTTAATTGGCGCAGAATAGTAGCATGGAATTCGTTGGGAATTTGGTTGATAGTAAGCGGATTTCTGTTCTCGTAGTTTGAGCATCTCCATCTTTATGCGCGGTATTCATAGAAATTCCTAGCCCGTTTTCCAGATGCTGTTGAATAATCGCGAAATTGAATTGTTGCCTAATAACAAAAAAGAATCAGCCGTCGTTGAATTAATTGTGGATTGACCCGTAGAAGATATAAAATAATACATTTTAAGAAAATATATATGGTATAATCACGTGGGAGTTTATTGAAAACTTTGCAGAAACATTTTCATACTGCAAATTCGTTGCCGCAACGCATCGTCTATTCTCTTTATGAAACTCGCAAACGGAATTATGATAGGTACTCTTTGAATGTAAATCATTTTCTTATCGAGACCAGCGATACAAATTTTGCGTGCGAATGTTTTTATACCGGAGATGATTACTGCTAGTTCGTATGCGAAAAACGCGCCAGTATTTTCTCACCAGATCAGAAGTATTGCGTTGGCACGTTCGACGATAACACACATTATGAAAACACTGGCGGACTGGTGTAAAACAGAGAATAGAATACATTTTGTTCATCGGAAAAATGGGGAAAGCATGGTAACGCATACCATGTACGCCTGCTCTGCATTCATAAATGGTGAATGCAAAAAATATAATAGAGATATAATTGCAGTAAAGGAAAATTGAATATATTGGCTATCGCACGAAATTCATTTCGCTAATCGAGAAACGGTCTTGTCACGATTTTTGGGAGATAATTCATTTTGTTTCATCGGATTGACAGATAATAATATTTTGTTAGACGAGACCTACTCGATTTTAATAACCTCGTTAATAACAGTCATGCGTATTGAATTTATAGTAGTGTAGATATATGCAGTTATACAACACTACCTACTTTGTTTAATATTAACATGTCTGTGTCTCACTAAATAATTCCTTGTCTATATTACAACTATGACATGGTTAGCGATTATTCTAATTGACGCGGTGACTAAATTGAGTTAAAAGATAATAATAATCAATAACAATTAACAAATCCAGATTACGAACGCAACGTTGCAACTTTGAGAGTAATAGTCTTTTTGTGCGCTATTAAAAACATCAACAAAGTAAAAAAAAAAATGATAATAAAATTTTCTTTGACGATCCTAGAATTTATTAATACTTCTTTGTTCGCTCCTATAGTCTCTTGGAGACTTCAAGGAATTCGCGAACGTCTTTTGTATCTAAAACCGTAAAGTTGATCGAAAAATTTTTCGCATAGGATGGTTCTATGACTGGGAAATAGCAGGGGAAGTGCAGAAATGTCTGTAATTAAGAACTAATCAGATTCTGGTAACGACGATTTGCATTCTGTGCAAGTTACTCAGATTGCACTTACAGTATTGCCAGGACTGTTGTTAATTAGTGCCGTGGAGCGGGACAGTCTGGTATTATTCCGGCAGAAACCGGTAACGAAACTTCGCTTATTCTCCCCTAAGACGATAAACTGTCGCTCCAGAAATTGCGTTTATGTTAGCACGCACCTGTTTAATTATCCTACATTTATAGCGCATCTGATACTAATACGAGCTTTTATGTCGTTTTTCAAGAACCTAAATGAAATTTCTGTTAAAATGAGTACATATCAAATTTTTCGATTAAGTTAGATATCGAAGAAATAAATTCCTTATTTGGAACAAATCTTGAATTCTTGACGAAGTAAATAGACTGGTATTTTAATTAGAAATCAATTAATTGGTAACTTCATCTCCGTATAATTTTCAAATGTTAGCTACGAAGAGAATGACGTTAAATCTATCTCAAGTTCAATACGGTTTAATTTCCGGCATCGGTGAGATAATTAAATCGTAAATGATGCCGGTATGCATGCATTGATGCCGTCTACGCATTACTCATCACCGGACATATGTTATAAACGTCGAATATTATAGCTGGTATTCGTATTGCGATCGCGTACGTATCCTATTTACGTCACACGCGAGAGCCGAAGGGACAAATAAAATTCGTGGCTGTGTGAATCGATATCGGTGGTAATGAGTGCCGCGTGAACGGCGCGTTAATAATTCGCGTTGGGTTCCGGTAATTAGCAGTGCGGCTCGCGAACAGCATATATCGGCAGTACTATTTTCCCTCGTTCTCACGATGACCACACACTTTCTCGCTAAATCGGCCGCTGAAATTCAATTATCGCAGCGGGATCCGAGAGAGTAAAGCGTTCGTCGCGACGCGACACGGAATTCTCCGGAGAAGAGAACGGGGCGAAACGTGGAAAAATTTAATAGACGGTGTCCACGTATGGCGTTCCTAGAGAAACGCCAGAAGCTTGAATTCTCGTGATGTGGTAGAATGATGAAATGTTCGTAAAAAGCGTCACGCCGCGCTCGCTTTGCGCATGAAAAGGGGAAGAAGTCTCGGCTGCAGGACAGCATTTTGTCGGAAAAATATATCGATTACACTTTCCTGAGATAGTTTTCGTTAGAATTTTATCTGTAATAATATTTAAAAATATGTTGAGAATTCAAAATTATTCAGGAAGAAATAAATAAATTATAAATTTTATACTGGCAGCAATTAAGGGCAAAATGTATTTTTACAATATAAATATTGTAAATTATCAATTGGAAAATACATCGTTTATAATAACAAGATAAAAATAAACTCTTGACATTTAACAATAAATTAATGTTCAATTAATGGACAACTGAAAATAATAACTGTGCGATAATTCATGCGCTATTATTTAACAATTATATATTTCTAGATTCTTTACATCGAATTAGAACAAAATCGTATTATTGAATACAGATTGCAATTCAAACATGAATTTGATTGGAGAACACAAAAATTTTATTTTATTGAGCTACTTTTTTAATCATACTGACTTATAGTCATATAGTTGCAGTGGGAAAATTTTTTGAGATTTTTCTTTTCTCTAACTTTTTTTATTTATTTATTACTTTTTACTATTTGTGTTCATTTAGTTTAAGAACTAATTGACATTAATTACACTCTTCAAGCATGGGAATTGGAGAAGTTCTATCTACAGCATGAAACTGAATCTATTGCCATTACTTTGTAGTGATTAACGGATCACTTTACTATTTGTACATCGTTGAAAATGGCTTGAATGGAACCGAAACGTCCGATTTCGTTCTAATTCAATGTAAGAAATGTAAAAATATATTAATTTGTTAAATAATAGCGCATGAATTATCACACAGTTATTATTCGCAGTGCGTTTTTAAATATTTAAAATATAAACATCGATTATACTTTCTAAATGGTCTAGATAGTTTTCATTAGAATTTTAATCTACAATAATAATTTTAAAAATATGTTGAAAAATTATGGTTTTTTATTTAAAAAAATATAAATAAATTTCAATTTTTGTAATGTAAGGCAATATTAAAGACGAATTTTTTTTACAATCGTCGGAAAATATATCGATTATACTTTCTTGAGATAGTTTTTGATATCATTTTATTCTACAAAAATATTAAGAATTATTTAGGAAAATTATAAGTAAATTTCAAGTTCTATAAAATGCAAAGCAATTAATGACGAAATTGTTTACCTATATAAATTACCAAGTAACATAATAAATTTGTAAAAAATATAAATTAAATATTGAACAAATATTGTATGAGCCAGTCTATGAATTCCGTTATAATTCATTTGATTCGTTGCGTATAATTAAAGGTTGGCATGAGGTAAAATTTGATCAACCAGAAATTGTAAATGGAATGAAATAGATCACAAAATGCATCGAGTGCATGAATATTTTATCTACACGTATTTACGATATAATACGAGTGATTACCCATTTACACGTGACACGTTTTAATTAAGATTTCGTTGGCTTTAATCAGCAATGTAATATTGTGTCACGTTTTCTACCTGCATTTACTACAACTATTGCGCGCACAAACGAATCGTATTATGTATCCTTTTAACCATAAGATATTAGACATTAAAAAGTTGCAAATGCATTCTGCCAACGAGAATTATATCGCTGTTTGTTACTTCTTGTATACTCGGCACGATATATATCTGTCGCTCTCCGTGTAATAGTAGAAACGCGGAGGCGGTAGAGGAGATTTAAATTGTAAGTGAAAGAGGCGAGAAAAGGATAAACAGCGAGAAATACTTTCTAAGCTAGCTGACGCGATTATTATCTCCGCTTGCGGCTTTCATCTCGAAAAATATTGTATCTAAACCCTAGCAGAAACAAGAAAAGGAGCTACACAATATGTTCATTTATCTCATTTTAGAAAACAAATCAGTCAGTATTTTTGTTCGTAAATTTTACACATTCATAATTTATATGTAATATAATTTTTAATATAAATTTTTGTACTTAATTTATAATTAGTAATTAAAAACATCTAATCTATTTTTTCTACTTGATATTAAATTATAAAAAGAACGTATTTTTAGCAACTCTCTCTCTCTCTCTCTCTTCATTGATCGTATAAGTCTCAAGTCGCAATAAGTCAGTTATTTTCATCAGGTAATTTGCATTAAATTGATTGATTTTGACGCTCTTTGAATCTATATACATATAGTTGATGACATAATTAAATTTCAATCCTCAATTACCGAGATAATAGGCTTTGCGAACTTAAGTACTTAAGTGCAGTGATGCTGTGATCGCTAGCAATAAATGGAAGATATTGTTACCTGCAGACATTTCCACTTGACTTTCGATCTGAATATTTTAATAATATACTCGGAATATAATTTAATAATATGCATCAAATTAAAATTTAAAAAATAATAATTTTTATGATATTCATGATCGTCGACAATAAATAGAAGATATTGTTACCTGCAGATACTTGCATTTGACTTTCAATCTGAATATTTTAATAATATACACGGAATATAATTTAATAATATATATCTCGAATTAAAATATAAAAAATAATAATTCTTATATGATATTCGGCACATGTAAGGATTATAATGCGTAAATTAGAACTGAAAAGTACGATATATTCCAGTTTATCTCTAGTTTCGCCATTCTAATAATTTCATCTTAATATCGCGTAATCACACCCTGTAACTACGACAATTAAGCTGATATAGTCGCTTTAGACTCAATATGTCTGTGTGTGTGTGTGTGTGTGTTTACACACACACATATATCTAAACTTATATGAGTGTACATCGACGCAAACCACTCGATTACATTGCTGTACTCGCCAGTTTTTATTTCCACGGGTAAATAAGGCTCCAGCGTTCCCCTGTGGGCATTATTTCGGGTTACGTTCCCATGGGTCATAGCAGCAAATTCGCTTTGTTCGGTTTTTTTTAGGCTCTCTTCCCACAGTCGCCGTTAATTCGTTTCGGTGGTTTGGCCGCCGCCTGAACAATGGGAGGGACCATTTATACATAGAATTGATTTATTCGCTGGTTAAGCTTTCGCTAGTAATAACGCTTTTTATTATTTCGATTACCTTAAATCGTTTTTATAAAACTTACAAACTCACACACACACACACACACACACACACGATAGTATCACGATTAATGTTTGAGTTGATCTCCATATTCAACTTTTATTTACACAAAATGTTCCGGAAATCGTGGAAGGAAAGTGTGATTCTATTTCGTCTTTAGGAAAATCAGAAGTTTAATTAAATATTCGTTAGATACGTGTGTCTCGACTTAACGGACTGTAGATTATAGATTATTATATCTGCTGTGTTGTGTTTATTGTATTGAGTAATCAAGAATACACAAAAAAACAGAATATTTACGCACGATGTATTTTATTCCTTTATTAATTTGTCGAAAATGTTGCGAAACAAAACCCGAAAACAAAACCTCTGCATTTGAAAAAATTTATTCTGCGTTTTTGACTTATTTTTTCGTGTAGAATCACTCCCTTTCCACGTCTGCCTAGCTGACCTCCCCCCATTTAACCAAATCTGAACGAATAAATTATATAAAAATGCGCTATTTATGCGCTCTCAAAATCCACAAAAAAAACTTTTGGACTCATTCAGTTTAACTAAAAAAAAATTTTTTTGTTGGGAGGCTGAGTAGACTGTCAGTCAGTCCCCTCGCATATGTTAATAATAACCGATTTGGAAAATCAAATACACAGGATTTATGCGCTATTTATGCGCTTTCATATTCACATAGTTTCAATTTTTGCGCACGAGAACTGTATATTCTATATCATCGGTATACTTTATTCTTACTCATAAATTCGAAAAACTTAGCATTCGTTATGAAAGTTTACTAATCAACTTATTAATATTGCAACAGATAAAAAGACTTTTGTCACAGTATAAATTTTCGTAGTTTTGCATAAATCAGAACCAAAAGATTCCTTTTTTTAATTACACCGCGATGACTTCTGAAATTTTCCCAAGTTTCAGGATATCACAAAACTTAGTTGAGACTTTGCTAAGTTTCTCTTCGAAACTTCGAATCGTCGTCGTGCGGGATCACGTCGGTCACGATTGTTGCCAGCGTTTCATTTTGAAGGATTTCAATGTATCCTCTTTAAGGTGAACAAACTTATATTTGTCGCCTACTAGCCAACCTCCCTGCTCCCCCTCCCTCCTCCCTCTCTTCCCCCTCTCCCCCTCACCCTCTTTCTCCTCCTCTCCTTCTCCCTCCCTCCCTTTCTGTCTCTCTCTCACTCTCACTCACTCACTCACTCACTCACTCATTCACTCATTCACTCACTCTCGCATATATGTAGAATGAAGTTTGAGTAGAAACGTCCGCGTTTTCTATTCCGTTCGGGACATATGACCGTTCACGAATTTGTGCATGGTCAAAACAAAAAATCTTTGTAAAGGAATGAAAAGTCTGCCAAAACGTTGACAAAATTGGAACAGGAAATATGTAGACTACGTTGTAGTATAGCTGTTTGCTAGTAAAAAAGTTCACATGAAAATGATTGTTAGCACATTTCTGTGCCGCTCTAAAATTAAAAAATAACGATCGAAACGTATTTCCAATTGGAGAAATGCGATCCTTTCAGATTAAATTTTTTTTAAGCCTACTAAATTAAAATTAAAAAATGCTTATGTGTGTAATGAATGAGGTCTTTGTATTCTAAGAACTTTTTTAATAACCTGCCCTTTCCTAGAATATTTTATTTCCATTACATATAGTATAGCAGAAATTTCAATAAAAATACCGTTTATTGGTGGAAAATACCAGAGCCACATTTCCCTCAGAAGTACGTGGAATACAATCTTGGAAATCGCGATTTTCTATCTCTTTCGAAAATCTGACAAAGCACGTACAGTCTAAGATCTCCCGAGGCGAAACGCAATACTCCGAGATACCTATACATGGCGCTTTCCTATGGCGGCTTTATCGTCCGCTTTGCTTTCGAGGCGTTGCTACGAGTCTCAAAAAGTACCTCACTATACTCCGCAACGTTTTTTGGCTAATAAGATTTTACAACGTACGTCGTGCGTCGTCTAAACGAGCATAATCCCTCATCCTATGCACGTACACGATATCGTGGAAGATTTCAGAACACGTATCTAAACGTGTTTTTTGCTTCATTTTTTCATGTTGCCAGACAACGTATTTTATATTTAATAAGGCGCTCTTATTTCTTCTCTAAGTGTTCATTTAATTACCAAGAAAATATATATTTCTTTAAAGGACACAATCTTTTTAAATAAAGGAAGTTGTACATTAGAGATACTTAAATAAATAAATATTTGAGTCTCTCGGTGGACTAAAGGCTTATAACTTATAACGAGGATACTAGTATATAACGTTTCTTTCTATTAAGGGGAGATATCAAGGAAGATACTGGTTTATAACATCAAAATATAAGTCGATTTTTCATAAATTGATAGTACATCTCTTCGAGAATATGTTCCTAAAATTTTAGAGCGAAAATCAGAATTCTTCGATAAATTCAGCGCTTCATCTGTAACCGAAGCGCGGCGTGCAGATATAGGCGCGCGAACATAATTATCGACTTGATTATAGAAATATCGAGAAGCATTTGATTTCTATTTACAGCGACTTATCAATAAAATAATCTGTTAACGCAATGTCTGGGTGGACATATACAGAACGCGAATGAAAGTTTTAACTCAATTGGAGATGCCAAAACACCTTAATTACGATGCAAAAATACTCGAAATTGCCAATTTTATTGCCACTGGCATTTTCAACATTATTCTCGGATATTCTGCCGTTTTGAAAATCATGAATGAATTGAAAATTAATATTTAGCCAGAATGCAAGCATTTTGTATGGCGCACAGTAAACCTCCAGCAGGAGCGCCGACTGAGTAGCATGAGACAGGCTCCAGCAGCTCGCAGACTGACTCAAATTGCTCGGAATGAATTTAATAAGGAAGCTGAAGGGCTACTGTATGTCCTTGGAATAGGAAATTAGCCTCCGAACAGTGAAAATACTCAAGAATTATTTTTTTACATCGAAAATTTTAAACGTATTTTTCTTGAAATCTGTAAAAGCCCTATAAGCGCAAAATATTCCTAGAATGTTATATAAATATTAATAAAAAAAATTAAAATTAAGTTATAATATTTTGAGAGAGAGAGAATATCATATAATAATTTTTAATATTATGAGAGTATTCTATAGAGATTAGGTATATGTCCACTTACATAATATCCTTGGTATTGTTTCCTTAATGTCCCCGACATATTATTAAAATATTTATAAATATTAACCATTTTATAAATATTAACTATTTTTAATTTAGTGCAATTTGAATTCACAATCCAGTAACGAAAAGTTCTTATCAGTCTATGCTACATCTTGTACTAAAAAAAATGTTTCGGCGTGATTTTAAGTACATATCCAGTACTACAACTGCGCGTCAAAATCATTTTCAGTCTTTAAACGTATACTTATTCTGAACAGATGTACCAGTTTCACTAATTAAAGTAAATTATGATACATTTCAATGTTTAAACAATATTACAGTAACATTAAATAATATTACTTTTAATAATAATATAACATTATCAAGAGTAGACATATAACCATCCATTAATATTTTGTGGATATTATTTAATATTATATAATTTTAGTAAAATATTCTGAAATGTTACATTTAATAAAAATATGCTTAAAATATTATTTAATATTAAATAATATTATGCACCTATAGGGAGTAGACTCTCCCCTTAAGGAACAAACTTCGAGGTTCTGACAACTTTTATTTCTTTCTTTCACAACGATTTACTTATTAAGGACAAAAAGATGTAAATCCAAAAAATAAAAGGTGGTATCACAATTAGTATTAAGAGGAAAAAAAAACGAATGTTACTATAATAACCCATCAGGAGTAAAGGGGAACTTACGGCATTCGATAGGAAGTCTCGAGAAAAGTCGGAGAAACGGAGAACGAAGAAACGTCGAGAATAATAGAAGCCACTAGACGTGGCAACTGAGAGCAAGAACGGAAAGTAGGAATGGAACGGAAAGAATGAATGAGTGAATCCTCTACGATCTCTTTGAGGTCAACTTCAGAGACCAAATCCGCGAGATGAGAAACGAGAAATATTGTACAATAGACGCAGAAGTACAAAAAATATCGAATATCGCGTGGCGAATAGTAAACGTAATATGCAACTTTGACTACAAAAATATACGGCACGTTTAATAAATTGTGATACATTGTTACAAGGTATAGTAAAATGAAAGTACCATATAATATACTAAAAAATATTTGAAAAGTATTTAAAGTATTTATATTGTAACTTCTAATTTACCTCCTATCTAGTTTATCACAATTTTTTTTAATCACTCCAATTTTCGATATGAATAATATATTCAATTCAATTAGTAATTTATTTAACACGTTCGAAATGAATAATTTCAATATATCAAAGAAATCGTTAATATATTAAATAATGTATTAATGTATTATTATTCTACAATACGTATGTTTACGCAATAAAATGATATGCATGATATATATAACACTTATTAAAGCGGCTCTACGTAAACAATCATAAAGAGCATTCCAATATATCATTCCAAATATAATTCCACATTTGATAATTCTGTCCGGTAAAGTCCATCAATATCGATTAATTATTAGTTATTTCAACACGTCATAATGGTATGGAACTGCTCAACATATAATATAATGGCATATTACCATACTAATCCACATTTCAATTCAATCAAATGCGTAGCATTGGTCAGATCCTACAATTACTATAATATAATCAACTATCTGCATTCGTGATGATCGTGTTATTCAAGTCACTAAATGTATTATTATTAAAACACATTGTGGACCTCTTTCATATATTGATTACAATTTCATGACCTCTTCCATCACATGCGTTTACGTTAATACATTTGGCTCGCTGCCGTGTCATTGGTCAGCATTTCCTGCGTTCTTGCTCAACCATTTTAGGTCCAGGAAAAATAAAAGTTTTAATGTACAGTTCCCAGAGTTGTTCGCTACATTTTCAGTTCTAATTTTCGCCAGCTTTGCTCCGCCAAATTGTTGTTGACATATCTCTAACTCCGACAATCCATAAATTTGTAATGGCTCGTTAAACCCAGAACCGATTTAAATTATTTGAAAAAAACTTTTAAAACATGTTCTACCTACACTGTTAAATACGTGCAGCCATATAGACGTAATCTATTAAATTATTTGAAGTGTGGAAAAAACCATATAGACATAATCTATTAAATTATTCAAAACGCGCAAAAGTTTTTTTTATTATCAGCCATCAACAAGGCTGTATACGGGTTTTTACCATACGAAATATCTGTTCGTAAAACTAGCACATGTCTTCTCTCAACCGTATTACTATTACAGAATGGCATCATTCTCCAGGAAAATACATAAGCATGCTCATTTCGCGCTGTGCGCGCGGCAGGCCATCCTCCCATAAAACCAGCGTCGCAACAAATTTCCCTTATTACAATGTAAACAGTACGTGAAAGTGTAATAGGTGCCGCTATTATTACCGTCATTAGATTTCATATTCAGCGATCGTTATTGCAAGAATTTTTTTTTACAACAGAATTATTTTCAGCTGGCATGTAATTTCTATGCGCAGATCATGTTTTGTTAAAGCGAGCGAAATATATATTATGTTAATAACACTTATTTAATAAAAAGTTTTTACGGCAAAATAAAAATTTTTTTTTTAATAAAATCATGATCGCACGTATGACTTATTTTTATCAAATAGCTGTTTAAATAGCGCTTTTTTTATCGAATAGTGTTATTAATTTTTTATATTCCGCTTTCATACAATAATATCTACTATATTATAGATATATATTATAGATATTATTAACATATCACAAAAAATATGTAGTTAACATCTCAAAAGTGTTTTTATTACTCAAAAGTATTTTTAAAATAACTAAAAATATTTTAACGTTATTTGTTAAATTACTAAGAATCATTAAAAGGATTAAAATTATTAAGAGCTATGTCCCTTTTATACACTTAATTCTCTATTAAGCATAAAAAGTTCTTTCTTAACTTCAGTAACAATATATTCTTCGAAGAAACTATCGCATAAGTCAAATTATGCTTGATCTGAAACGCATAGAATAATTTCCTGGGTACAAGGATACAAGGCAAGCTTGTGCAAATTTGGATTTATGCTGTAGTTTACGGAAAGAGGTTAACGCAGTGCATATTAAGGAATTCCTATAGGTATGCTCGTAAAGTTCTCGTGCATGTTCTCCTACGTGCAAACTGCGCAACAAGTTTATCGAAAGATTACTAACAATTCTCAAAAAAGATCAGAAATATCAAAGATACATGTAATTTGAGAAGTTTCAAAGAATTTATAAGTTATCATATGTATATTATACACGGAGAGAAAAAATTTGCTACGAACGCTAATCCTACGCTATAACGGCAAATATAGAAACCATAAATTATTTGCGGATGTAACAAATATTTATTCTTTTTCATACTCACTACAAAAATTATTTGTAACAAATACAAAAAACAATTTGCCAAATATGTAAATTCGTTTGCTATAAATATCAAACAAATTAAATCATATGATTACGTACAAAACTGAGAACAAAGAATTTAAGAATACTTAGTATATATATAAAGGATTGAAATACAAAGGAATATGTAGTAGATATTATAAGGAAATAAAGATATTGTGATTTATGTCGTGTTTGATCGCCTATCGCTGTTATTGTTTCAAAAGCTTGACGTACACATCACTCTTTGGTCTTGCCATTGACGTAGAAAAGAATATGAAGTCTAAACGGTCCCGAAGTACCGGTGCCGAAGCCAGGAGTGATTAAATGTCAACATCGTCGCGACATATAGTTTTCGAAGCGTAGTTTTCGCTGAGTAATTTACGTCACACACAAGATCGAATATTGAGTGTTTTCTTGACAAGTTATTTAATAAATATTAAAATAGAATTTATTTCGAATTAATGAAAGATATTTCTTTAGCTATTCTATAGTTTAAAATCTCTGGAACTTCTATATTATATATTATACTTGGAGCAAAAGAGTGACAAACGTGTAGGGCATTCTGCGTAATCATCTGAAATAGACCTTCGGAATGTTTTAATACGTAAAGATGTGGAATACGAGGACCCCAATTTGAATTACGTGGTTACACATGAGTATTTTATATCCGAGATACGACATGTGTTTAAAGTAAACATATAACAGGCCACAACGTATAATGAAATTAAACTATATTTACATATACATATCATAGCAACTTATTAATAGTCATAAATATGAATAATGACTACAGGTTACACATTTATTTGCATTGCCCACCTTTACTTATTCCCGTTGGCAATAATAAACTTTTATTTCCGACGCTAATAATACTGTGTAATTAGGGTTGCTTCGAGCGTGAATTGATAATATCATGATAAAAGCAATATGGCCGCGTCAAATTAGGAGGATATGGGTTCTCTAATTAATATATTATTTATGTACCAATATTCTGTAATGAAAATCTGATATAATGGACAGCTGTACGCTTTTGTAGATACGTATACAAATGATTCATTAAATAGTCATGTAGTATTTGCTTCTATTCAAATTAATGGTATCGTTCGTTTAACGCAATCATATGTCAATTAGAAATCAACGTGATTAATTATTTGTTGAACCTTTTTAATTACTTATTGACATTCTGCGTGCTGTGAAATACGTATCATTGAATTAATTTCATAGAGAATTACTTTGTGATGACTGATGAATTGATTTAAATTCGCAATTTTTTGTTTAAAAAAGATATTAACAATAAAATGGCAAATATTTTGTAATCTAAAAATTTATAAGCAAACATACATATTTATTACGCGCTCACAGCTCAGAGTCTATTATTTTAACAATACTATTTTATTCGGTTTACCAGTTGAAAACAATAAAGATGGTATAAAAAATATTTTTGTAATCTAAAAGATAGAAACAAAACTTATTGATGAAGAATCGATTTCTATTATTGTTTTTCATCTTTTCGTTCAACTTCATTCAATTTACTACATGCATGATAAAAACAATGAAGCTTCAACCAGCAAGGTTGCGAAATTTATATCCAGACGCACAATTTTGTAACATATTTGCCGTGGAAGACGCACATATGCTTCGCTATTTCATAAAGACAGAGATAAAATATTGTCTCCCCAATGGAATATTCCAAATGAAAGAGAGTGATTACTTTTCTGAACTAATGGACCTTTCATTTTTTTCTTTATTTCACGTATCTTAAACGAAATATGGAAAATGTATACGTATAACGGATGCATAGGCAAGCAACGGGCGTCGTGACGACTGCCAGGAATTTAATGAGAATTAGGTCAATCCCGTATGTATATATATCCGTGCGAGCAAGCGCGCGCGACGTGGTTTATTAACAAAATGAATACGCCAACCTTCGACATGGTTTCGTCGGCGCGCTATCCAAGATTGAAATACGAACGCAGCGAGTGCGCGCGCGAGCGCGTATGTATTCGCTCGTTGTATTATTGCAAACGTAATTAAATTTTGCGTGAGGTAATAAGTTCCAGTGACTTGTAGAGCAAGTCTATAGACGGAAAATCGTTGTGTTAATTAACAAAGCTGATTAAAGTGATTTTATCAATGACCAGTTTTAATCATGATAGGAAAGAATTCCTTTTTCTCTTTCTCTGAAATGATTAAAATTTTGCTGCCCCGAAATCGGCTTTATTATTTTTGCTGTGTAGTCGAACTGAACAAAATTAAACGAGCAGATGGAAAATAATAGAAATCGATCCTCTATGAAAAAGCAATAATTGATTAAAATTTTAATGAAAAAAATATACTATAAAAGAAAAATTTTTAGTACGTAATCATAACTGCATAATAAAATGATTATAATAAATAATAGTTATAATGAGTAATCAACTTCAATGATAGAACATAATTTATGTCTTAATGATTTTTTAATAAAATATCTTTCGATTTCGCTGCATATCTTTCGATAGTGCTGCAGTGGTCAAAAATTAATTGGATTCATTACACAACATTGAGCTATATGTAGAAAAGGAGCATAAAGAAAGATAAGATTCAGAGAGGGTTGAGAGAATGTGTAAGAGAATGTGTGTAAGATATTAATATCTCGTAGTCGGCCAGGTCGTAGAACTACTACTGTTCTATCGATACAGCAAGCGCTATAAGCAACAATGCTGAGGCAATTTCTGGCGAACATAGACACAATTAGCATTAGTCTTACTTGTGCATAGCAATTGTTAAGCCACAATATAACTGTTATGAATTTATCATCTTTGAATATTATATGTATTTCACCATCATTACCATAAAATTGTTTTATTAACTGTATAAACTATTAATCTTTACGTGAAGTATTGATTGTAATAAAATGCAATACCTATATATTTTTGGAATTATATTCTATAACGCTGAAAGACTATAGTAATTTTTGTACCATTTATTTATAGAAAAAAAATTTACAAAAAAGTTATTACTAGTTGCTATCAAACAAATCTTATTATAATAGTTAGTTGTTAGTAATTGAAGAATTGTGTTAAAAATTTGCATTATATATTTTGTATTACATAATAATATGAATTTTTGTGCAAGATATTGAAAAAGATATCGTATCGAATAAAAAAAAATTAAAAATGTGTTACATCTGATATTTTTAACATGTATTTTTACTTATGCAAATCTATTTATTGTTGGATAAAAGAATATTTACTGCACACGACAGATTCGATTACGAGAAACTCAGTTAGAAACTCATCTCTTCGACGACCAACGTCCGCATTTCGTAGATCGAAATAAACTACACAATCGGCTAGTTCTCGTTCGTCGCGTCGCATCGTGTCGTGTCATACCGTCTCGAGTCGCCTATTTCCGCTATACAACTATTGTCCCGGTATCGTACGTCTACTCGTCCCTAAAGCTTTACTCGATACTAATAAGAGTCAGTTTTAAAAAACATTATTGTTGCATGGCATGTAAAACTGTTTCGTTAGTAACAAGAAATTATTTTACAATAGCAAATGTGTACTATTGTATCCCTTTTATTCGTCTCTAGTTTCCTTCTCTCTCTCTCTCTCTCTCTCTCTCTCTCTCTCTCTCTCTCTCTCTCCCCCTCTCTCTTTCCTTCCCCTCTCTCGCCTGTCCATAGTTTTCTCTTCATCTTCTAACAAGGTGCTTGCAGAAGAGAAAGCTTGCGTCGCAAAGAGAACCACAACAAAGGTGGTCGAGTAATTTCTAGCAGCAGCGGCACGACAAACATTGCTGAGATTACCGAGTGGTTGTGAACTAGGGAATCCCCTACGAGAGCACGTTTGTTCGTTTGCACTTTTATACTAAAAAACTTGTTACGAAATGAAGGAAAATGTAATCACAGCTCCTCTCAAATTTTAAATGCTAATTGAGAGTCAATAAAAATAAGGCAGCTCATCGCGTCTTTTTCGAATAACGATCAATGTTGTAATTATTGCGCTTTGAATAATTCAAAAAGAAAAGGTAAAAAGAAAAAATAAATTACTAGAATTATATATATACATATATATATGTATAAAATTTATAGTTATAAATTGACAGAATTTTTGTAATACACTTTTTTAAAATTGATTTTCAAAAAAATAATTGGACATTATCCGCAAATTTTAAATTGTTTCACTGTTCTGGATTGTATTTTAATTTTTTCACGCGGGCACATTCATATAGCATTCACATGAGTGGAATTATAGAATAGGTTATGAGAGTATATATTTTAACTACTATACCAGTAGCGCGCGCACTGTGTAACGAACCGTACAAACTTGAAAACACAAGCTTGAAACTTCTCGTACAGTATTTTCTTTGAGGAAATGGGGAGAAACTATGCCTTTTCGTAGCTAGATATAATATGTGTGTGTGTGTGTGTGTGTGTGTGTGTGTGTGTGTGTGTGTGTGTGTGTGTGTGTGTGTGTGTGGGTGTGTGTGTATGGTGTGTGCGCACATATATACATAGATTTGGTGGCACACGCCTCGCTGGAAGCGCGCTCGTGTGTAATAACAATAAAGCGAGAACAGAAGTTGCCGCAGAACATTTTCGAATCCAGTATTGTGACCGGAAGTTTCCGGCGCGAGGCGAATTGCAGCGCCGCCGGAAATGACACCAACACACCGCATTTTCCATCCTTTACACTGCGATATTTTTCCTATTGTAATCATTTCCAGTGACTACCGATCTATTTTGCGACGTAAAAGATGTGTTTATTTGCTTTCTTAATATTTTGTGAAGAAATTTAAACGATTTTCTGTCGTAGATATATCAATACCTTTGAAGAATATTTTCTTTGCATTTTCTGTCTTGTTGATATGTTTGATTAAATAGGAATTAAAGTATAAAATATTTATTTGTGAAATATATCAATATGCAAAAAAATGTGAATTATACTTAGCAAAAACTTATATTTTGAAAGACACTGTTACATAAATATTTTGCGATATTGAACATTCTTGTAAATTTGAATATATACTTTTGACGAATTTAACACATTTTATTCATATTCATCGATATTTCAATTTCTGTTGATAATATTATTTGGAGTATTTGGATATTAATTTAATTTGGCATACAGAAGAGTTTATCGTATGAAATATGTATGGAGATGCCACAATTCAATGATTTATTTGGTAATCGGAACCTTCACTTGATTTCACATATACTACAGGTCTGTTTTCTGTGGCTGAACTATATAGTGTACACTTTTGAAACTTAAAGCGAGATAGGTACAATATATGTTTGCTGAAAGAGAGAAAGAGAGTTCTAGTGCAGTCTAGTACAGGAACAGAAAACCGACTCTTTATTTCATTATAATTTTCCTTTATTTTATAAAATTAGAGAGTAAATCATTATTAATTTACTTCTGTTACTAAAATATTATAGATAACATTCAAACATCTCAGAAAGTTAAGTTTCACACTGGAAATTATAATTTTCCAATTTTTTGTACATTAATAATTATACTGGTATGATTAAATGAATAAATATATTGCTATGATTAAGTTGATTACATAAAAAATGGTAAATGTTATTAAACTAAGCATCTCATAAATATTATAATATTTTTTAACATTCACTTAAATTCCTTTTATCTCACATCGAACAATTAAACTATATATTATATGTATTATAAGTACCATTTTTTATTATGATTAATCTTAATTAGTTCGTTTTTATTGTATAAAGAGACATTTGAATTCATATATATGCCATCTAGAACAAAATGCATTTGATGTAGCTTTATATTGATGATAATTTGTGCAAAACCCGAACGTTACAAATATATAAAATATTACATTCTTTTACATGAATTTTATTTTACTGATACGATATAATGAATAGATTATGGATTTTGAGTATAGTTTCGTGCGCAGGCTACGAATAAGTAGATACTTCATTTTATTTTTGTACTGATCGAATTTTTGAGTATGAAAAATACCATATTTTATCATTGCGCAACATATTTACTTAGCAAAATTTATATATAAAAATGCAATAGATACTTTAATATGTCTATATGTACTTGACTATATAATTCTACAGACTAAATCGATCTTCTGAAGTCATGTTTACTTGTAAAATTGTTTATTAGTGATTTTGTATCATACGTCAAGTTTTTTTTATTTATTTCTTTTGTAAATAATTACGATTACTTATAATATAACGTGGAAGATTTGAGAATTTCCATCATTTTCATAACATTATAAAAAATTCGCAGATTTAAGGACGTTATTTTTGTATAATATTTCTTTGATATTATTTTTCGCCGTTGATTTTCTGTAATTTTACTGAAGTCGTATTTATGCAGTTAAAATATCTTTTTCCTTTCCACTGATGTTTGTTCGAGTATTTCGCGGCTCTCTCGAGCATTTCTTCTTCCTCGTCACTTTCTCTATATCCTTTCTCTATATTTACGTGCCTTTACATTCTTTTATTTGCCTTTAAAAATGCGCACACCTGCCACGATAATTTATTTGAACAAGACGTGCATACGTACTCACGGATTCCGTGCGCGCTTATGCGTTATTTTTTTACAGTAAAACAAATACGGACTCAATGCAAAATTTGTGAAATATTTAAATCGCTCAATCATATATTGATCATTTTTATAAAAAAATAAGTAATAAAAACTGTAGTAATAATATATTTATTAAATTATAAAATTGTTTGTAATTAAGTTTGAAAGTAGACAGTTTGAAAATAAATTATTATAGAATTTTTACACGCAATTTTTGTACATTCTAACAGCAGTTATTGATTTTCTTTTACATTTATTAATTCTATATTTTATTATCCTTTTATTTTTTATTTTTTCTAATATTAAATATTACAGTAACATTTAAAAACCGTTAGTAATACATTGATTCTATGTACAACAATTTCAAATTCTTCTCTTATTAATAAAAACAGATAATCCATAAAGGAGTTAAGGTAAAACAATTTACTGCAACATAAAATATATATTATTACTACTCATTTTTATGAATAATATGTAATAAATTATCATATTTGTTCTGCGTGCATGCAATTGCCTGCAAAATAAAATATTAAATTGTGGTGAAACAGTGGGCTGGCTCCGCAAAATTTAGAGATGGAGCAAAATATTACATTAATAATAATTAATAAAAATTTAATTATTTACGAAAGGTTACATGAAACGTATATACAAATACACAAACCGGTTGATTTCCTTTCAGATTAAATATATTAATATATTAATTATATATTATATATATATTATACAAATATTAAATTGTAATTTCGTTAACATTGTATTCCCTCCCCGCAATATTGCTCATCTTTATAAACTCTTTATAGCTTGCGTTTACGGTGTACACCTTACATATTGTCAAGAATTTTTTTTTAAATAGAGGTAATATTCTTTAAATTCCCGTTGTAATGCACTCATATTTCATTTTATCCTAGAGTTAAAGGACGAACCATTTTTTTACACGTAGAGCGTTCACAGTTTCACTAATATACGCAATGTGACTGTAATATACTTCGTCATTGTCGACATTCATGTCTCAATTACTTCAATTTATATTCACACCAGCGAATACGTCGTCGCGGTCGTAAAATCTTCCGGAGAACCACCCTTTCATTTGCCGTCTATCTTGAAATATAAAAGTTCTCCCGTCTTTCCCTGCTATACTCTCGTCCATTTTTTCCGTGCAAAGCTTCTAACTTCCTTCGTCACAGTCATCGCCGGTTATTATTCGTTATTCACGTGGTAGACAAAACGGGAACCATCGAGGGACATTCTGGGCCACGAGCAATCACGAATAACTTATATATTAGCGACGATCTGTCGGCGTGCCAGAATTCGGACCATCGAGCACGGGCTGAACAATTCGTGCACAGAAATGATAACCCGCACGTGGGACAAAAAGACGATGGACGCCTATTAATCGTGCGGATTTTATCTGCCGCTGACGTTGCAGAAAAGACTGGTTTTCTTGGAGGAAATTATGGTATAGCCAACATTGATGAAATTGTTGGATCACGTGTTCTAGAAATATCATTCGTCCTCTATTATCGCCAATAATGCATGGAATTAATACATGGAGTTTTCCCCATGTATTCATTCGCTTTCCTGCGAATCTTCTAACAGATGTTTCTACCTGTGATGTTTTTATTATTAAAAGTTTTAATTAATTAATTAAAAATGATAACGCTCTTCGAAACTTGATTAATTAAAACATTCAGTAGTCTATCTTAAATAGAAGCTTCAGAATCAATTTATGCGCCTGAGGTCTTTTAGTACTACGCTCCAGCACTGATTTCTTCGCTTTTCTTCAAGTGGATCTCGATTAGTTACATGTCTACTTTGCCACAAATCTTTGGTCCGCAATGCAAAGCACGAAATGTCCCTTCGAAACTTACAAATTGATCTGATAGTGCATCCGAGAATCTCTCGCGAATGCGGCGGCGCATTTGAATAGGATGCATATCGAACGGATATATTTACGTGGCATCTACAATCCTGCAAACATGGTCGATGTTCGATAGGATTACTCGTCTTATAACTTGCACTCGATTCTTGTCATGCGCACATAGAGATATCCGCTAGAAACTTTAGTCATCTATTATAATGTCGTGAAGACACTGTTTCACATCGACGAATATTGACAGCGCATCGCGGTTAATTAGGAACTTCTAGGAAGCGTAGGAGGGTACATCATAATTTTTGTCCGTGATGGAGAAATTCTTTTATTTTACCGAGATATTATAGATTACGATAAATTGATTAAAAATATTTATTTGCATAATGCACAAACGAGGTTAGCTTATAATGATTAACGGAATATAAAACAAATTGATTACAATTAATACAAATTGATCACTATCTTTAAATTGGTCAATGCTGTTAAACAATTTCTGTTAAAACAAATTATTTAGGGAGTACGCAAAACTATATTCTTTTACATTAATAAAATTAATTGCAGAAATTTTTAGATGTTAACCAGATGTTTGTAAGAAGAATGTGTTGTGAGTGTTTTTCTTCTCTCTCTTTTTCTCCCCCCCCCCCCCCCC
>NW_017296901.1:494755-599276 GCF_001594075.2 Trachymyrmex cornetzi
CTCTCTCTCTCGGTTTATTCTCCAATAAGTATACGTATATGTGTTTTACGATTCTTGTTTGTCACATCTGCGTTATTGCATTATTGCAAACATATTAAAGTAGTATTCATTAGAGATTTCCATGCACGAAGTTAATTTTTCATATAAAAATATCGAATTTTATTGCTGATGATTTTTAAAACTGATATATTAGCGCTAATAAAAATGCAGAATATTAAAAATTTCTTTATATCTTTATTAAAAGTTTATTATTTCTAATATCTATTATCGTGATCTTCTTTTAATGCAAAAAATATTATTTTTGTATTCTCAATGTATGAAATAGTGTATTACGGATAATTTTCGTTTTGCAAATATTTTTTTATAGTAGATATTATTTAATTTTGAATTTCGAAATGGCTTCCTTTAAACAATAAATCTTCTTTTTTACATGAATTAATATTTAACCAATAATATAACTAATAATATATAACCGATGATAAATATAAGTATTATTTAGTATTGTTGTAATTACCGATAATTACATTGCTGATGAGACTACATAACATAACATAATCAGTAATAATGAGATAATAATATTATTGAATATATTAATTATATTTTTTTATTTAGTATATATGTTTTATCAATCGCGATTTCTTGGCAACAATTTGACCGATTCTTCCTCTCTCTGTCTTTCTCTCTCTCTCTCCCTCTCTCTCATTAGCGTTATATGTAGCGTATAATATATTTACTTATATATCGTACGTAACATTATGAAGATCGAACATGAGAAACTTCGAGAAATTTTATGAGTTACTTAAATGAAAGAAATGATAACTTATATACAATTTGTAATAATTTTATAATTCTTTGAGAAATTATATTCTTGCAGAGAAATTAATTTAAAGAAGAGTACTTTTCACTGTTGAAAATTCTAGTTTATTACGCGACTTAACTTCTAATTAATATCGGTTTTCTTGTTATTTCATAGATCCGCTTGCCTTTAATAAAAGTAGAATTATTAAATTCAACTATATTATAATCCGATTATTTATGGCATTGAGAAACGCAATTTATGAGTATCTTCTTTTAATTAGCGATTTGTGATTTTTTTCCAATGTAATACGTCTTGTCTGTAATTTTGTAATTATGTCACTAAAATGGAGTGGTTCATTTAAACAACTATTAATTATATTATGTGTCATTTATAGAATCTATATATATATATATATAATCATATGTAACATATAATACTGAAAATTTTGTGCATAAAGCAATTAGAAAATTCAATTTTTATTCGATATTTGGATGAAAATATTACATAATAATTTTATATTTATTAATAAGTTAATGTTACTAACCCATATGATTTGTTTGACTATTTTATACCTATAATCGGTCACTGATTGTAATACTTTTGCTATTAATTCAAAATTAATTTTTCAAAATCAAAATTATGTAATTTATCAAACGCCAAACATTAAAAATTAAAAATTGAAGATTTAACACAACATAACAAATAATAATAAGTTATAATGAAGCAGCACTGAAAATTGAAACTATATTGGCCGAAATATATCATATAGAAATTGAGATCGATGATATTGTTTTCAGAATTTTGAGAATTTTTCAGAAGTTGAAAAATGAAGAAAGAAACATAGAATGTAAAGAACAACATCTAGTTAATCTGTCAACTAAAGAAATACAATTCACAGAGTAAACTTTGCACAGTTGCGCTTGTTTTTGAGGTAGAGGACATAAGAGAAAGAAAAATTTGAATACGATGATAGATATATCAAGCATCTCTTGTTGTTTGTGAATGTAAATTGAACGCTTTTCCCTTTACGAAGCGAGGACTCAGTTTTACATTTTCTACCTGCAAGACTTCATATCATACTTTCTTTTTCAAATGGAAATAGTAGAACGAAACAAAACCGTGCGTAATGTGTTTACACGGAGCCACAAGAGGAAGGTTTGCAATTGCAAATATGTACAATGGAAGTGTCACTGAATCAGAAATTCTTGCGTTTTATAGACTGACTTTTCCAAGAATGTAATTGAATTTATCAGACAATAACAATATATTTTCAATTTATAATCTCTCACTTACTATTCTTCACATGTTATTTTCCATATATATTAACACAAAACACAACATTATTATTTATACAATAATATTACGTGATCCTAGCATTTGCATTTTTGGTATTCAACTGTAATCATGATATTGCTTAATTAGCAAATGGAGAAGATAAAGATTAAATTATTCAACCAAACAAATACATGTATGATGTAATTAATTAGAAACAATTATGTCCTTGACACAGAATAGCGCAAAGCTGCGAAATTTATTGAAAATTTGTCGAAATTGATTTGAGTACGATTGACAAACGTTATATCGTTTGATGAGGATCTCGTTGTAACATTGCCATTGGCAATACGCAATGCACAGTAGAGTAGAGTGCAATCTACGATGCGTTGCGATGCAATGCACGCCAATCACGTTAATGGACAATCGAATATAGCACGTCGTTTGTTGATCTATGTTTTTACGCTTATCAGAAATCAATCCAGCGAAAAAAGCAGTAATTTTTCTTGACATACTTATTTGTGCGCCGTTAAATTGTGACACGTATATTAAATGATGTTTAATTACCGTAGCAGACGCGCGCAATGTTAATCGTTACATTGAAATTGCAGAAGTGGCGTAGAAAACCGCAATTGAATGTTAGCCGCGAATCAGTGATGCAGGTTGTATCGCGTGGCAACGATACCCGTGATCAACAAAGAGCTCATCAATGTTTTCGTTACGCCTCTGCAAACAACCCGATAGATGAAAGACCATTCATATCAAGTGTAATTTTCGTTTTTCTTTATAAAAAATTTTACCCTTGATTAATATAGAAATGGTGAAATATTTAAAATTATTTTTCGAGATATACATATTATAAAAAGTTACGTCAACGCTGGATAACCAACTGATAAATAAATTTTGCCTTTAATTTTAGATTATTACGTTTGCAATTTCCGTTATCAATGAATATCGTTCATGTTGGTGACACATGCAGTTTCTGCGTTCCAATTTCGATACATGCTCATATTTGGATTCAATTATTGGTCATATAACGACCACTTTCGACGGACGTCACAGAACGTTTGATTGCTTTGAGACGAATTAAGCGAATAATATGCAACTGTATTGTTCGATTGATTCTGCTAAGTGGCAAGAAATCTGTAAATTGGACAAAGTCGATCGCTATCTATAACTGAGCCAGGAAATTGCGGTATGTTCGCCGAGTGTATCTCTGTGAATTAACGATGCAACTGGTTGTACCTGACGCACTACGTGATCAACGAGAAGAGCTCTATATCGGCGTTTACCCGGTACTATCGATCTACCTGTGAGAAAAAATATCGGACATGCAATAGCGACTGTGGGAACCGATTCGAAAAATTGGACAAAATTTTTTAACATATAGACCGAAACGACACATTCGTCGAAATTACATTAAAGTTTTCTATAGTTTCTATGTGAAACATGGTATGTAATTGCAAAAAGGGAAACAAGGTATTTGAGTGCCTGTTGTACGATATATCTAAATTGTTTTAACAAACGTATATTTAATTGAAAAAACAACGGAACGTTTTATTTATTCATTTTTCGCGCAATTTATTTAGGTTTATTTAATTTTTTGAATTTATTTCATTGTGTGACATAAAATTAATAAATTTAATTTTAACTTTAACAAGCTGAGTTTTCTTCAAAAAATCTTTTGCCATACATATTCGAAAAAACATCATTATTAATTAGCTAATGTCCTGGCGTTAGAATGCAAATCAACGACTAGAATTATTGCATATACACAATATGTATAAGTGACTTAGTGTTTTATGTATTTATTCATTGCCGTAACGTTCGATCTTACTTTAATCGAGACGAATCTTTCTCGTTCCGGAATGTCTTTCGTGATTCTCTTTGATGAAACTTTATTCATTTCGGTCTCTGTAATCTGACTTAATTAAACTTCCACTTCTCGACCCGATATTCCCCCTTTAAGGCGGATTAACCGAATGTACCACCTTAAGTCCATACCGGATCTGGATTTGAATCAAGCGCAAAAAACTTCACGTCCGTTCCGGTAGATTCAGCGTATTGCGCAATGACATAGTTCAATGCTTTTCTATAGCACAGCAAACTAGCAATAGAACAATAGATAAAAAATAGAATAAGGAAAATGGAAAAATCTGAAAAATGAATTTGCGTTTTATGCGCTTCTAAATTTCATTCGTTTTGTATAACTCGTCTCGATGAAAGCTCGCGTAAAAATAGCTGTAATTAAGTGATATATCACATAAATGTCTCTTTTTTTTTTATTGTTTTGACTAGCTAGATTTTTATTTTGGTAATTTTTCGTATATCACCACATGCTGTTGCAATTATCTATATAGTATTTGCAAAAATTTAGATATTTCGTAAAATTTATTTTTTATTATAAAATATAAGTTATTTACATATTCACTATTGCAAGTTACATACAAAAACTAAATTTATATATACGATACAGGTTCAACGTTCTTTTTAAGCAGGGAATAATAACGTTTTAATGTTAAATCGTTTTAACGTTAAAAAATTAACGACTCTTAAGTTGTGTTGTTCATGTAAAAAGAACTACGGAATCATATATCGAGATATTTCTATTCTGTTATACAGTTTGTTCTTAATCAGACAAAACTCCCAAGTGTCGCAACACCGAAACTCGATACGACGCTAGTTTGTGCTGGGCGTCGCCAAGAAAAAAAAAAACGGCGAAAGTGTTAAATCAGCTGGCGCTATACACGTTTACCTCCTACACGCCTGTGTACACATGGTTGGTTAACTTAGCTGGTGCCTAAATATAGAGGATATATGAGCCCCTTATTCTGAAGGTAACATAAATGAAATTTCCAGGAACAATGAATTTTTATAAGATATATGCGAATTGATGAAACATCTATATTAACAAGCTTTTCAAAGTTCGAGTAATGGAAAAACTTTAAACGTATCAACAATTTTTAATTGAATGAAGAAAAAATTGTTAAAGAGGATAATAGGATGGAAATGAAAAAATACTGGCATTCTAGAAATTATTATAGAAGTGAAACGTATTTTTTTTTTACAAATTGCAAAACATAGATTTTTGTTTTTTGAAATTTTTAATTAAATTCATATTTTGGAAAAATATCTAAACTTTTTTTTCTCTCTTGAGCTGTCACATTTTCTTCAATAATGAAGTTATTGATAACAAATACATAAATACATAAATAATTGATTTCTTGTAATTACATTGTAGCGAAAGGAACTGTTTTATCTTTCAAAATTTCAAAACTCTATTTAAAATTTAAACATATACCAATGATACCGAATTATTGATTTTCTCATGGGAGCCAATATCGTTGAAAGAAAGTACGATTATCCAGTAACATATTTGTCGGAATACCCGCGGGTGTTTCTTACTCACCGAGTACGAGTAGCAGCAGAACTTGTTGCGGGAGCCGAGCCACCATTGTAGGTCCGTTCGCTCGCACATCTATGAATTTAAATCGAGAGAGAGCGATCCTGCCGTGTCCCCTCGATTTTCCCGTCGTGACCGCCAGCGCCCACCGTAACAACATTCATTTAACGTTCTGCCCTGCTTCCACGTAGGCGTGCGCGTCGATTTGTCCGTTGACGCACAGAACCTTTTCACTTCCTTCGGCTGCGACTGCAAGCTTGACACTTCCGGTTCCACTGTCGATTACTCACCGGATCCGAGAAACTTTTTCGAAGAATAGCCACTTTCGCCGATCAAGCTGTCACACACTCGCGCCCGATTAATTTTCCACGGCGACACGATCTCTGAAATTCGTGGGAATTCCCAGCAGGACGCGATTGTGTGAAATGCCCCCGGCGCGCGCTTCCAAAATGACAGACTTTTTTTCCTTTCCTTTTTTTCGTCCGATCCGAATGCGATTTGACCAGGTGGTCCGATATTAATCGACCCGCGGCACTCTCGCGTGCGGTGGCTGCACGATTGGACCGCGCTTCAAGCCCGATATCTGTGCACATAAATATTTTAGGGATACGTTTGCTAGGGGGAGTAGATACGGGGTGGTAGATAGGACAAACGGACGGACGGATGGACGGACGGAGTGCCGAGAGATAGATTCACGGGAAAAATAATTTACAAGTGAAATACAACTTGACACCCGCCAGATAGTATCAGCACTGTGAATATAACAGAAGCAGTCGTTCTTGGTGCTGTCGCTGACACAAAAGTTAGAAAGAAGACAAAACGTAACGCGTGAGGACCTTACATATGTGTGCAATCTTACACAATCTTGCATTTCTACATATATATATATACCCGACTGCACATCGCCAATCGTCATGGATTTTCGCGACAATTGCGGCCTGAAGAACTGAAGCGACGATGGTAAAATTGGAAAACCGATAAGAACTTCGCTTCTCGCAAGTTATCCTATTGCCGTCGACTACCCGGTCGTAAGGGATGTCTTTTGCGATTAGATGTTCAATTTCGGAAAAGTATTTTAACGCAAATTTACTTGTTATTACCTCCGTTCTTTAGATTTATAATGCTGTAAATGTGTAACGATTGTTAAAATATTATAGAAAATATTTTATACCTGTTTTAATCTAGAACATCGCGATAGATTCACAGGCATAATCTGTTAGATGGATTAATATAATCTACTAATAAGCTGCAAGAGCATGTTATGTTATGCAACTAGTGGTAGGATAAACCTATATATAATATCCTGTATCCGTGATATTCTAGACAAGCAAGTGACACAGTCAGGACATTGCGCCTTCACGAAGACGAAAGGGCTTTGCTACGAATAACACGCGTCACATTCTGCGAATAATAGAAACTCGACTGTGAATAATTATAGAAATAACTGAAATTATACTACACACAGAAAACAGTTTTGCTCAAGTATCTAAAACTTAGCTAGATACAAAAAATAATTTTGTTAGATCGTTCAAATAATTACAAATTAGAATGTTTAAGACGGCTTACAAAAACAATATACTGAATAACGTATCCAATCCAACCTTATTCAGTTACTTGTAACTTTTATAAAAAAGAATATATTATAAAAATTTGTTTTTTTTTTTTAAATGAAACGCCAGACATTGAAGAACATAACGATACGAAGCAAATGTATACATCTTTATTAATAAATAAATTAAGTAATGACAAAGCATTGGAAAAGAATCGAATATGTTATATATCGGAAAGATAATTAAGGGTTAAGTATTGTGATGACAATGCTACAAAAAATCTTAATCTTCTAGTAATCAGTTATTTGAACGTTCTACATAAATATTTTGATTATTTTGATTATGGTCTAAACAAAATTATTTTTAGATCTATATATATGTTGTATACATGCTAGTTGAATTTTTAGATACTTCAAAATCGTTCCTTTTATTGTGCCAAAATACGTATACTGTGAAAAAAAAAATGACGAACTAACTTGATCGTGAATTAAAAACAGTTCACTAGATTAGTGAATTGCTACAAGTTAATGGCGTTTTGCATCGTTCATAATTTCAGTAGATTAAAATGTGAACGTGCGTTTTATGTGAACAATGCTATTCTTTGGGGATCTTCTATGTTCGCGCCCTTTCTCATCTTCTCCCTCGGCATAGTATCACTTTTTCTCTACCGAGAATAAAAACGGTCGTTTAGTTCACGTCACAGCATCAACAGAGCGGATTGTAAAAATTGCGAGATACTCAACGGCGCGGTGGCGCCGTTTCACACTATATAGTATCATGAATAGAAGCTTTTCACTAAGGCTTTATCCAATGCTATTGAACCAATTAATTAATTTCTTTTTGTGAAAGCTATTTTCTTAGAATATCTAATATTCTTAAAAAAACAAGACTATAAAAAAGTCTTTACGATCCGTAATTTTCTATATAAAATTATTTGATAACGAAAATAAGAAGCGAAATATTTTGTAACCTTGTATAAAACAGTAAAATAATTTAAATGAAGAGCTACATATACGTGACAGTTATACACTGACATAGATTTACATTTATTAATTTTTGACCAACATACATGAGTAAACTACGATTACCATAAAACCTTTCATATTCATGGGAAATACGGGATGAAAGTCACCAATCCCTCGTTTTTTAAATTTTACGTTAGAAGGTCTTCATATTGCAAAGAATTTTGTCTCTGATTTAAGTTCTTTTTTCTTCACGTGTACCTGAATATGTATGACTGCGAAGAACCATTTGGCAGAAATGTGAATCCCATCTATACATTTCCGAATTTCAAATTTTATCGCAATTTCGATCCTCGCAGTAATTTGATCAGTTTCGTATTCTTATGTCGCATAATATTTCTCTAAATCACGCCCGTTATCAGATGTAATATTTTCTTAAATTATATCTAAGATTACATGAAATAATTTTTATCATCATAATTATTCATAACAACGTTTGTAGTCGAGAAAATGTGAATTAAAAATTTGCAAGATCAATCAATAAATAAATACGGAAAGATTTTTTTATTTTAAAGGAATTTTACAGTGTGATACGTATTTTTAGAAGCAGCAGGTTTTTTTTACGAAATATTCACGTTTCGACCAGTTCTTGTAGTTTTACAGTTTGTCAGTTATATTTTTTAGTTTTTTTTCGCGTTTGGAAGCAACAGTAAAATAATGTATGTATTTTTAACAAATCTGTAATGTATTTGTAACACATATGATTCGTTCAAGCGAAAAAGCAATGTCACGTCCAATAGTACGTTTCGAGTGTTTTCTCATGAGAAACTTTCACTAATTTACTTCTATAAAAATTTGCTTTCTATAAATGTATAAATGTATAGCAGAATTTATATAATTTTTAAATGTTTACATTACAAATTTTTACATATTATTGCAAATATTAAACTTATTATTGCTCATATATATATGTATATAATATGGAAACAAAAGTCAAGGCATTCAAGTACTAAAAAAATTATGGTTGTTAATTTACACGTAGTCATTTAATAAAATAATGTGAATATCATTATATAACGTCATGGATAGAAATGCCACATCCTTACTCCTTTATATTCATTCGCGATATTGATGTTCTTATGTAAAGGAATAATTGCGACCATTAAAAATCATTACGTAAATATTTTAATCTGCAAATTCTCATGATTTGACTTACGTCACGTTTGAAACGTACGACTTATTCAATTTAGAAAATTCCGAAGAATAAAGGAATGATCAGTCGAACGAGTTTTCGTTGTCATACACGCGTGCCTAGAATACTTGACGTTTCCTTTTTGACGTGCACGTACTCCCTTCGACGTGTGATTCTTTTTGTTAAGTACGGGGGGGGGGGGGACAGCTTTTACCAAGCGGTTCTTCAAGAATAGCCACGCATTCATGCGCTCACTCCGTATCTCCTGCCGCGATCTGCATTCGAGTGCAGTATAATTTCCGAGGAATCTCGGAGCTCCATAAACGCCAGACGCGGTGACGCCTTTATGCCGCGTCGTGCTTGCGCAAAATTCCTCTTGCAAGAAGGAACCTCGATACGACGCGGACGTCGAGGACGCATTTATTACGTTCCTTGGCACGTACGTCGACATTCAAGACAACTGTGAGACTAGTTACCTGTTTCGCAAAAATCAACGAATTTTTCAGACTTTGTCCTTCGCGATGACGAGAACAATGTCGTATGGAGGAGGATGCCTGTCGTTTCGTCGCGCCCTTCGACGTGCCTTCATATCCCGACGATCATCTCTGGATTATCTTATCAAAACTACCTCGAGCACAACGGCAGCTCTCGAGGCCATCTGGCAAGCTGCCGAGATTTTTCACGGATATTTTTGTCGCGTGGGCCACCGAAATGCATCAGTCCAAATTACCTCCACCGCCGCTACCAACGAACTTTTCGAATATGACGTGTATTCCGGGTAATTACGGTGATAGCGCGATTCCTTTTAAAATTGATACATACGAGAGCCAATTCGTAGAGAGAATTCGCGTATCCCTGATTCTCGTTGCTCGAAAATACTTGAGCACTGAAGTACACGCACTTATTCGCAGAACGTGCGTTAGAAGAATCGCGCACCTATCATTGCCGCTGCACACGAAACGCACTACGCACGCACTCAGGAATGCACGCACGTGTTTCTGTATCGCAGACGGAGTGAACGGAGTCCAATCGCGACGTCGTGTCTGCGAGTTGCGAGTGCCGACCGAGTGAGCGAGTGGCACAAGCCTATCACTCGACGATCCGTCGCGCGCGGACTCCGACCACCGACTGACTACTAGCCGCGACTGCCGCGAGGCGCGAGGCGCGAGTCTGGCCTGTCTGGCCTCGGTACTCGGTGCCTCGGTGGGTGTTTCTACTGTCTCGCTCGCGCGCTTCCTCTGGCGCCGTCGCACCCGTTGCTGATGCATTATCCTCCTGAGACCTGAGGTCATGCTCTTTTTCTTCTAGCGTGGAACTCTTACAAAAGCCGCCTCGAAAAGAAAGTATTCGTGATAATAATTGCTTTTTCTTTTTGTCTCTTGTCGATTATGCCAGAAATGTGCTCAAAGCGCGATTCGAAATATGGCATGCGGAATAGTCATTTTCAAGCAATTCTTTTATATATTTCATGATATTGTTACGTGAGTAAAATTGATTTATGTCTGTTCGGCAGTATTCTTTTTTTTTCTGTCTCTTGATTTAGAATATTAATATGTAACGTTGGCTTCTGCCAGTCTTTCTTTCAATATCAGAATAAAATATTGTAATCGATCGTATCTGATAATAATCTCGCTGAGCATTATATATGATGGAAAAAGTGTGTTTAACAAAATAGCCAAGTAAATGAGAAAAGAATAAAATTTATAAGTCAATCAAAACACAAAGAATGATGTTTCTTTCACTTTTTCTTCTTGACTCTTTAAATTGTCAGAAATGAGTTTTAGTAAACTCGAAATTATTAGCAGGAGAAGATTAACGGGAAGTTTTAATTATAAGAATGTCAATTTTATGACATTATGATAGAAATGAAATTAATAAGTTGTTATTAACTTCTTCCTCTTCATTTATAGTAAACTTTCGGGAGGTCACTTCAATTATATTACTATAATTGTTATAACCACAACTTCTTCATGAAAGTTCGTAATTTGTAATTCATTTGCGATAAATGATACTTTGTTACGTTAGAAGGAAGTTAAAAAACCAATCTAAGAAAAACTAATCTAAATGTCGCAACATTCTTTTTATATAGAAATCCTTTTGCAATCGTTAATAAATAAAAGGAAACTCAAATAGAATATTTCTCGACATATAATGGAGGATAATACGGTATTCATAATATTCATACCTATTCATTCGGTACAATTTTATCATCTATTGTATTATAGACAAACATTGCAAAAATAATCTTTGATACTGTAAAAACTTTGTAGGCGTGACTGTATGTCAGCTGCGATTAAAGTACAGTAATCTGGCAGTAGAATATTGTATGTAGGCTAATATTACATTGCAAAGCGAGCGTTCTTATTGAAAAACTATATCGTGATTGACTGATTAAGCACCTGTCGATGACAGACTTCGGCCAGTTTTTTTTTTTCAATTTATCCAGGCATTCAATGCCTGCCGATCACCAATCATCAATAAGCAATGCTTATTTGCGTAAATTGCAAACAGCAGTCGCGTGCACAATGATCAATTGAAATGTTTAGAGAACAATTTCGTCATTTCAACCTCACAATGAAGATATTTAATAATTAAAACATTAAATTTCTCTTTAAATATTTGATTATTTGAAGTTTTTAACATAATTATTTCTGAATTTAATGTAATGATTTCTATTAAAAGACATTATTTAAATTCTAAAAATCAAAATATAGTTGAAAATTTAAGAATTTTACAAAATACAAAGATCTTTGATTTTATAAATGTAAATCTAAATTAATATAAAATTAACAAGAACTAATTTGCCTTGTATATTTAATTATTTAATTAATTATAACGTTAAAATGGGAAAATTTTGTGTATGTATTATTCATAATAAGATAATTAATTTTCCAAAGATGAATGGAAAGGATTAATGCGCTTTTATTATGCACACTGAATATAACCAATTAAAATAAATATATGCAATCGCTTAAACATAGCATTTTCAATAGCAATGTTTAGCTATAAATACTGATTATATACGACTAGGTAATTGTATTATTGTAATATCAAAATGTAAATTGGTATACAATAAAGATATAGTTACATCGGCTACTGAAAATGACAGAAGAGGTCGGGGCTGATTTTCATACAGAGTTAATTGTCAAAGAGTTAACTTTATCGGTACGCGACAAAGCTATATTCTATTCTTTTGACTGTAAATTACTGATAATTAACCCCGAGTACGGGGCTAATTATCACATTGTATGTGTCGCAGATTTGTTTAAAATTAAATAACTTATTTATACCCCAGATAGTAAAATGTCTGCAGTCTTCTAGCAGACTGTCAGCAGGTTCAAACATAAAATGACGGCAGTCTGTCATTAACTGCGTCTGCATTAGGCTTGTGTTCTGTTAACATCGCCTGTCGATATAATGTGAAGGCAAATTGTTGGCAGAAACTGAGCAGATTCTGCCGACATTATCTGACGCTTGCAGATTCTGTTACGTTTTTTCTAGCAGTCTGTCAACAGTATTATGTACATCTAATTCTGTTGTTATTTTGTTGGCATAGTGTGTGTAGCAGACATTTGAAAAATCTACTTTCTACAGACTTGGCAATCTGGGTACGATATATATTCAAGAATAATATTTTTTTAATATCTAAGATCTAAGGAATGTGGATGTGTTGTAATGTATATAGTATTCTAAAATCTTGTATTTACTTTCTTCTAAAAATCATATTTAAAAACTGACAGCCTCGGTCTCCTCTACATAATAAATATAAGTTGCATTGGTTATTAAAAATTACATACCTATTATTGATTTTCGAAATTTCCAAATACAAAAAAATCTATAATAAAATTTATCAAATATCGTCCATTAATTTTCATGATCAGATAATCAATTCACTTCGTTGACTGATTACTAATTTTAAATATATCTTATACTGTTTTGTTTGGCCAGAAATGCTTATTAAAATAAAGCACTATATGATCTTTTCCGCTTCTTACATGCGGCGCGTTGACCTTCCGATTTATTTTAAGTCGTCTTATTTTAACGCGCACCTTATGTAATACCATTTATTTATTTTTATAATATTACAAAAAAAAAGAGCATTAACAAAATAGTACCTCTTTTTTATCTGATTTGCAATTATTTACAATAAGATTTGGATCTCTATTTTTAAAACTTTTACTATTTTATTGTAGAACGATAAAAAAGACAAGTCTGTGTCAAGATGCATTTCCAAGAGATTCTTGTTACTCTGTGCGAATCCATTCGAGAGCACTAAGTTCTTTGAAGGTTTTTGAGGTCGTCCTCTTATCGCTCTCTTTCTTATATTATCTCTTTATATTCCTTTTTCATCGCATTACTCTTTAAATTTACACGCAATAGTAAGCGATTACATATCGCTTTTTCCGAAGAAATGTTTAGCAAGGAAATGTTCTACGTATTATGAAAATATTAAAGAATATATCTTATCCTTTGTTATTAAATATTATTTTTTGTTAGAAATATATTTTCTCTACACTGAACAGTTTACTTTTATTTTATAAATAACAGCGTAATAACTTATTTCATATTATACGAATTTTGAAGAAATAAAATTGATCGGCTGTATTAGAAAAAAATTTATACTTACATTTATTCCTTTACACTTTCTTGCGGAAAGGAATATCGAAATTTAATCAATTTTACGAGCAATATGTACAAATTTGACACAATGTATATGTATATATACAGTATATATGTATATGAAATAAAATGCTTGTAGTAATACGATAATTATTGGTAATTGGATTTTACTTCTCATTACGTTATGGGTATAATAATTTTTAATCTTTGTAGAGCAGTTTTATTTAAAGTTCTTTGAATTCCTATTTTTTTTTCTCTACGTAGTTAATTATAAAACTTATCAAGTGAATAAACTCGGAAAAGATTTACAATGGACGAGAAATGTAGACGGAAATGGTTGTAATTATATGAATATCAGTGCTCGTTATCGTTTCCTTCATTTTTATTAAATAAGACCGAGTCGCAATACAGCTTGTATCGCATGTCGCGATTAATAGATACAAAAGTAGATGTTTGAGAATATCGGTGACAGCTAATTGTTGATATTACGAATAACGTTATAATTTACATTTGGTCTAATGGTTATTGCGAATTTAGCTCGATGTGAGCGCCAGTGCAAGACTTTCTTATCAGCTACCGTAATATCGAACGCGAGTTGTTTGTTTTACACGTTGCGTTGTTTTATTTCTATACAAGATCGAAGACGGATCTAAGACAAATAACGGGAGTCAGTACAGGGTCCTGTCGCATCATCCGCGCACGCACACGTCCTGCCGCCTTGACCGTCTGGTAGACAAAGCTGATTCTTGTTGCACCTTCCGTTGTCGTACTGGCACACATTTGTCACTGCAAACAAGTGATCGTGAATTATAGAATTTCTGATATTTCTCGTTTTTAGCAACTTTCTTTCTGTAGAGAAAAACTTGTAAAATTTCTCTGATTCTCATGATGTTGATTTAGGTTTCAGTCAAAAAATTTCTTGACTGACGCAGTAAAATTTGAAATTATATATATTTCCTAGAAATGTATAATTTTTAGGAATAGATCTCTACGGAGAGATAAAGAATTTACCTCTAGGACATGACTCGGGAACAACCACGATACCATATAGTTTTCCACTTCCACCTGGCGGAACAGACAGTGGTGTGCGTCTTTCGCCATTAGTCTTCATGCCGACTTCGATCTTGTGGCTGCAATGGAAGAAGCGTAATATAAAAACTTTTACGTTTTATAGCATTCTCTGGATTGTCTGCGCGCGCGAGCGAATATTTTATTCCCTTACGTTTTCCAGTCGGTCCAGTAGTAATGATTTTGAGAAATTGCCAAGCCAAACGGATAAGTAAGTTCATTTGCTACGACAGTGACTCTCTTGCTGTCTATCTCAATACAACCTTAGAAAAAGAGATTATTTGTTATTAAAGTAGCAAGCTCTATGATAATGAAATATATTATACCGTCGGACATTTTTCTCCTAAGATTAATGGATGTTATTTCGACGCGTTCAAGTGATTAAAATCTATATTTACTTATCGTGAACGTTCCGGCATCAGCCCAGCATAGCTCATCCGTCGCCCAATCGATAGTTAATGAATTCGGCAGCTTAACGTAATCACCCTGAAGGAAGATTGCTCGGTCTGTTCCATCTTCATTAGCCCACTCCAATTTGGAGGAAGCGCGATTCCAGTCAGACCAAAATATCTTTCTGAAACAAAAATATTCGTTGGAAAATTTAAATATTGCAAGATTAAAATGTCAGAATTTAACAATATTAAAATATAATAATTTAAATAGATATTTTAGTAAGATGGTATTATAATATCAAGGTTATATTGACATGTTTTATTATGTTTATTAATCAGTCTAAAATTAATAAACGTTGGAATTTCTTCTATAAATATATAGCGGTGTAAAATAATTTGTAATTAAAAGAAACTAACTTTATTTTATTTAGTCATACAAATAGAACGAATGATCTTATAAGTGTACGGAAACAGTGATTTTGCTAAAAAATTCAAAATTTCTAAAATTTTGCTGGCTACAGATCTGAAAATAATTTTGTTGGAACATGAAAATAATTATTTTGGCAATTAAACATTGATGAGCACGATGCTGCAAAATATTTTGATACTCTAGCAACCAATTTGAATTTTAATAAAGTTATTTTGACGATTTAACAAAATTATTTTTAGATTTGTATTCAGTAAAATTTTAGATCTTTCAGCAAAGTGATTCTTTCCGTAGATAAGATTGCAGAAGATCTTGAACATGGAACTGAGAAGTTTTGCAAATAGATTTTCTGCGTCCTTATCTATAGCCGTACCCCCGATATGGATGAACAGCTATTCCCCTCGGATTGACCAGTCCATCGGAAACGAGGACTTTGCGTTTCTTTGTCACTAGACTGGCAACCTCAACGGTCGTCTTGCCTGAGTCGGTCCAGAAGATGTTCCTCGAGACCCAATCGACCGACAGTCCCTCGGGACTGCTAACTTTCGGAATAAATGTCTCTGCTATCGATCCGTTATAAGACAGTTCGACTATCCTGTTGCCTGTGAGATAGATTGCGATTTTATCTTACAAAGCTATCTTATTCTTAGACCGTAATTGCTTTTTCAACTCATTGGCAATCAATAAATGTGTTAATACTAAATTAAATTTAAATTTAATTTGTTAGAGAATGTGTCTGTTAATGTATTATTTTGTGAAATATTTATTTTATTTAAAGATCTTTATAATATTAATAAATTTAGAATAAGATTCATTTGAACATAAATTTACCAGTAATATCGCTGGAGTAAGCTTTGCCCCCAAGGCAATCGATATCTAGGGCTATCGCCATTTGTGTGTAAGCTATGTAGATCGGATTTCCTGGATTCTGTCGTGTGGGCATGAATGGTATCCGATGCGTGGCCATTCCTTGGTTTACCAGTAAAAAATTGGAGTCGTGCCTCGGCCGGCGTTTACAATTTATGCCGTCGCCAATATAACCGTCATTACAAACGCAAGAGACCTGATTCTCACCGGTCGACAAGCAATTTGCTTCTGAAGAGCAGATATTCGGATCGTCTCTGCACGAGGATTGTGGCCGACATGTGAAACCATTACCGTAATAACCCTAAAAGTGGTCAGATTCCTGTCATTCATATTTTATACTATAAATTGTAAGAGAAAAAGAGTTACTGCTGCACATTATACTGTCATATTATTAAATGCGTTATATTAAAAAAAAAGTATTTTACTTTTTGCATTTTATACTTTACATTTTTATCCCCTTTTAATTCAACTTTCGAGAGTATCTTTATTTTTACTCTCAGATGAGTATGTCAAATTCTCAAAGTAAAAATTTTTTAATTTTAATATTTAATCTCGCTCGTCTCTCTTTATAATACGTGTGCAACGGCACTTACATACGGCATAATAAAGTACGTATGTGCACGTTGTACATACATGTAGCAACAAACTCGATTATCTTATGTGATGACATAATATTCGTCTGTGTACGCACCGGTTGGCAAATGCACGCGAAATTCGTGGTTGTCTGATTGTATGCACAAACTGCATTTCGGCCACAGTTATTCAAAACATTACAGCCGATATGATCCTCGACACATTGGCGCATACCGTCGCCGTGAAAACCTTTAATGCAGGAGCATTTGAAGCTACCGTCGCTGGACGGCATGCATTGCGCGTTCACGTTGCACTGAGAAAGATTTGCCGAGCAATCGGACGGCACGCATTGATCCTTGTCGATGCTGAATCCGGGTTTGCAGGTGCATTCGTAACGCGAGCTCATGGGGTGATAGGTGCATTGTTCGTTCTTCTCGCACTCGGAATTGTCGTTGCATTCGTCTAAAATGTAAGAAAGCCAACGGCGAATGTCAATTGTTGTGTTTCGCGGATTGCAGCGCGATATACAAAACACGAATTCTATTCTGATTTGAAATAGTCACTTATTGTTGAACTTAGAGGTCGATCTTGATCGTCAATTTCTCGATTTACATGGTAATGCGAAACGCAAAGGAGGCAATATGTATGCGCATAATGAAGGGAGAGAAAGAAATCGTGTTGACATTCCGAAGTACGTCGTGCGACATGCGCAATGAATGAAAGAAAAATTTAAAAAAAGTATAGATAGTGAAAGCACCGATACGACTGCATGTTGTTCCATCGCCTGTGTATCCTGGATTGCACACGCATCTTGCCATTGGTTCCTCGTACTGACAGGACGCGTTGAGATCACAGATATCCACTTCCAAGCAGGATACCTCTGTATGAAGAAGAAGTCGTATCGTTGTATTATCGTACATTAACGTACCTTTATACTGCTTTCACGAGAAAGAGATTTAGGCTTTTTCCTTAGAAAAATGGAATTATTAAACGTAAGAGTATTGAAAGGCACGATACATGGCATAACAAATGATGATGATGGCTAGTTGTCCTAACAATAAGATTAAAAAGTTTAATCGATATTTAAGAGAAAAAGACATAGTACTAGCGATTGTATGTAAAGGTGACAATTATAAAATGTTACATGCAGAATTAATGTTCACAGTTAAATAAATTATTTTGAAGTTATTGCAGGTATAAAATATTACTGTAATTATTATTATTGCAGGTATATATTATTTATTGTAGCTATAATCTATTAATGTACCTATTTGTACGTTAATTCTACGTATAAAACTTGTATAATTGTCACCTGTTTTGCCATCATCATGTTTTCTCTAAGTGTAATGTTTGAGTAAATTGTGTAGAAGATATCCTGAAATTTTTAGATTTTAACGAACATGTCGATTATTTCAAGAAACGAAATGTTTAATGTTCAATTTTTATGATGATTTATATACATTTTCGTGATGATTTATATACATATTAAAGCGTGTGCGATTTAACAATTCTTGTTTTTTTTTACATGCATAAAAATTTATTTTACAAATTTATACAAAAATATAATTTTTTAATGTTATCGCGGAAAGTTTAACGTGCACTCTCCAATATATTCTTATTAATTGTCGCTTACCCTAAGTGTATTTACAAGATGCATTTCGCACGTACCTGTCTTGATGCATTCCATACCATCTCCCTCGTACCCCGGATTGCAGCGGCACTCGTAATCGCCGGTACTCGTCACGTAGATGCACTGAGCGTAGGGATGACACCTGTTCACCACGTTGCAAGATACTGGACACAAGCATTATGATACATTGCACTGCAGGCAGCGATGATAGCTGGCTGTCTCGATAGCGAGACCAAAAAATTGAATATAATCATGATTTTATAAGCGTGCACTGATATCATGAACTATAGTTATTGATTAATTTTATGTTAATTATGTTATACAAAATATCTTGTAATCCTTAAAAATTAGTTTCTGGGAAATTATATTTATTTTATTTTGTAAAAAATCGATATCTAAGCGTAACATGGTAAAAGTTTTGAGAAGAAATATTGTTCCGAAAATATAGATGTCGATGCTACACTCTTATCAAGATATCTGTATCTATTTTGATGTGCAACTTGAAGTATCGCGTCTCGAGTAAGGAAACATTGAAAACATTTTCCAAGCGAGATAAGCATCCGTTCTGAAATCAAATTATTTATTCACAAAGAGTACTACGAGAAGGAATATTTTTGCATTATTTATAGCATAAATATTAACTGTTTAATGAAATGAAAATATTTCAATCACGTTTGCGAAGACAATTTTGTTCCTTCCCAAGAGTATTATACTATAGACATATTTCTCAATTTCCTGGGGTAATCTTCTATCTCGCTATTCACTAAAAGGTTGCGCATCACAAGTTTCTGAAAGTGAGTTTAAGGAGTTGGAAGATAGCGAAACTTCAAGTACACTTATTTACAGAAAGAACCTCTTTCTTACTCGCACTGTATGACGAAAAAATCGGGATGTGTAAGTTTTTTTTGCGAATTTACACAGTTTATAATATATCGACAAAAACCAACATTATTAACTAATTTCATTGTATTGTCGGTACTACTATAAAAATGTTATTTTAAGTGCTTGAATGTGTGAGCCTGCAGGCGTTTTTAATTATGCATTTAGGTAAAAGGTATATCGCGCGTTAATGAAATTAAAACAATTGCACAGAAATAAAAGCACCTCGCGCACCTGACGTCATAAACTCGTTAAAGAGAATGATATGCAGAGCAACTTAATAATCATTAATGAACACAAATAATTTAAAGCTAAGCAGTGAGTGCGTCGTACGCTTAGATCCTGATGGACCCATCGTGTCGTGTCGGTATCCTGGCAGCGGAACGCAAATTCGTTCCAAATGGTCGTAATCGTATCCCAAAGGACATATGCAGACGTCGTCGAAGCATCCAGGGAGCGGATGTGCCGATACTAAAACGCATGATGCATCGACGAACGATGTTCGTCGCAAACTATTAACGATCGTAATCTCGCACGTTATTAAATATTGATCTTTCGTGGGGATTCAAGTTGTTCCTGTTAATTCATTTGCATGCAGTTACCTGTCGTGTGTTTCATTTGCAAATTGTTTTAATTCTCAACTGTATTTCAGTATTCACTATTCCACTAAAATGACCCCCGGAAAAAATACAGCATACGTAATGCTTTAACAGACAAATGCTACTATACCAATACAATATGTACAAATAATATAACAACGTTTGATTGTCAATGTATATACATTGAAAAAAAAAATTGTTTCTTTGACTAAATTAATTTAACAATAATAAACAATTTATTAAGACCGTATATGCGAATTAATTTAGTCCATTTTCATTTCTTTCGATGAAAAGTGTATATTGAACGTCTGGTACTATTGCTATGCGAACTTTTAACGAACACTAGCGTGTTTCCTGTTTCTATCTTAAATACATACATTCTGTAAGAAAAAGACAATTAAATAAAGACAGTTAAATTAATGTAGACAAATGAGCAATTTTTTTCTCAGTGTAATATAATCCTTTTAACACAAATAGGAATTTAACCTTTTTAATTTACGATATTAATTTGTTACTCTGTTTTCGTTTCTGTTGCTCCAGCTATTTCATTATAAATTAATTACTTAATGTATACAATTATATAATTGTATATTAATATAGGAAAAAAATTTTATTGCTTTTAGTTAAATTGTTTAATTGAGGTAATTTATTAACAGCAACCAAATATTGTGTTTATATAATAAAAAATTTAGTTGCTTTTGTAAAATAATTTCTCTACGTTGTAAAAGAACAAAAATTTTTGTTTATACCAACTAAACAATTCAGTTCGTATAAAATTACAGTTTTGTTCGATACATTTTAACCAAAAATTTTTGTTCAATATATTTTAATCAAATTTTTGTTGTTATAGCAAAATTTTAATTCATAGAACAAAACATTTTTTCTAGTGTAATTTAAGTCATAAGCTATTAATTAGTACATTAACATAATACATATTACATAGGCACATATTACTCTGTTTTATTGTTATATTTTTTTTGCATATCTGAATTGTATCGAACGTTTGGTGTATGCGATTTTTCTGAGGATCTTCAATTTTTAGTGGTATAAACATATCTCAATAGAAAGTATTCTACTGATGCTCAATTAATTATTGCTGTGCAATTAAATTACTTGCTTGGTGCTTAGAAATAATTTCTCTAATTCATGCCATATGCGCAATAGCTATACGATGCACATTCGAATAACGGGGAAAAATTACGTTAATCTAAACAGAACACAAAATTTTCACGTTTCACGGAAAATGGTGCGAAAAGCCATCGTACAATTACAGAATTATTTTTCATGCAACTTACAATCTCGATAATCAATTGTCGTATATTCTCCCTCCTGCCTTACGCAGGCACGATTACGGAATTCCCAACCAATTGGACACCAACATACTCCAACCACGCACTGCGGTTGCGGCGGTTCGTCTGTTGTGGTGACATCGGATTCGGAGTAGCACGTGTATCCATCGCCTGTAAATAATCGCATATGTGAATAACAGGTAGAAAACACTTTGCAAATTGCAATATAGTCACATGCGTTTGAAACGACAATCGTTATGTTCAACAAAGCGGTTGAGTCATATTTCGCGCCCATTCAGTTTAATTACTCCATTTTCCAGATTGTTATAAAATTTATATATTACTACAATTGTAAGTCGTAAAAAACGAAGAAGATTAAAAGAAAAACTTGTGAATTTAGATATTTTTTATATATGCAGTAAACTGTATAAGTAATTCGCGACAAATAAATTATTTTTTCAAATATAAAAAAATTTTTTGCAATTATAAATGTATATTTTTTAAATTTATACACATATATACATGTATTAATAATTATATATATTATATATTTGTTTTCTTTAGGAATTATCAACGTTAGGCAAAAAATTCCTTTTCTACTCACCGACGTAACCAGGCATACAAACGCACACGTGTTTCTTCTTATTCCCATCGGAAATACAGAGTCCGTATGGGGAGCAGTTATCCTCCTCGTTACAGGGTGCTGTAAAAGTACAGTTGCTTTATCAATAAAGGATATCATCATTGTTGCCATTATTAACATTTTTTCATAAATTATATGAAAGATTTTACCATGCTGAGAAGGAGAACATCCCTGTTCTGTTTCCTCGAAACCAGGTATACAGGTGCACGTGGGTACATTTCCAATCATTACACATTGCTCATAATTTCCGCAGCGAGTATCTTCACAAGACGGCAATCCTGTATTATGGATAATACGGTATTAGTTAGATAATGTTTATAAATAAATAACTCACGAAAAATATTTATATAATTGAATATTTAATATGTGAATGTTTATTATATATGATTTTCTTAAATGTCTTTAAATTTGAAAATGAATAATTTAAAAGTAATACTTTAACGTCTGATAATATTTAACCAACAGTATTATCAGACGTTAAAGTGATTCTCGCCACTATCAGCAGTAAGAATTTGATCGATTTAATAGAATGTTATCGCAATACGGTAACTGTATTTTAAGATATGAGATTTATCTATATTTATTTTAAAAAATAAATGAAAGTGCTCTTACTTTCACAGACACGACCGTCTCCCGTAAATCCAGCTCTACATTGGCACATGTGGCTACCTTCTTGATTAATACATTGAGCATCTGGGGAGCACATGTGGTTACCGGCTGTGCATTCATTCACGTCCACACAAATCGCACTACCGTCCTCTTCGTATAGATACTGATACCTACCCACATATCGAGCAATATAGTAAATATCATTAATATACACATAATCATTTGAAGAATTATTATTCGATACATTGTTCTACATTTCATTTACCTACAAGCACTATTCTCTGCTTTAAAATAATAACAAACAATTATCGGTAATTATTACTTTGTAAGAGAAAAAACTGTAACTGTAATTATAGTTACTTTTATAAAGTAACTTTAAAAGTTCCTGGATATACTCACCCTGCGTTACACACGCATCTAAAACTGTCTCCATCGACCACGCAAGAGCTATGATCACCGCAAGTTTGTCGTCCTTGAATACATGGATCTTCCTCTTCAAGGGGCGCTATCTTAGTATTGACGGCGAATCGAATGATGCCCTCGGTGTTCTCGTAAGCAGTAACACCCCTGAAAAACTTTAGTCTAGTCGTGTCGTCTTCAGGATCAAAGATAGCGTAGGGACACTCCTGATAACTGATTATCTGATCCAACTTGAAGTTGATCTCCTTCTCGTCTCCACCTCCACGCAGAAGTTTACAGGTGCGCTCACTTTGGGAACGGATCACTCCTGGTTGGGCACGAGTGTAGAGTTCGTCATAGTCGCCGTAGTCTACCCTGGTGTCTCTTTCCAAATGCGGTACCGAACCCATGATTTCTGCTTCCATCTTCAGCTGACCGAAGACGTCCAATCCGAGATAATTGCTGCGTATCGTCACTTTGTCGCCGCTCGACGGGAAGTTTAGTTCCGCCGTGTGATTGAATAAGCCGCCTACCCGTGAAACACGCTCGTATGAGTACCTGTGTAATTGTAAACCTGCTTTCCTTCGGCAACATTGTTATGACATTCTTTGAATTTTTCAAGCTCATTAATAAGATGTAATACTAGTACGACAGATCATACGTACAATCTTTGATAGGTACTATTTAACAAAATGTATATGATATAGTTTTCCGTTAATATTATACAAATTTTGAATAATTTTTTAGTGCAAAAAAAGAAATTGTTTTTTAACGTATTTTAGAATGCTGAGTTCCAAATAATCTGCTACTAGAAAAATTCCGTCAAATCAAATTTCTAAGATATAGTATATCGATTTTTAAGATATAATTATTAAAATACATTTTGTTTCAAATAATTTGAGTCCGACAAATATTAAACAAGAACGTCTTTACCAGAATTTGATGATAATTAAGAAATATTATCCCGTGTATATATTGATGAAAACATGTTAAGCGACTATTACTGGATTGCTGGGCTTGATACATGAAACCGATCTAAAGTCATGAAAAACCGAAATTTAATACTTAATACTTCTGATGTGTTTTCTAATTTCAATAAAATTTCACTCTATATTAGAAAAAAATGTTTCTTCTTGTATTTCAAAAATTAAAAATATTTCTGATGGAAATATTTCCATGGCAGATTCGGATTCAGCATCATTGTCCTAGAAACAGTCTTCATACGTTTTTGCACAAAATCTTATAAACTATTAATTTATCTAAAAAAATAGAATAAAAATGTGAAATAAAATAAATGACAAGTTTGCGCCAAATATTATGTTTGGACAAAGCCTATTTTAGAGGTTTCTGTAGTTTGTATAAATATATATATGCTTCTTGCCTGTAAGTTCGTATCCGTTTTCGGTATCGCTAACAGGTTTTGCGAATAGCCAGGCAATAATGCCACCCAAATTGCCCAAAAGTTGGAAACTAGCGCCGATTTCTTCAGATACTCTTGATAAAGCTGTGTACGTTCGTCCATCTTTGGTTTGTACGTAGCATTGAAGATCTCTGGAGGGGAATTCGACGCCGTTCAGCGTGCCAGATATTCGACCAATAACCCGAAGAGGCACGTCTAAAAATTAAATCTTTTGGATAAAAAAAATCCATAACATCTTTATATTTTTATTATAATTGCCAGAATTTTTTTCGTCTTTAACAAATTGCTATAATTGCTATGTTGCCTAATTATCCTTCTGTGTACGCAAAATATTCTTTTTTTTTTAATTATAAGTGCTGTTTGTTGATGTTTTTACACAACCATTTAATTGACGATAATATAACCTGGAAAGAAATATAATTTTGGTTGTATTTCTTAAGAAGTCATCGCATTTTTCTTGTGGAAAAAAATTATTGGTAGAGACACTGCCAACGAAACAATCATCAAAGAGTAGCACGGCCCATTTCACGGTATTGCCGTCTTTATGATGTTACCGTGAAAGTCGTAAGAACCAGTCTCGTAAACTATGAATAGATCAGAGAAAGCAAGTAAACGCAGCTACTTACTGCGTTACACCTATTTGCCCTACGACAACTTCTGCGTACCTTTGTCCGCGTTAGGTGAAGCGTCGTAGAGAGGGGAAACGTTGAAAGATCTCTTCTTTATCCTGTTTCAAGAACACTTCAAAGGCCGCGTTTGCATGCCATTAGCTTGAGCTTATCTCGCTTACTACAAGCACGCGAGATTTCGACAAACACCGTTGATAAATAGCTTACCGTTTGGCTGGCAGGATTTCCCGTTGCCGAAATAGCCCTGCTTGCAGCTGCAACAGAATCCGATCTCGTAATCAATGCAGGTCGCTTTGCTGTGGCAAGTGGTGGCGCCGGTCCTACAGCTGGCCGCTTGCTGCATAGTCATCGTGTCTAACAAGGTATATTGCTTAATTCGATCAATGTCATAAAGATAACATCTGAGATAACGTTTGGTTTTGCAATTTTAGAATCTTGTTATCGCAATTTATAAATCATGCACTCATAGATTGTCCTTTAAGTAAGCATATTTTTATATAGATTATTATTATATTTTATTATATATGTATTATATACTCTTTACCTTCGATATTATCGGGAGTCTTTATATTTTCACCTTCATCAATGGGACCGACTTGAAACAACCACTGGCCAGGCCTATTTACATTCGACCACCTGAAAACAATTACAAAGGCCCATGAATACGTCGCACATGAATACAGCCGGTGCCTCCGCTCTCCCCATTACTCACTTGTCGACATTCTGAATTTGGTCCGTGCCCGAGCCCCTCAGGGTATACATTTTGCCCTCGCTCATGAATCCTGCCTGTGCCTTGGCATCTGGGAGACCGTTGGGATGCGACTCACCCTGAATCCACTGTATACCATTTTCCGGGTACAGTAGTTCAACAAAGGAATGCGTACCGTTGGATGATATAGCGACTTGATAAGTATTCACCTGAAAGACGATTCGATGAACGTTATTCATGTTTTCAAATAACCGTGTTACATGTTTACCTTTTCATTTTCCCTTAGTAATGGAACGTTTAGTTTAAACATAATTTTATAAGTGTTTTAAAAACATATCGTTAACCTTTTTTCACATTTATAATTGTAGATTTGCTCGTGTTGCTTGCATTTTTTGCACTCAGAATCTTTATTTTCTTTCTCTTCAACGCCTTAATATATAATATATGTATATTTATCTTATTTTAAGTGCAAAAATTTTTGAGGATTTTAAGCAACGCGAACAAATCTTACCTATATAAATTAAAGATTTATTTAAAAAAGTAGAAAACGTAATAATATTTGATAAGCGTAAAGATTGCAACTTGCCTTATCATTTCGCTCATTGTAATACCCAACGTCCATCCAAGTGGCCAAAAAGACGTGCGTAGGCATAAAGTTATTGGCATCCTTAAAGGCGCTTCGAATTAATCCCCCTGCTCTGGCGAGAACGTCAGGGGAATCGGTTTCGCTCCAATAAATTGTTCCGGAAGCTCTCGTATCGACATGCGTATAAAGAGGCGAGATGACTGGATCATCAAGAGGAAACGCAATGTTGAAAAACCTTTGCATGGCCCTAGCGAATGAGAGAACGCCATTTCCATTTATCTGAAATTGAGAAAACCGATTTTCCAGCTTCAATATTTTCAGCCAATTTGTGTTGCAAATGTGCTCGGTTTTAATTTTGTATTTAATAAAAGTTTGAAAATATATTGTATAATTAGTCATAAAAGCTTTCAAAATTTCTATTTACTTATGGTAAACGCAATGAAATGCTTGGATTCTATTTATAGCGATTGTTTAAAATTTTAAAACATTGAATAAGAAGAAGGAATTAAATCGACAATTTACTTATTCATTTTACAGCGTTTAATTTTGTCATATATTTGAAGCTTATTGGAATTTATCAAATATTTATCGCATTATCAGTATCTAACTATTAATATTTCAGTGCTTTAACGTTATGCAACTTCAATTGACTGATAGTTGGCAATTGTTCCATTTTAATATTATTTAATAATAACAGAAGATTATATGATTTAATAATAGAGGAGAAGATATTATAGTCCCCCATTTACATTATACAATAACTTTGTTAATAATCGATATTTAAATTTAAAACTTAACGATTGCATTCATCAAAGTGCTATTTATCCATTCTATATATAATGGGAAATTATATTCCATAGATTCATAATTATAAAATATTTATTATTTAGAACATTATTTACAAACATGTGGCGATACTGTGTAAAAAATATATTCCTAATCCTTTAAAGTGTATCACTATTATTACTTCAATATATTTAAAAAAAATATATATAATACCACTAACAAAATGCAGTTTTTTTTTATAATGCAAATTTTGATCGTGGAGTGCATTGATTCGATAGTATTAAGATCTCCCAACACTAATTTCGTCGCCGAAGACATGCTTGTCTATTGGAACGTGACAGTAAATCAAATTCCGTAAAGCGCGCACTGCGGAAGGTCGGACGACGTCAGCGGGTCAGCAGGTAAATCGTTGGCACGTGCTGCTAGTGAAATCCGACAATAACGTTGTTAGGAAGGGGACTTGCCCCACGTCGTCAGTCTCCGCGAGTCTCGCAATAGACACGCATGCACGTTAATGAACGAGCGCCTGTCGTCGAAGAGTCATTCACCCAACGAACGCACGCTCGTTATAACGCCGGCGCGAGAACGGTGTCGCGTTTGCGTAAACTCGCGAAGGAATCGCAATCATTTCATCGAGACTGATCGAGAACATGCCCATGATAGAGCGGTCAAGGGTGAGAGCGGTGTCTACGAGATGTTAATAATTATTTTTAAAAATTTTAAGCAAATTTGAAACAAGAGATGTCAAAAACTTTGACGATTAATACATTTTACGAAAACATTAGAATACTATATATAAGTAATGAACCTTTTATTCTTTAATGATGATAATGAATATAATCATAAATTTAAAAAATTTTGTTAGAAGAAATTTACACATTTTTTTTTTATAGATTTAGCCTAATCTTATTCTTAGTAAATTATATTCTTGAAAATATATACGTATACAGGAAAAATGGAGGGTTTCACTGCAATGTGTAAAAATTGAACTACAAACACACAAATCTGAAAATAATTTTGTTGGATGAAAATAATTAATTATAGGATATATTCAAGCTGATTATTAGAATGTCAAAACTTTTTGTAACATTGCTTATCGCACTTAAGCATCCTACATAATTATTTTGATAAACTAACAAAATTATTTTTAAATCTGTATCTAGTTAAATTGTTAGATACTTCAGCAAACCATTATTTTATTATTAAGTATATTAATTGTTTATAAGATATTTTTTTTGCCATTTTTATATTACAAGACTTTTTAATTTTTGAGAAAAATTATTAAGATTATATAGAAAAAGATAGAATTCCAACTATTTCTTATTATTTTTAAATATAATATTCAAAGCGAAAAGGAGTAGCCAACAGTCATGTTATCTGGGGCTGACTTATTTCGTCAATTGGCTAAAATGAAGTGCGCTAAACGCGTGCACACACACGTTTGATGAGATGCGCTCTTCAAGCCGCAGCTGCTACGCAAGAAAAAAAGAACTCTTCGTCATTAAAGAGACAAAATTAAAACTTCTCAAAAGAGCGGTGCAACCGCTTGAAATATTACACTGGGAGAAAGTGATTGACATGGTTCTCACACTGTTTGCTATTAGCGGCTTAGTGTTACTTAATGTTGAAATTAAGAAAGTGATATATTATGCTACCATTCTTAAAATCTATAAGATATATGAATAAAATTACATCGTATATTTTAATTATATACTATTTCGTGACTTTTTGTAAGACAAGCTGTTTATTAAAAGTAACTTTAAATTTATGAATAATGAAATTTTTTTAAAAGCAAAATATGTTTTTAAAACAGAAAAATGAAAGTTATCTATTTATTTTTTTTATAAATATGGTATATAAAATACGAATTTCTCGATACTTGTTCGATTCGGATTGCGTGATTCGCTCTCACATTTTTTCATCAATGTTCATTCTTATGCGCCACTCAAAGTCCAAGCTGGAACATCCCATGACCTATATTGTTTTCACGTGAGGTTAATATTATGGGCGCCGCGTCAAATTTAACGCTCAAGTCGCACATCGTTAACGAGCGACCCGGTTCAAGTGAATTGACACGAATTAGGGCGACAAAGTAATAATCTCTATTGTGACACTATTCTGGCATTAATTTATTTCTTAAATTTATTTCATAATTTTGTTGAATAGGCAAGGTATTTAACTTATTTCAACTTATCGAAAATATAAACTAAACTTTTTAATTGCACTTTAATAGTTATATAATGTAACTTTTCGATGTGAAAACAAGTTGTATTTATTAAACCGAAAAATTTTAAATATTACATTTATTGATATTAAGAATATATTTAAAAAGATATTAAAATAAGTTTAATATTTTTTTTAATTTTTGTGATAAAATTTACTATAAATTAAAAAATTTTTTTATATCGGATTATAAAATGTATCGGAAAATGTTAGTTTTTTTACGGTAGTATTAATTGCAATTTAGCTTAAATAAACAGAAATCTTCCAACTTTCAATACTTAATCGATATTCGTCCCGTTATACGTATGAGAGTTTATGAACCGAATCAGTATCGGTCATTGAGAGAGAGAGAGGCATCCGATAATCGATGCTTGGGAATGTCAAGCCAGTATTGATAGTCTTGCCGAAGCTCGTTTACGTTCTCAGACGTTTTGACATTCGCGTAAGTCAGCTAGTGGGAAAGTTCGACGCGCTATCACTGCCGAGGCTATCATCGAGGTCATAGGTCACAGCCGAGCCGATGACACACACGTACACACATGTAATCGCGGTGGAACGGTGAAAATAGTACCGCCTGGAAGTAACAGGAGGAAACCATGCTAACTGCCAACTCTCTTCCTGATATCATCGATAACGATTCTAATGTTTGGCAAACCAAGCGCAGTATTGGAAATAATTTGAACTCGACTATTGTATCGACCAATATTTCAATATTCAAGGAAACTTTTGAGAGAAATTACTCGACTTGCTTTCTTTCTACCAAAAATTATTTCGCAATTGATTCTGTATATTGCACATTCATATTTATATAATTTGTAAGAATAAACTTTAACTAATTAATAAAAATTAAGTTAGAATTAATAACTGTAATAATTTTTAGTGATTTTAATGATTCACGTTTTAATTACAATCAATTTCTAATCTTTAAGCTACTTATCATTTTTTCAAGATTATTTAAGTGTTTTTATTTTTATACAGTATTTAACCCTCAACTATACCTAAATTCTAAAGTGTCTTGTTTGAAATACAGAGTACAAATGAATCTCCTTATGACGATTAATAAAGGAAAGTTCAAAGTCTTTTCACCTACACTTTAGAATCTCATAGTACCAATCGTATGGATTATAGTCCAAAACATTTTGCTTTGGATCCCAATAATAATAAAGAAACGATTACGTCGAATTCTTATGATAATCGCGGTATTAGTAGATTCGGTATATGTGCAATCGTCGGCAGCCGCAAGTCAATGAGATTATCATGAGATTGTCATGAGATATACCGAGTTTACTAATACCGCGATTATCATAAAAATTCGACGTAATGGTTTCTTTATTATTATTTGGATCCAAAGTAAAATTTGTTTGAAACCGCCGTCTCTCTTGTCATCTCATTGACTCGCGGTTATTAGTAGACTCGGAATATGTACAATCGTCATAACGTAGTGGCAGCCACCAGTCAATGAGATGACAGGAGAGACGGCGGGTTCGGTAACACATGCCGCACGCGCTAACGCAATCGCGCAATCGGCCACAATCATTTTGATGACTGTGAATCGTCGACGATAACCGACGAAATGGAGATGATTGTCGTGTAGGAAGGTCCTCTAAGTAGATCATCGTATCTTCGCGTTTGCGGATACGTCGAGATATACATCTGTGTCAACCGCGATTTGTCACTGACCTGAGTCCGCATAATAACATTAATAACGGTATAAGAATTGACCGAGGAAACGTTTGTTGGAATGTCAATTTTGAGTTACATAATGCGCAAATCCTTTTTAATAACTATAAATATAATATTTTGAATCATTTTAATTAAGTACTATTATGATGACATAAATTATGAGATATCACTAATTTTTCACTTAAAATAATTATTGTTATTTTGTAATAGATAAACACGATTTTAAAAAAGCCTTTATAGTTTCTTAAATTGTCTAAATTTCTATTCGAAAAATTGCGTGTGTGACAAACAGATTTATTACATAAAATAATTAATAGAAATAATTTCTTTTTAAAGAGATCCTTCTTTATTTTAATTGAGAAAAACACTTAGCATTTTTGTATATAGAATGGCATAATAAAATATCGACTGTTATTTAGTTAATTTTTAATTATTGGAAACACTTAAACTTGAAAAATGTTTTGAATCTTATGTAATTTCTGTTGCAATGTAGAAAGTAAAATTTCTGTCCATTAGTTTATTGTCATCCGCCTTTGCATTCGCATGCGAAAGTCTCTGCATGCTTGAGCTCCACTTATCTAGTTTTACATTGCACACTCGCTCTCTTCAACATTTCCAACAAATTACACGCCTACGGTGATGTTTGTCTGACTAGCGAAACGAGCACGACGATTGACGAAAGCGAGCAAAAACTAAAATATGTTTGCAAGAAAAATGGAACAGCAATTCCCTCTTTAAAATAGCAAACAGTGAATTTCCATCGCTGATGGATGATTTCAAGGTTACAACGAGATATGTCGTAATCGGAAGTTCAGAAAGGAAACTCGGTGAGACGGAAGAAGCTGTAATGAAATTAACTGAGAATTCCGTGTCGAGACTAATTGAACTTTGTCGACGATGACGAAGTCAACGACAGAAGGAATGATTTGGAAGAATCGCGAGCGGAATTTCACAATTCCTCCCACTAAGTCTCTGCTAAATAATGTGGGAAAACGCCAAGGCTAATTGCATAGCACCATAAGTTGGCTATCGTATCACTCTCTATCTTGATGTGAATGTTTAATTGAGCGCAGGAAAAGATACAGTCTTCCACTGAATTTTACGTTAATGCACAAAGGTAAAGAATGCCGTAAGATGTATTTTTAGTGTGTTATTTTTACGGAGAATCAAATAGCGTTATTTCTGCAGGACGTATTTATTCATAGCGAAACATGCGATTTCTTGTATGCAGAAAACGCATTAGTTTAGATTTTCTTCATGCAACTTAAATAGTGTGAAAAATTATCAAGATTAACTTTATCAAGATTGTCGCGAGTATTTACATAACCGCGGTCTCGCGATGTTAATGCGACTTAATTCTGTAATCAACACATAAACTTACATGTACATTTACTTGCACTAGCAAGATAAAAGAGTAAATTAATATTTATATATTTTTCTTGTTTCTGTTAACACTAGATATTAACTGCATAATTTTTATTTCTTACTTATTATATGCATTATATAATTGTTTATTATACACCACCATGACGGTCAGTGACTAAACTTTCTATTTACATCTTGTCGGTCATTGATCAGGCATCGTATTATGACATACAAATAAATATATCTGCATATTACATTTTGTATAATTTAATATTATAAGTTTAATTATATATATATATACTCATATAAATATTTTATTGTCTATTTTATATGAAATAATCCAATTTTATATTAAAAGTCGTGAATGGAAAGTCTCAACTAATGTATGCTAATATATCCTTAATGACAAATAAATTAAATAAATAAACTTATAAATATATTATTATTATAACATTTCTTATAGGTATATCATAACATTTTTTTTAAGGCAGTGGTAACAGTAAACATAAACTACGAATCCCTTTAAAATATATATATTTTTATCAAAATATAAATAACATTTAATATAACATTTAATTCTAGTTGAAAGTTATTTTTACACATATTTTTATTTGTGTTTGCGATTTCTATTTTCATATTAAAACGACGAAGAAAATAGAAAAACCGTGAACTTTTTGAATTCATGAAGAGCTTTATAATCTGCTCGTTCTTTGCCACGCAAAAGATAAAGTCTGTAGCTGTGCAATGCCATACTACGCATTTGATACACACGTATTGCACCAGCATAGGAGAATACACGATTACCGTGTACGTATTATTCCAATACCTGCAAAATCGAATCTCCCATTCTAAGCTCTTAATCCGCCTAGTCTCTCACAATTATTCGTCATTATACTTTAAGCTCATCCGGCTGACTGGCCGGCCGAGTTTCTGCGTGTGATTTGACTCGACGCGCATCCCTAAGCGAAGCGTATATACGCACGTCATCAATAACGCTACGATGATTCCGGACGCTTGAATTATTGACGAACCTCAATGAATGGAACGGATCACGGCGGATCATGGTTTCAATGCGGCATTTTGGTAACGGTGCGGCTGCGAAAGTCACACCAATTTGAAAGTGAATTTCAGTAACGGTATTTGATGCTTTCTATCGCACGTAGTTTTGTTTGAAAATATAGGACATTATAAAATTGTGTGAATAAGTAATTTTATTTATGTATGATCTTGTCACAAATGGCAGATATACAATTAGTACACTGAAAAAAATATACAAAATAAGAATTTTAAAAAGGTTTTTAATTACTTATAATTATATTAAGTGCTCTTAAAACCATTCAATTTTTATTTTTTAATCATTTTTAATTAATTTTTTATTTGGGTTTTATTATATATTCATAATAAGAGGTCCAATATCTGAGTTAAAAAATTATTTTTCGTTTATTTACAAATATTTTATATAGAAGATATATTTTATTTTTATGAGTGAAATAAAAATTTCATTCTTACTTAATTTATTTCAATATCTCCATAAATAAATAAATAGGTTTAATTTAAAAAATAAAATAAATTAGGCCTTATTTGGCTATCTTATTTATTAAAATTTAATTTTTTTTCAGTATATTCATACAATTTTAATAGAGTTCAATAATAAATGATCATATTATTTACACATATATAATCTTTCAGTACATAGATTAATCAGAGTTTGTTAAAGATACTCCATGCTATTAATTAAGGCTACAGTTTCAGTAGAAGGAAAACATTTGAGAAAATGTTAATAATACAAGTTTGCTCCCTGTGGAGGCGTAATGCATAAACACTTCCACGTATGAGCTCATGCACCTTGATTCGCAATAAATCACTTTGGAGAGATGAATCCTTCGCATTAATCTGCACACGACTAGTCGGACATAATTAACGTTCATTCATGCCGTCACCTTTGTAGTAATACAACAATTCGCAGAAAAGTGAAATCATGCAGTGTCCTGCGGATTTTTCTAATCGCCGGCGGTTTCTATGTTTGTCTAATCGTTAGTTATCGATGTTTGTACGATGAGTCAAGTGTACTAAAATCCAAATATTGTTCTCGTGGATAATCGATTAAAACGAAATTGTCTTTCAACAATTTTTAATGACCTTTGGACACGCTACAGAATTGCTCGAAAAGAGAGAGAGATTTTAAAAGCTGTTTCTTGACGTATATTTGCCAATGAGTGAACGGTTTAAAACGTACTTCACTTCTAATATTTACGAAGTGTAAGTGTATAAAAAATTCAATTACGAATAAATATGTATAATTATAAAATTTCTAAATTATAAATACAATTTGTATATGATGCTTATTTTCTGGCTCCATAAAACTTTATATAAAATACTTCTTATATATTTTACGATTTTTTAGCGATATTCTTTCGATACAAAAATACACGTTGAGAAAGCCTGTCATAATTTTTTAAATGGAAAACGTTATTTAAATGAATTATTTAAAAGAAATAAATATGTACATCTCTTATTTTGAATTTCTTTGTAATATATTTCAAGGTAATTAAAACCACAGATAGATGATTGCGATGATTGCTCTTGTGTATCTACAACATGTACTTCCTTGAGATACGTTTTCGTTTATGACCGAACTTTCGGCGTGTAAACACTACCGGAATCTTATCGCGCGGCTCGGACTCTGGATGCGCGTTGCATCGTCTTCCGGTTCGCGCCGCTCTAGCTTGTTCATTCATACGAATTAACGGACCCTCGTAAATTGTACGCGATGAGCAGCGCGGCGCGTCCGCCGCAATTAAGCGCGATTGTGCCGCCCAGAGAGTCGTTCGTTCGTCATCGCGAGCGCAATGAATTCGTGTCATGCCAGAAGATGTCGGCCGGATTAGACCGCGAGCCGAATTGAGAGAATGACCGAATGCGCGCACGGCTTCGTCGTTTGTCTACCGCGCGACAAATTGATATTAACCAAGGAATTGCACGCCGCCGCCTAGCTGCTCGTCTCGCCGTCTCGGAACTTTTTCTAGACCGGACCATAAATTGAAGTTCGTCACACGCGGTGACTGCGCTAAGTTTCCTAATCTGTAACGTGTCTGAACAATTTTATAACTTTTTTCGTCGTTCTGCGAAGAGATAGGGTAGACAAACTTATGGCGGAGTGCGTCACGTCACTGTTATCGCTCCTATTAACAAAGTTGATGAATTGGGTAAATTTTTTCTCGGCTCGAATTTGTCCTAATCAGGGAATTTCTTATTATTGAAACTTAGAGATAAGATAACTAGATATAATCCAGTGACAAAATTTTACTTTCTAGTTTTAACTGTAGTATAGTTTTAAGTTACAATATATTTTTTTAATTTAAAGTTATACATTGAAATGTTTAAAAACGTTATTGTAATTACAAGGATATAATGTTCACTAGTATTCTCTCATTAGCAAAAAAAAAAGAACGTAGACTTTTTGTACTTCAGTCAAAATTTATTTAAATATAAGCTCAATATAAATCCAGTTAATAAAAAATATAGTTTTAATAATTGTTTTAGAATATTGGTTAAAAATCGGATAACAACGTATTCTGTTTTATATCAATGAAGCAATGGTAATCCAATCCTTTGAGTTAAAAACAATACACACAGACATTTTGTTATTTTTAACTTCTATGTAGCAAAATATAAATAAATCTATTTTTATGTTAGTTTCGAAATAGAAACATTGACGTATGAATTTAGCAAATAATAAACTAAATTTGAATTAAATTTAATAAATTTTCTTGAATTAAGTCGTTTAACTCCATTGTTTTTGATAACAATATATTAAGTAGAAGCAGTAACGATCTATAGAAATAATTTTAAAAAATTGAATGTAATTTGACATTATAAATTTGACTTATATTTTAGTGTGTTTACTTATCATAATTATGATATAATAATTACAGAAAAACCTAACATTTTCTCTTTAAATCATATTTTGATGAAGCTACTTGAGATGAATATTATTCTACATTTACTTAATTATGTATACTTAATTCCGTTTAATATAAAAAAATTGTAATTGTATAATGATGTACCAAATTTTTATTAATTGTATCTATTTTATGTTTTAGGAGTAGTTTTTTTTAGATATTTACGGCAAAGAGGGGAAACTAATACAAAGTAAGAATAAAATAAAATGTCTTTATATATACGATAGTGCCGTGAAGTTTGATTGACTACCACGTTACATCTTACTGACAACATCTTAGTGGTAAATATCTCAATAATTGTAAAAATATTGCGAGGACAGATTTGCAATAGGTTATCAAGAATATTTGCCGATTTTTTTCGAACTGGTGTTTTTCGCCGACGATCAGTTTACAAGCGTATAAATACAAAAATAGCGGATTCGCGTCTAATAATAACTTTTCAAAGCATTCATAGTCGTAAATAATAAAAAAACAACAAATAGCAGAATGTCTCTCGAAATTGTTGAGTTTTAATCGAAATTATAACAATTTATAAATATTTTCTTTTCATTTCGGTTTCCGTTTTTAAAAATTTTTAATTGTTTGGATTGTAAGAAATTTTAAGTTATTTTGATAAGACAAAATACAATCATAGAAAGATTACATTACAACATAATTTTTTAATTAAAAACGGTGTTTACATAATTACATGTTACAATTATGATGTAATAATGAGAAAGAACTTTCTTCTCAAGTCGTGTTTTAATTTATTTTTTGAAATAAAAATTATTCTACATTATATGCAATTCCATTTGATGTGTACGTGATAACACATGCCATGTTTTAAATCATTTATGTGTACTTTTGCACGCTTTGGTTTAAGATTAGATAATAAAAATCAATTATATATTTATCTCACTGTAAATTGTAATTACGTTTTTAAAATTATCATTCATTAACAGAATATACATAGATCTGTGCATCGATAAAAATTTACTTAAATATAGACTTGATATATAAGTCCGTATTGAATGAAAAATTTTGCAATTGGAATAACTGTTTTAACTATCTTAATGCTAATTCGTATCTTAATGCTTAATACGAGTAACCGATACTCTGAGAATAAATTCACTATTAATACTTACGAATATCGAGTTGTAGATTTTGTCGTAAAAAACGATGGGTGTATTGAGGATAGCTTCGGCGGATAGCAGCATTCCATTGTTATCAGTTTCGAGGACGTTGGAACCTGGACCTGTGTGCTGGTACAGATCCCTTTTGGATAAAGCTACGGTAAAGGGCGCGATTAGGGCCAGCACGAGGGCCAGCGAGCCTAGCAGAACGCTCCAGCGTGTTGCGCCGCGAGCCATTCTCTCAGACTGCCTTAACGCTACTGCTGTTCGATTTGGCTACGACGTCTCTTCTTGCTGCCCCCTAATCGCCTTTGCCCGCCGCTGCTCCGCGACCGGCGTGGCTGCTCATCGTTGTTCCGAGTACATGAAACGCCACTCGCTTCCCTCACTCAATGATAATTTCGTGACACCACGTCGATCCCTACTACCGATTCCATTACTAATAGGCTAATATGCAATCGAGTGTATCTCGAATGTAACTCTTTAGCATCTCTCTCTCTTTATTTTTCTCACTTATTCTCTATGTACCCTACCGTACGATGACCACTTGATGCAGTGATGTGTAGTTCCTACCATGAATAAGCATGTAGAATATTGGAATAAATTGACAGATTTTGTAAATATTTTCTTTTCCAGTATTTTCACAAAGAATATTGTATTAATGGTTTCATTTATTTTAATAACAATAATTCTTTGAAAAGTTTAATTTTGTTGGATCAACGTCTCTGCAGTCATATGATGATCTCATGAAGAGAACGAAAATTAGTTTGTGCGATATATCATATGTATCACGGTTTATTTAAACACACGCTGAGAGACAAGTATTTGTGACTATAATTGAAAAATAAAATAATTATATTTAGGAGATCTATTTTTATAATTATAAAATAGTTATTAGTTAATGTCATAATTATAGTTATAAAAATAGAACTGCTAACTGCTGGTTATTTATTGCTGTAATGTTGGTATTTAATAATAATTATAAATTTTTATGATTCTCTACCAAAAATATAAATTGGCACTGATAATTACTATAAATTATGATTAAAGAACAATATAATAATTGTAAGCATTTTTTCTCTTAATGTACATTTTTATGAGAACATTTGATTTTATGGTTACAGAGAACAAGTAGCGCCAGCTTGTCTAATCAGTTTATTTTATTAACTTTATATTATTTAAGATGTAATTTTTTTGATATATATTTTAGGTACTCATCAAAGTATGCAAAGTACGCTATTATCTTTGTACGTACATTCTCCTTATACATAAAATAGCTTGAAATCTCATGACCGAAAAATATTTTCGACATTCAAGTCGGCAATAATTCATAATAAGACGATAAAAGTATGATTTTAGTAATAGATTCGTAAATCACGCGATGCGTGTGCGCGATCAAATTGCGCGTATGCGTGTGAGCTGCGTATCATTCGCGTATCGTAGCGGCGCGCTTAAGTCACGTATTCTCTTTGCATGTGAAACCATTGTTGATTCAATTGTATCTTTGAACGATCCATTCAAATGCCGAGGTCTCGCGATTACGCGATTCATATATTGTAATCAGCGCACCGATTTTAAGTCTTTAATTGTGACCATAATAGTATTTTATCTATGATAAGCATAAATGGGATGGAAGGTTACTTATCCCGCGACTAAATTGGCTAACATTATATTGACGCAGTGATTTTCAAGCATTCCGTTGCATTTCAAATATATTGTCTTTTCACATCGAACAATGTCATAAATCTTTAACCTTTTTTTATTTATAAGATATATTATTGTTTAGGTATTTTAATTGTAATTCGATTTTTTAAATGTAATTAATTACAATGTAAGTTTGTGGAAACGTAATTGTGAATGGTAGAATTATTTGCTCACTATATATCGTCCTAATTTTATTATTATTTAAAAAATGCAATTACTATTACAATAATCGATTGGCTTGTTGCCCACCGTCTATTATAAGGCAAATTGATGTTTAAAAGTCGCATTGAATTTTGATAGAGCTGCTCGTCTTTCATCCGTATTGCATTATTATGCTCGCTCATCCGTCACGTAATTTCTCCAAGAGACGGTACGCGATTCATCTTGAACGTCGTGGTCGTTTTCTGTGCGAAGTCGCGTGCAGCCGTGCATTGTGAAACAAAGTATCAACGTCGACAGACAAATGGAGGTGGACCTACATTCGCATACGCCGGCCGAGAATTGCGTCCCGGCCTAGAACGTCCCAATAAATTGTCTCAGGAATTCGTCAGGGTCGACTCTCTTTCCAGCGCTAATTCATTTGACGATATGTGAGATGTTATTGCGGTAGTGACGTAAGTCACATTAAAAAAAAAATGAATTGAGATGGCAGATCCGTCATATTACATTATGAAGTTACGTATATTTTTTTGTTATATTTTTTTGCAAGTGAATCAAAAAGAAAAAATAACTGCCATCGTATTTCTACGTTGAAATTTATTATACGAGTATTTCGTATAATAAATACCATATAAATTAATTTCGTAATAAATTTCGTATTTATAGCAGGGATAAATGGGACAAAAGATGATTCAGGATACACGTTGTAAATTGATCTTTATTACAAGAAATTATATGACTAATTTGTACATATAAAATATAAATATAATACAAGTACTATGATACAGAGACGCGTGTTTTTCCAATGGAAAGTGGAAGTAGATCGCTAGTTACAATTAATAATTACTATTACTATAATTCGTTATTATTACTGCTGTATTCACGGTAGATGGATTGACATGCTCTTGGCAATGCTTTTAATTCAGACTGAATTCAGACACGCGACGATAGATAAATAAACATCATATGCACGAATTTAAATGTTTTACGCGGTGAACGACAAAGATAGTTTTCCGACATTCGAGAAGATGGAAATGATTCATTTCTTGGATATAATTCTTGTTAAAAAACAGACACTAATAAAATATTACATTTTTAATGATACACAATTATCGTAGTCGATCGCGCGACAATTCGAATAATTGATTAGCACGAAAAATCGTCAACTATATATGATCTTTCGTGATAAACAATCCGTTCAACAATATATCGGGCATTTACTCTCAACAGAAGGAATCAACAGAAAGCTATGGCTGCGTTCAGCAGAGAAAGCAGCTTTACAATTGTTGTAAAATTCTTCAATATGATTGGTCTTGCCCTTAGTTTCTCATTGGATCTAAATGTATAAACCAATCATATTCAAGAATTTTACAATAGTTGCAAAGCTGCTTTCTCTGCTGAACGCAGCCAATGACGACGATTTTGGCAGCAAACTCACGTCTTTGGTCGTCAAGTGACACACGAGCACACAGAATCTTTTTAATTAGCATCACTTATCTCGTTATTTTCCATCCGTAGAATACGAATTTGTCGCTCAGTAATGTGACGTCATTCCATTTGTCCGTGAAAAAAAATGACGTTCGTGCTTTTGGTCCGCATCTATATCTCATATTTAACACTAATGCGGCTTTAATAAATTTACAATCCATAACAACATATAGGTCGCGATTTTCACTCTTAAAATTATAATATTAGAAGTAATCAACAAAAATCCAATATCAGATACCTGCATTAATGCTAAACATGGAATGCAAATACGGATCTGCGTGTACGTGTGACGATTAGTCGCGTGTTGCTCATTTAGTACAGTTTCCATTGTGTGTGTATGTGTGTGTATGTGTGTGTGTGTGTTTGTGTATGTCTGTATGTATGTGCGCTTATATATTCATATACATATACGTATGTATCATGCATAAACGAACCTCAAGGTATAACAGTTCGGAACGAGAAAAATGGGTGGTTTTTCATCGATATTGGTCGTCGTCCACCACGACTCGCATCGGAAAACTAGAATACCTCTATTTCTGCCTCTCGCATTACGCCCATACCGATTTATTTTCATCCCATCTATTTTCATTCTCCCCGGTCTCATCCTCGCCTGTGCTTATATCCTATCCGCGTTCTCTCTTCGCATTCTCATGTTGAAATCGAGATTTCGGGTGCTCGTTCCTTGCTCCCTTTCCGCCTTTTCTCGTCAAGTTTCAATAGCATTCGTTCGAACCAAACGTCTCTTACGATTAGAAACGGTTTACGATTTAGACTCTCGCATTTCTTTTCCTTCTTATCTTTCGTGCGCACGTTCTTTTTTTCTCTCACTCATTCTGTCACACTCTCTCTCTCTCTCTCTCTCTCTCTCTCTCTCTCTCGCCTCTCTCTTCCTCTGACATATTCTCTGTTGCATCTTTCTTAAGTGAGTTACGGAACCCTACGAAGTGCGGTAACTGCTGATAACGATTAAAGCTACGATAATACCATGAATTAACGTGCGTGCATTAGATACATTACGTACGGCGCGTTTCGTTTATCGATTGTTTGTTACTTCGTATAAAAGGTCTTTTTTGCACTTTTTTGGCAGTGCGTTGTTTTCATTTGGCTTCACCTCAAAACCGAAGCTCGATTTTCCCATGAACAAATTTGCATCTACTTCTAATATCTTAATATCCGTCATCGTGAGTGATTTTCATTAGCAACTCAGATTAACCAACGCCATTTAATCTCTTCTTCCTTTCGGAATCATAGCCCTAACGATAATATACAAAATTTAATCATGATTACTGTCCAAATCATGGCCAATCTCAATTATCGATATGTGTAATCGAGACTGCTCGAATAACCATATATGATTTACAATCGTTCATGATTGGCTTCCTCGATTTCTACTCAACTGTCTTTTAATCCGTGGTCGATTTTTATTATCGATCGATATGATTATGAATATCAACGCATGTCGTATTGTTTTGGATTGACATGAATATTTCTAGTCTACCACGACAATAGAAGTTTATGCGCATCTTTATCCGTTCTATTTGTCGCTGTTCCCGATAAATATGTGGTTCGGCCGATTGGCCAACAGTCTTTAGATCAGAAATATCTCTTTCTTATAATTTATTAATGGCATAAAAAATGGCAGCGGGAGTTTTAAATAACTCTGATGAATAATAGACATAAGAACAAAGCACCAACTTCTCACGTTAAACCATTGATGCCATATAACGGCGTAAACATCGCGTTTGAAACTTAGACTCGTTCCGCTATTGCAACAACCGCGAAAATTATCTAATATCTTTGTTCAGCATCCTGAGAAACATCGTTGAAACTGAAGCAACCGCGAAATCTCTAACACGAATACACTTTTCGTTATAACTCCATAATATAACTTCGATAAGACACGTGCGTGTGCGTGTACGTGTGCGATACTTCGGTAAAACTTTTACTTTAGCTCCCTCTTTATTAAAATCTTCCTAGTACCGTTTTAGACTTAACAATAGTGACGACGTACGATGACGATGACGATACCACAATATATCATTAACAACTATTGGACGGAGTCGAGCGACATCGACGTCATTATCTGCTAATTTTATTTCATCCTATTCGGCGACCTCGCTCGTCTCGTTTCAACGATTAAATTCGTAGGTAGGTGGGCGGGATTGGTGATCAACACGCGGTCATGCGTGCTGATCTGAGTCTACGTTAGGTGATCTTAATCTCGGCCGATGTCGATTCTTGAGGGCAGGAATCGAAGCAAGTGACCAGAAGAACGTGGCTTTTACAGGCCTCTACCCTCTTTTGTAAAATACATGTCTCAGCCATTAGTGCCTCCAAAAATGACGGATCCCGCCAGTCCATACTGTCCTCCACGTACACTATTTTTGAAACAAACAATGAAATATATGTGATTGCATTTAAATACATTTGTGTCATAAGTTTCTCTTGACTTTCTATTTTAATTTATTATTGTTTCTAAGTTTTGTTTGACTTTGTACAATTTTATACATAAATGTGTATAAAACGCTATTCGAATGTGATCAATCAAAGTTATTCAAACACATGAAAAGTTAAAAGTTAAATATTATAAAAATTAATTAACACTGAAAGATCGAAGCAGCCAATTTTATGAAATTCAAACTGCTGTAACTTCTTTCAACATTGCTTCCAAATATGATGTGATATCCTTTTGTAACTTTTCATCACTTTTCATGTTTTAATTTTGGTTAAAAGAATTTTCAATTATATATAAAAACGCTTGAATTTTTATTTAATTGTTTAATTAGAAGAACCATTGGAGCTTTGACTCCCTTATATTTAATATTGCATTTTCATGTATTTTACGATTTTGTTTACAAATTTATGACTTTAAATGTTTAATAAAAATTAATGATATTATTATTAAAACGTTAAATATAATTATTTATACGTTTTTTTCTGTTTATTATTTACGAAAAAAATGCGCTTAGAGTAAAATTGGCTTCTACGGTCCTTCTAGGGAGAGTCATCGAATTCAGTCCTTCTAGTGTTAATGAAATCAATTATGCACATATTGCGACGCGTTTATTTATATAAATATTGCGATATAAATTATTAAAGCACGAATTATTTCGGAACAATTAGTATATATTGCAATGCAATAAAATTTAAAATAACTATACGAAAATTTTTGTAATATATTACCTCAACATTTAGTTGAAACTATTTCCCTCAATATTTGGTAGCTATAACTAGACTTTTTTTTCAGTGTACGGTCCTTCTAGGAAGTCATCGAATTCAGTCCTTCTAGTGTTAATGAAATCAATTATGCACATATTGCGACGCGTTTATTTATATAAATATTGCGATATAAATTATTAAAGCACGAATTATTTCGGAACAATTAGTATATATTGCAATGCAATAAAATTTAAAATAACTATACGAAAATTTTTGTTTAAATCTTCTATATGATGAGAAGCTGAATACTTACGATTGTAGTCCCAACGGGTGTCTGGTACCATGAGTCGCCTTTTGGCATCGCGTAGTTCCAGCCTAAGAAGGCGCTGGCGCAGGCGAAGGTTGTGTATCCTGGATGTCGTTCCACGTGGGTTCGAGCGCACCCGCGCGCGCCTGTCCAGGATGTCTACGTCCTCGCCTGTATAAGCGAGAATCGCCGACGCCGCGGGCGGCCCCAGTTGAGCCCGGCAGTGGGCCCGCGACCGCCGAGGCCCGCACCCTGCCGCCCGCTGTTCCACCGCTGAAACACCCGCACAACGTCGAAGTTAGAACCCCCAGTGCGCCACCTGAGGAGAATCATCGTACGGCAGGATTGTTTTAGAGGGTTTGCGTTATTCTTTCTTAGGAAAATGAAGGCTCGCGATAATACTTTCGTCCTTTGCGTATATTAGTAGAATTCAGGTTTACTTCAAAAAATAGGTGTGAATTTAACACTGTGTGATATTTAATTCTCAACATGTTGGTGTTGATATAAACATGGTATAGATTTAACTCCATGAGTTTTAAATCATGGCATTAAATCCACATCTATATATGTTAAATCCACATTCAAACATATTTATATCAACACCAACACGGTAAGAATTGTATAAACACCGCATGATGTTAAACCTACACCAATACTTTTTGAAGTGTAGAAAACGAAGGAGTTTGCATCAATTTACAACAAGATGATAATTGATAGAGCGACAAGGTTTTCATACAAAGCGCATAATTAGAATAATTGATTGATCGCACTTGTATGTATAGATTATATATAAGGAAGATATAAGGAAGTGGATTTTTTTGAAATTGTCTACGTTTTATTTTACATAGACAATTTTGTCGGATTTTCGTCTTAATTTTATTTTAAAAAAATTAATTTATTTATTTTCGAATATGCACGTTTTACAAAAATAATTATTTATGTAGGACGCTCAAACTAATTGCTAGAATATCAAAACTTTTCAGCATTGCTCTTTGCTTGAATATTCTACATAATAATTTTGATAGTCCTATTACTCAAATTATTTTCAGATATGTATCTAATTAAATTTTTTAATGCTTCAGCAAAATCGTTCATGTAGGTATGATGTCAATAGTACATTCTTTTTCAAAATGGACAGTCGGAAGGTATTTATCATTTACCTTGATGTTCCTGTAACGCGCCAGTCTGTCGGGACGAGTCGCTGGCGATACTGCTCGTTTCGCTGTCTCTAACGATACTATCGTAACCGGAGCTCTCGGCACGGTGTCTGGATAATGTAGCCGGTGACAACTTGGCCGCTCGTGGCGTTGTGTCCGCGCCGGAATCGGAGCCCTCCTTGTTCAGTCCGAATGAGGAACCGAGACTAAGGATCTTGCGTTGCATTCGTCCGGAAGACGGCGCCGGAGATGGCATTGATAGCAAGGGTGAACCACCTGAAATACAAAGTATATACAATAAATTGTACTGCAGTTTAATGTATTTAACATCACAGAAATACAAAGACGTTTATATTGATAGGGTAATGTTCCAGAAACACGATAGTCTCGATGCTAAGGAAACGTGCAGCGATCTAACTTTTTCATAGTATTATAACAATTTAAAAATCACATTTTTTTAAGTTCTGTCTCTTTTCAAGTAAGGAAGCAATGTATCCAATTAAACTGCAAATATCTATAAAAGATGTAAAGACATTTAAAAAATATCATAAAGTATCTTGGATTGGTACCTTGAATTTTCACATCTTCCTCTATATCGGACTTCCCCGTGACTGTTCTCTCGGATCTCTCGGCAGCCGTAAACAGCTTTTTTGCTTCGATGTATTCCTCTTCGGGGTCCGAGCCGGACGCTCCGTTTCCAGGTATCCTTTCGATCTCCTCCTTTAGATTAGGATTCGACGCACCGTCCGGATGCCTTAAACTGGAGATATTGCAGTCACCTAGCTTACCGCAGTACCTTCTGGGACTGGCGAGATGAGCGACGCTACTGGGGTACCAGTAAGAGGCTGTGGCGGGCCTAGACATGCTCTGACGACAATTATCGCAGATCTTCTCCTGATCGGGCTTTCCTGCTATGTACGCGGGTTCGCTGTATATGCTGCCGTGATTGCTCGCGTTGTCGTTGAATAAGACATCCGAAAGGGATAAAGACTGACAGCGAGACGGCGGACGGAAGACGGTCGCTGCTGGAATTTGTCCTGCGTTAATGTTATACTGCATGTAGACCGCAAATAACTGGCTTTAGTGCCTTGATTAAAATTAATTACTCTTATAAAATCGATTTTTCGTCCCTAGCCGACAAATCGTGAATTTAATCTTTTATTCGAATTATCGAAATTTAATTGTATTTTGGGGTTTCTAAATCTATTTTATTAATCATTAAGAGACCTACAGTGAATAAAAGCACTATCAATTATCGTATTTTTTTTTGTGCTTCTTGGGTTTCCTATATATCTATTAGCTAGATATAGATTTAAAAATAATTTTATTGAACCATCAAAATAATTATGTAGGACACGCAAACTGGTTACTAGAGTGTTAAAACTTTTTCAACATTGCTCATCTACTTGAGATTGCTACGTAATTATTTAGATGGACCAAACAATTTCTTTTCACATCTGTATCTAAATAAACTTTTAGATACTTTAGCAAAATCTTTCTTTCCGTGTAACGCGTGAATAGACAGGCAACGTCTCCGCAGGATGATTTGATAACAGAACATTGTTAACAGAAAAAGGCTCTTTTTTCGTCTTTCTTTTTGCCCCCGCGCGACTGACCGAACACTCAATCGTGAAACTTACATGGAGCGTCTCGCACGTTGACGGTGGAGGAGTTTTCCCTCTGGTAAGTCACGGAGTTGGAAACGTTGGCAAGCGCGAGTTTGCTTTGGTAGAGCTCGTGAAGACGGGCCAACTGATCAAACTTGTGCCTGGTCTCTTGCTCGAGAAAGTCTTCGTGGTCGAAGTACGGTCTGGGTAGAACACCCACGCCGACCGGCGGTGGATAATGCGGTCTGTATCTCTCCGTGTCCGACATCACCGACATAGAGTCTGGAAATAATTTTTCCGTCTCACACCTTCTGCTCGCGTGGGTTCATATTTTGCCGCGGTAGAAGCTGCCAGATAAGAACGATGGAAGAAAACGATACTAGGCAGCTGTCCACTTTGGTTCGAAGAACGGACACAGCGATGTGTAATTACATCGGGGTTTCTCTTTTCGAGGGAAGTGAATTATTGTTTCCTACCGCATGGCCTATTACGTACTTCTAGTCGAAAAGTCAATTTCACGATGATGTGGAGAATAGTTTTCATAGAAGTTTGTTCAAGTGTTCGCCACGGAAGCAATCGTAAGGGGACGAAAGTTAAAGTAGTTGTACGCGAAAGAAAAACATTTACAAAAGTTATTTTAGTGACTTTCAAAATTACTTTTATAACTTATAATTATAATCAAACTATTTAATCTTTGAAAATTAAAAATTGACTCTTTTGCAATGAAAAAGAGTATTACATGTAATAATTTTCTTTTGAAATACAACCTTATTGAGCATTATTAATTGAAAGGAAAAATTTTTTTTAATGACTTTTTAAAGATCTCATTAAAATCTCTTAAAAATCAAATCAAATTGTGGTTCATAAGATGTTTTTTTAAAAAAAAATGTTTATTATGTCTGTTTATAAATGCGATTAGTAAGCAATTACGCGGCATTACCACTGAATGAGCGCAGCGGTGTTTCTTATAAATAAAAATCTTACAGCATAGAATAAAAGTCGTATCTTCAAAATAGAGCTCTATAATGAAAGTAAATGAAACGTATTTTGAAAGTGCAATTTCGTTTAATTTTGTGTAGAGATCTGTATGACATTCGTGCGTAGCTTCTATTAATGTAAACATTTTTTTATATCTACAAGAAGTCAGATTCAAAAATTCTTTTAAATATCATGTAATAACATTTTTTTTCCACTAAAATTGACACATTAGATAACTTTGAGAAATTGTCGGACATCCAATTCTCAAATGTGAGAAGAATTCTTTCTGATAACATAATGATTATTGAATAATGTTTACTCACCTGTGAAAGTTGATACCACGGTGAGATTCTCTTGGCTAAGAATCCTTAAAGGATGTTCTTCCTGGTCGCTTTCGGGCAACGGAACGAAAGTTAAAGTAGTTGTACGCGAAAGAAAAACATTTACAAAAGTTATTTTAGTGACTTTCAAAATTACTTTTATAACTTATAATTATAATCAAACTATTTAATCTTTGAAAATTAAAAATTGACTCTTTTGCAATGAAAAAGAGTATTACATGTAATAATTTTCTTTTGAAATACAACCTTATTGAGCATTATTAATTGAAAGGAAAAATTTTTTTAAATGACTTTTTAAAGATCTCATTAAAATCTTTTAAAAATCAAATCAAATTGTCGTTCATAAGATGTTTTTTTAAAAAAAACTGTTTATTATGTCTGTTTATAAATGCGATTAGTAAGCAATTACGCGGCATTGCCACTGAATGAGCGCAGCGGTGTTCTGTTTCTTATAAATAAAAATCTTACAGCATAGAATAAAAGTCGCATCTTCAAAATAGAGCTCTATAATGAAAGTAAATGAAACGTATTTTGAAAGTGCAATTTCGTTTAATTTTGTGTAAATTTAGTTTAGAGATCTGTATGACATTCGTGCGTAGCTTCTATTAATGTAAACATTTTTTTATATCTACAAGAAGTCAGATTCAAAAATTCTTTTAAATATCATGTAATAACATTTTTTTTCCACTAAAATTGACACATTAGATAACTTTGAGAAATTGTCGGACATCCAATTCTCAAATGTGAGAAGAATTCTTTCTGATAACATAATGATTATTGAATAAAGTTTACTCACCTGTGAAAGTTGATACCACGGTGAGATTCTCTTGGCTAAGAATCCTTAAAGGATGTTCTTCCTGGTCGCTTTCGGGCAACGGATTCTCACCCATGCAGAGCGCAATGTCCTCCTCGGTCACTTGTAAACACGAGTCTTGCATAGGTACTGGCTCCAAGTCCTCCACCTCGACAATCTCTAAAATTTCGTCCTCAGATGATAACGAGTGTCTGGAGGGTAGAACAATGTCCTTGTGCGACAGATTTAGACTTTCCATGGATACCTCTCGGCTGACTCCGTTGCTAAGTGGTTCAATCAGTGGCAATGGAGGAGGTACGACAATTTCTTCATCATCATCTTCGTCATCCGGTAGATCAAGTTTCCCTTTCTCGATGCTATCATCCATCACTGGACTTGCCGTCAGATCTAATCCTGAATCTGTGTTAGACTTGACATTAAGTAGATTCAGCTTGGCACTCAGCTTCTCAGTTATGTCCTCGATCTCGTTCGCTTTCAAACTATCACTCTCCGCGGTGGACAACGATGTGTCGTCGTCGTCCGCACCGCCACAGGTTTTGAATTGGGTCAGCTCCTTGAACTGACCGGATAACTGACCGGAAGACATCTTTGAGGACTCAAGTCGTGGCGTGGTGTGCTTTGCACGCTGTATTTGGGACGATTGATTTTCTACCCATTTTCTGATCATGCTCTTCTTGTGACTGTCCATGAAACCATAACCGGAGGAGTGCTGATGCGTGTGCAGTTGCAACGCCGGCGCGCCAGTCAGTTGCATTGGTCCGTCGATCCATGTTTCTCGTTTGTGATGAGACTCCTTCAGCATATGTCTCGCCTCCGCGACTTTCGATTTCGAGATCCTCGGTCCATCTATCCACTGTTCATCGGATCCACCACTAGGCGCTACTATTGGTACCTTACTAGGTGAATCGTTAGCCTTTGATGCCGAAGCATTTTTCGACGAAGAATTTTTCCTGGCCGGACTTGCCTTCGGCGTTATGCTGTGCGCTGGTGAGGTCTGCTTCGATGCGGTCTGCGTTAAAGTCTTCACCACTTTCGAGGGCTTATGTGCTGGACTGCGCTCCTCAGGAATTTTGCTCGGTCTTTCGGCGGCGGAACCTCGAAGTACTCTGCCCATTGCGCAACGATTATCACCTGAATTCAAGCTGGGTATATAAACAGGTGGATGTTCGCCGTCAGTGGCGTCGTCAGCGCTCGGCCCAACATAGATCACGGTGTCGGCCGACAAATCGCTTGAACTCGGATCGCATTCGCTGTTCTGCCGAGCTGCTTCTTCGCCGGAACTGCCGCCGCTTCCGGTTCCCTGCGTGTTACTGCCGACGAACTTGATCTTCCGGCGTCGCATCCGATGGATCCTCGATGCCAGTTGAACAGTGGTTAATGTCTCGGTGTAGTGCTGGGCGTTGGGTGACACGTGAGCTATCATAGCCGCATGACAAGTCAGAGAGCCGAGGCACTCTTTCAGCAATTGGGTTAGCTTGTGTTCCTTGTAGGGTAAGTGCTTCTGGCCATTGAAAATCGCAAGCAGAATGTTACCCAGACCGGAGAGAGGAATTCCGCCCGAGGATTTCCCGCGATCCGAGTTTCCCAGATCCATCAAGTGCAACCGGCTTCTGCCACCGGCAACTGCACAGTCGAGAAACAGCGTTTATTTTGAATGTATCATCGTATAAAGCGAGAGGAACGCGAGAAAATAACGACGCGAATATCATGTATACTTGAACTCCGAAATAGCGAAGGGAAATGCATGTAATCAGCGTTTGAGATGCTGCAGAGTAATACAGAGTAATCTCTTTTCCACGGTATACGTTTCTGCCTTCGGACGGAAAGTGGAATAGCGATTTCGAGATAGAATTATTTACCTCCACCCTTGCCGGCAACGCTGTACTGGTAGACGTGTAACGTATAGAGCATATGTGCGTCGCCGTCCTCTCGTTGACGGCCGGCAACCGCTGCGTCGAGGTAGAATGCCGCGCGTTCCGCCGTCGGCGCGCGGAGCTCGCTGTGCTGCTGCAATTGAAGGGTACCAAACAACGGATCGTCTCTGAGGTACACGGCCGGCGATTGTTCCGAGTCTGGGAATAAAAGGACCGCCGGTGTTACATAACGTTTATCTGGCGTTTTCGGTATTTCACATAATATAATACATCGCGGAGAAGATACGGTGCAAGTTTCACAAGGAATTCCCTTACGTAATAACAATACCTCGCATCTGTCGCGAGCGCAATTTTATTTTCGCATTGTTGTTGCGTATCGGAAATTCTTCAAGTTAATGCGATCCAATTTTCAATATTTCATTATGTTTTACTTATAACATTGTAATATATAAATATGTTTCATTATATAGAATGTTGAACTGCTAGTTCAACAGGGAAGAGCATGATTCTACATGAAAAAAGGTTAAAAACGTAGAATAAATTGGTTTTATATGAAACTTTATTTTCAAAAAAATCTATTTTAAATATTCGCCGGGTACATGTACACTTAACTATGTCTTGATTTAATAAATCTTGCTGTAGGCAAGCTTTTCAAAAGTAAATTTTTATGAATATGTTCTGGTATTTTAATTTATCACTTAAATGGGTACCCGACAACAAATATTTGAAATCGATTTTTTTCTAGAACAAAGCCTTACATATGAACAAATTTTATTTTACTTTTTCAACTTACTTTTTCATATAGAATCATCCCTTCCTGATTGTACCACTAATTCACAAACACCCTGTATATGCATCCATCTCTATTTTGTCTTCTTATATTAGCGATAAGACATGAGATTAGTTATCTATAATATTTCAATCATAAAGAAATGACAAAAGCCAAGCTTCCTAACACTTCAAATAGATGATTTATATCATGTAATAGATTTTGTATCATGCGCGTATTGTCCCGAGTTCACGTAAACTTCCTAACACGTTCTTCGTTTATTTGATTCCATTATTTTGCGGAAAAATAATATCCGCAAAAGATAGGACGACACTAGAATCGAGATGCAGGTGTGCACTAGCTGGAGCTGTAAATCGGTCGAAGTGGGACTCGAGGTATCCACGGGATGCCTCGTCCTGAATTACGACGTCGATAAAACGTTGGAGGATATGTCGCAAGAGATACCTACGTTTCGCTATCGTGCTTTATCACACGTTCTGTATACACGTTGGAGACGGTGGATAGGCGAGCCTATGTAAAAATAATCAACGTAGTGCGAGACATAACTGTAAATAGTGATCAACGTAAAAGGGCAATTACAAGGTGGGTGAGATACGGGTCTGTGGATCAGGTGGTCGAATCAAACAAAGCAATCTTCGTATTGTTGCTTCGTCGTGCGAATAAAACAGTCTGGTCGTAAAACAGCGGACGGGGAAAGACGGTTAAGAGGATAGTTACACGGATAAAGAGTTCTAAGGAGATCCGAAGGAAGCTGTTAGTTATTTGAACATGAAAATTAATGTCGCAATCGCCGTTGCAAAATAATAAAATTATATTTGAATATAAATAAGGAAATCATAAGCGAGTGTCGTGGATTGTCTCTTATACCCATAGAAAGAAAATGGTTTTACTGAAGTATCTAAAAATTTAACTAGAAATAGATCTGAAAATAATTTTGTTGAGCAAAAGTTATGTAAGATATTTTTACAACCAGCTCAAGCTGGTTGTCAAAATGTCAAAACTTTTTGTAGTATTACACATCATGTTTCAATGTCCTAAATAATAATTTTGATATCAACAAAATTATTTTTAAATCTATGTATCTATATATCTAGCTAAATTTTAAAATATATTTTAACAAAATCGTTCTTTCCGTATTTTTATATAGAAAATATGGAATGGTTTATCTTTTTTATTTGTAATTTGTCAATTGGATTTGTCAAGATATTTTAAATGTATAGAAACATGTAATAATGATTGTGTATAAAACTAAAATAAATAGTAAATATTGGAATCGATATTTATGCGCACGAAAATTCTTTCGTTGCACTGGGAAGATGTCTCAAACGACTCAAACCATAAAATATGAAACAAAGGAAAGAAAGAGGCAGTCACAAATATGTCACTCGTATCGTACGCTTTCACGTCGTTTTTCGCGTAGGAATATTTGAGACTGTATGTCCCACGTGCGAGGGTGGATTGAAAATGCAGACTAAGGATTTCTTCGCGCCGTTGCACCGGAATTCGTAGCGATCTATAAGAATGCTCGTAAAAAGTTGCGATAGCGAATTCATGCGGATTTTTGATCAGGAAACGCCCACACTCTATAAGATGGGAAAGTCTCTTGGATGAAAGTGAACGAAAACGCTATTACATTTTTACCGTGCGGAATTATTTTCTGGCAGAACAATATAAAAATTCCATGTAATATTTAAATATGAAAATTTCAATATGAAAATTCCATGCGCAGCAAATTTAAATAATACAAAAATTTAAGTAACATTTCAAAATTCTCGTATATAAGTGCGCGTTTCGTAGCTACAAAGTTTACCTGAAAAATATCTGAAAGGAAGGTAAATATTGTTAAGAGCATGATGTTTGACAATACGCTCCTTTCATGTTCGCGAGACGCAAGAGGGCACCATAAAGGTGCCCGGACGGACGCGAAAATTTAATTCGAGTAATGCTTCTCGAGTGCCTACCTAGCTTTATATCTAGAACCGGTGCACATTCGTCTGTACGAAATTACTTCACCTCAGATCTCACCGACGGTCTGTACTATCCGCGCGTGTATTTTTACGTGATCGTCTCTTATGCACTCGGGATGCTACGATTGACGCACTGGACGTCGTTTATATGGCATTTATACGGCGTTTATACGATGTTTGGATAACCCCACCCACCTTCGTAAATTGCCAATTAGCCTTTTACTACCGAGGCGCGAGGTCTCCTACTACCAGCCTCCTACATATAACACGTAATGGACGCAAAGGAACGATGTTAAAGGATAAGAACGGTGCGCGACGACGGTACGTCACAGTTTATTTCCGCCAGGCCGTCTGCGACTTTTTACATTTGATCCTGCCGGAAACCTTTTACCGTTCCTTTATACCGCACCGAGGAAATGGCCTGCACGAGCATCGCACCAAGCGAGCGAGTTCCACGCGAGCTTCCGTCAAGTCATCGACCGATTGATTTCGACTATTTCCGATCATATTAGACGATCAGAGATACAGCTTGAGCTAGTTGCTTCGTCGAGCAGTTGAGCGTGCGATGAGGAAACAAGGAGCGCGCGCGAAATCAGGAAGCGGGAGTATCCTCTAGACTTACCGGAGCCTCCTTGATTTCCGTAATTTGCGAAGTCCCGAGGAACCAACTTAACCGTAGTAGATGTTCGATAATGAAATTCGACGAGGCGTATCCGACGAAAGCGTAAGCGAAGGGGAAGGAGAGAGGAGCGACATCGGAATATTCGACGTAGATCGACGATAGTGCGTGCCTTGTGTTGTAGAAATTTAGATAATTCCACGGATCCCGTATACCAAAAGCCCTTAATAATAGAGGCGCGAAAGTGAGTGATAGCGCTAGACTTCGCGGGACTTCGTAAGAATCCGGATTAAGGGAGGTATTAATATTTATGAGGCGCGTGAAGTAGCCCGAATAAGTTCGCGGTTTTACTGGCGGATATTAAGTCGTTGTGATAAAGAATGGAAGAAAGTTGATAATTGTTAAAGTAGTAAGCACACTACTTTATTGCGTTTAATAGTTATGTAACGGAAGTTTAATAATGGGAATGAATTTTCTATATCGATACGATAAGTATTCCTATTATTAGTTTGACACGGGAAATTTTTCAAACTCATACAATTATATATACGCAACAATTTTTTTTTATATAATATTATCAATTTTCTAGCTCAAAATTGCTAAGCAATATAATAGGATGTTAAAACTGAGCCAATAATTAAATCAAGAGATAAAACTAATCTATTAACAACAAAATCAAAAGAAGAAAAAAAAAAGATTAAAACTAATTTTTCAACATTAAAATATATAAAAAAAAACGTTTTGACTTATAATAAACGTTGAAAAGAGTCAGAAATAAAATATAAAAATAATTTATGAAACCACATTATTGGACACAGAGTGGGTAGTGGTAGGTTAAAAAGTTAAAAGTTAAGTTTAAAAGTTAATTAATTTTAACATAACTTAGTTACATTTTATTTAGTTTAAAAAAAAGTTAACTTACCCAACCCTGATTGGACATATATAATATACTTTTTATATCTTTATTTAAGAAAGAAAAAGTGATAACGAAAGATTAACTTCTTCAATACAATATTATTATTCAATAATTTTAAATAAATAATCAGTATATAAAAATGTGTCAATGACAGATTTATAGAATGGCATTTTATTATTATACGGTATTATATACAACCTTGATCTCATATAAATTTTCTGATTCTTTGACCGAGGGTCGACATAAACGACTCCGAAACAAAGCTTAAACTTCGCAACTGAGGGGAGGAGGGGGGGGGGAGAGAGACATGATACCCCAAAATTCACGACAGGCTACACATCGAGGTAATAATAAGGCCGACGGGCCGGTCTAGCCGACGTTATACGGATATATGTGGTGCGTGTATACATCGCTCGTGTATAATAATTCACACAGACACGGAGCGTAGAAGTACGGTACAGAAGCGGCACAGCAATATCCATAAAAGGGACCGGAGGATGTAATATTACCGGCATCTGTGCCCTGTGGTGCAGAAGTACCGCGAAGAAGGAGGCGACGACGAGTCCACGACGTCGACAGTTACAACGTGAAGCTCGCAACGGGGAAAACGAAGAACGAAATGTGACAAAGAAAAGTGATCTGCGAGAAGCACCTTCATCTTGGCACGGAGACGCGTAATGGATGCGGTTTCAGCTTAGAGCAATTGTTACGGCCGTTCGTGGCGTCGCGGGGGGTTCGAGAAAGGAAGCGCTTCCACCCTCTCTCGGAATAAATCGTTTTTCGACGCGTTTCGAATACAGTTTTCCAAGCCCGAATCCCTTCGATCGTAACAGTCCTCGTCGTCGCTGGGGCATAAGGGCAGTAAAGGAAATCTGTTTCGCCTTTCCGGACGGCCGGCTGCGCCTTGCTACGCGACTTGTTTCCCGAGTTCCGCAATATTTCCACGAGAACTTTCTCGCCCCGAGCACGCATGACGTATCGTTATGAATCAGAGCCCTTTGGGACAGTTTCATTCGCTTGCATCATTATTACAGACGGTCGATATTGCGTCGGAATTCAGAACTTATTGGACAATGTTAATCCTTTCACTATAAAGCGTCAGAGCCCGCACAAACAGTGAGTTCGAGATTATTAGAATACAAATATGATCAAATAATCTCTTAGTAAAAAGGCTACGCTAAATATATATTACCATTGTTTTAAATGCCTTTGATATTCATTTGATATTCACTATCAATCTTTGAAATATAAATCAATCGAAGTGGAGGTACTACTAGTACGAGTTCCCTAAGATCTCCCTTCAAGGATACGGAATATAGAATTTGTATTATACAATATGGTTCCGGGGAAATTAATGTTTATAATAATTTTAATTTAATTGCAGTTTATCATATTACTCGCGAGTAGTTCACGGTATATACATATATGTAACACCTGTCATGTGAGAATATAAAATGCATGGATAACAGATCAGGTAGGAATACATAACGTTGTTTAGTACCTAATATTCGACAGATGATAACTTGAAGAATATGTTTAACGTTAAAGTATCATACATCACTCAGTGTATTCTTATTTCTTCGTTCACTTTTCACTATGTAAGAATGCATTACAGAGACACGCCACGGCCGTCTTTTCCGAAAGTGTCAAGATTGATATATCGACTGTATGAAAAGCTTCTCGTGCTTGCGCGGAATAAGGCAATGCCTGATTCGCAAGACACCAAGTATGTTCACGTATAGGTCAATATCGTGAGTCTTTTGGCAACGGAGAAGAGAAGGCGAAGGAAGAACAGAAGAAAATTAACAAACCTTCTGATCTCTCTCACGTATTAAAGTAGAAGTTGGCGTTCATTCGGAGTGGCGAAGGACTACATTTGTCGAAATAAGTGTTACTAAACCCTTTCCGGGCATCGTAGATGAATGACGCGGATATGAGAGCGATGTGAAAGGAATGACGAAAGTTCAACGTGATTTCGCTACGAAAGTAAAAGAGACCGGAATTAATAGGCAAATTATCATTTGTCATCGAAATGAAATGACGTGTAAGGGATTTCGAAGAAACATTTTTCTCCGGACAGACATGATTGGTTCTTTTATGGAAACATATTTTTCATTTTCGTAAAACAGTTTTTACTGTAATGCACATGGGGAAGTGCTCGTTTAGTCGCTAACTTTTTTTTCCTGCCTGCGGGAAGTCTCGTCGAGAAAACTTTTAATGTAAACTACACTTTTAATTTAATGCACCGCCGCGAATTTATCGCTTCTTCCTTTGAAAAATCAACAGCATAGTTCCAAGCTTACTCTATTTATTCGTCATATTCACAGTTGGATATTTTGTTAAAAGTTTATTTATTTTCTATTTTCGTTTTTATTTCCGTTCCAATTTTTCTAAGGCCAACCTGTGTTATTCCATCTTGTGCGTACTGCACGTTTTAATTCGTTTTAACTATTATAAAATTTTCATTTTTTTCATAAACTAAACATTTATATCAATATCTAGCATGTTTAACAATTGCCAAAAACGTAAGTATCTTTTTCCGTCGTGAGATAATTCACTGAAGGCGTTCTCATAACTTTTACGAGGGGGTAGACTGCCGGATCTATTTCGTAGTGAGCAATTAAAGAAAGCCATCGTCTTATGTACCGGGTGGCTTCCTAGTGAATGGTACTGGGCAATGGACCGTAGTCGACTTCTCCGTGGGGAAGGAAAACTTACGACCATTTTGGGAACGACACGCCTTTCTGCTCTGCCACTCGGCACTTTAACGGCGCCCACCTTTTGTGACTCAAGTACATGGCAAACCGCCAATTGCGATTGCAATGATATTAACTTTATCATTGATAGAATTGTAACTTTGGGATGTAATTAAACTTTAATGAATTAAAAAATTTAGTTTGAAAATAATAAAGCATGAATTATTACAAATCAAATTACTATTTAATTATTATCGAAATGTAATATGAATAATTATAGGTGTATGTATTTTTTATCATTCTACCGATCATTCATAAATTATTGTGTGCAATAAAAAGAACAGATATAAGGATAAATATTTTTAGCAACGGGATAATTAAAAAAAATTAATTTCAACGTTTATCGAATAATTTAGTAGAAAATTAATTGGGAGCAGAGAGACAGAGAATGAATGTGTAATTAGTTACATTTATACCGATTTATGACATATCGCCCTGCTATGGACATCGTCATTGTTATTCATAGCTTTAGAAACCGTTTGATCGAAATCCAGGAAACAAGGGACGTGTGGCAACGTTGATAGTTTATCGAGCTGCTCTATACTTTCTGTGCTATCGAGTCGATGTGGTATCGCGGTTATTGGTATTGTGAGTATTTCTATCGACGATGGTTAGCAGCCAAATTGAATATTAACAAACAATTCGTGTAATCGTTTACGGAACGATAGTCGGCTTAGTGATGAATATAGTCTGAACCTCGGTTGATTTTTCATACTAACTCCCTAGCATTGCCAAAAACATGATATTTTTTGAGATATAAAGAGTTTTTAATTCAAGATTGTTAAAATAAGAAAATTAATTATTAAATTAGTTGAGGGATTTTTAATAGTCTTTATATACATGAAGAATCATCTTCATGTTTTTTCTCATCGAGGTTGTAGATAGTATTTTTATTATATTATAGTATCTATATAAGGAATATTTATATTACTATTTGTTTCTGAAATAATTTTTTTATACAATCTTCGTTTATGTCTATCAAAAAAACTACTTCGCGTACTCTTTTTTCGGAACAAATCGGTCGCATGTTGAGTCGACAGTGATTTTTCATTTCAAGTCACAGTAAAGAGAGTATTTGTGTATACATTTTATGCTGTGTAATCGAAAAGGCACGGAATGCAAAACGCGCGACAAGTTTCTCGTGTCTCGCGTCGCGTCTTCTATTCGACTTTTCTTCCCTTCAATTCATCCTTGCATTTTTTGCGTTTTTTTTTCGTTCTCTTTGCTTTTATACACGTTAAAAGTTGTGCGTGGGGGACGTTTTGTTTCTTCCCTATTATTCTCAATTCTCTTCCTTATCTTCGTGAGACCGATACGTGGGAGAAATATATAAAACAATAACGGATGGTGAGAATTATCACCAGCCTTCTCTCGTTATAAGCGAGAAAGGATGGAGAGAAATAGGCGGGAAATATTCCCGATTCTCTTGTTTGGCTAGCCGTACCATTCGGTTAATATGCATACGGCCGATTAAAATGAATACATTTCGAGGGAATCCTCTGTTCACTGTACGGGAATATAGAGTGATTCAAGGTTTATCTCTTTCAGTGCATAAATTGTTAGATATTAGCAGTCTTTTCATTAAGAGAAAGGATTTAAATAAAAAATAATGGAGTATTTTTAATAATTTATGCTAATTGTAAATCAAATTTGTCAGCTATCATTATATATTTAAATCTTATTATACTTTTTTATTTTCAGTTTTTATAAAATAATCTGAGACAAATCTAATCATATAGCGAATCGGACCAACATACAATTAAGTCACCCTTTGTATCAAAAGAGTTAAAGTTTAAGCAAAAAATGAACAAAAATACACTTTTTGATTAAATTAATTGATTCAATATCAAAGAATAGTAATTAATGTAAAAGGATATGTTGACGGAGTATTAAAACAATATTCAAGTAAAAATATTTATCTATATAAAGAAAAACATTTATTTAGTTAATATTTTATCTAAATACTTTTAAATCTGTTTAAATTGGATTTATATTTTTTCCAGTCTTATAAAAAATAATACACCTTTAATTTTCTATTATAACATATTGATATTATAAAAGCTATCTTCGTTTAAGTACTTAATTAATTTATGAATGGAGCGTTATAAATGAAAGCATTTCGAAAAATTCCTTTATCAAGATAATTATTGAGCGTTACTGTACATATTTTTATCATTGATACTAAATCATGCATTGTAATTGTATATTTTTAATGTAGTGATAATAAAAAAGTAATAATTAAAAATAACTCTGAACTTTGTCCACACTACTATTTTGCTGCACGTGAAAACAATTTATATACTCTGGCTAATAATATAATTTATATGTATACGACGAGACACTCACACGATATTATTTTGTTGTCATATGAGAGAAAATCATTTTTATGTAGATACCGCGGACTGATATTGAATTATAATATATTTACACGAATGTATATTATCGGTTTCCTCTCATGCTTATGTGTATAGCCGATCAATACATACATATTCACATTGGCGTATTTATTATTTATTCCACGTTGTTGTAAATATTTGGCTCAATTGCAAGTAACTCTCGGATGTCATAAAATAATTACGTTATTTAATAATTAATAATGTGATGGAACAGTTATCTGTAAAGTTTTTTGTAAAAAGATATTCTCTGCCATATAATAATTATTTATTATCTATACGATAATTTTTTTTAATAGCTGTCTGAAATTTAATATGAATTTTTATATTAAATATAATAAAGTAGTAAATATGCTTTTAGTAACCATTTGGTCAACTCGTCATTTACACATTATTAATTCATATACTAATGGAAAAAAAGAGCTCTCCGATATTTATAACATTAATATTTAATACGCTTTTTAAATAATATTGGAAGCTTTGTGTAAATAGCGTACCATAACAGCAAATATAAATCAATAGAAAGCCAAGTTATTCATTTACAAACGTATTCATTTATAACACTTGGTGAGAAGAAGTAGCTCTATTCTAGTTTTAAGCTTGGTTAAGTGTTAAATATTCCACCACAAGTTGCCTCAATTATTGCATTAGGGCGTAAGCTTAATTAAATATTCCATTGCATACAGTTAGAAGTAACAAAGGTAAACCTTTGCTCGAAGACACTCCCCTTTTCGTCGGCGGCACCCGCGTAAGATCCAGACGTCGAAAACTTTAAATAATTACCGGGCGGGGATTATCAAGTTCTCTGGGGGAAACGCGAACTTGGAGGGTACCGCTACTCGATTTAAATCTCGAGCGAAGAACGCGCTTGCAGCATCCGGCACTGGCGTAACTAATGTCCTCGCAGAATGAAAAGAGGTAGAAAAAGATACAAAAGAGGAAGAAAAAAGGCAGAGAAAAGTAATATATACATATATATATATTAATATAAAGTAAGGATTAAAACATTAAAATTGCATCTGTTTTGCATTATATTTCATTATATTTTCTTAAGGTATATGTATATTATTATTGGAAATATAAAAGTGTACAAAATTATAAAATTATTTTGGATGATGAAGAGGCGCTTAAATTCCTTTATGATTGGTCTCCTTAAATGTTAATTACACTACTAATAATGTGGAATAAGATTCAGAAAAAGAAAAATGAGATGAAAGAGAGATGAAAAGGAAGGAAGATGAAGTCGAGATAGTTCTATATAGATACGAGTTAATTATTTAATAAACTGGAAAATTAATTTCATCACATCTTAATTAGTGCAGAGACCAAGGGAATGCGGAAACCTGCACGGCGCGATCATTAAGTCTGCATTCAAACGACTCGTCTAACGTGAGTTTTACATGGAATACCTGTATTGCACGTACCCGAAACATTCGGTAATTTACACTATTAAACGTCTTAATTTTCTTGATTGTAAAATGCCCAGGAGTGTTTTGTAACATGGTAGAAAATTAGATTTTACCGTGCTCGAATCTATGGGACAAATTTCTGGATTTGCAGCCACAAAACTAAAATTTTGAATCATAAACACATACAGTAAGGATACGTTAATATTAAAAAAAATATTCGGAAGAGATTTAACTATATAAATAATGTTAACTAATTAGAAAAATTTTGTTGACATTTTTTTAACTTCTTTTATGATATCGCTCCCTCACTCTAAAAATTGAGTTTCTCAGAAAAAGAGAAAAAAAATTGTTCAATTTAGCAGAAAATTGATTAATTAAATAATATTGAAAAAAAGATATATTCTTAATATGATAAAATGTCATTTTTGTCATTTTTATTTCACAATCCTTCAAAAACCTTTTTAATTTGCGATTTTTCAAAAAGTTAAATCACTTTTGATAATTGATAAGATAATATTTACCTAACTCATTCATGATAATAACTTGCAAATCACATTTTTTAAATTGTGTTACTTTTAAAATCAGGGAGCAATATAATATAATTGAAGTGTGTTGATAAAATATTGAAATCTACAATACGAAAAAAATTACAAACATATATTCGACCTGTATATTCAGTTTATATAAATAAATTATAATTTTCGTAATATTTGACATCAGAAAGATATCGCGTATTTTATAGACCCTATTTTTGAAGGAAAGATGCTCCAGACAGTCTAGTTAATTTTCGGAACAATATCCTTGACGATCTTTGACTATCGTTCCCATAAGTGCACCGTAACAGTTTATCTTCCAAGGAAATAGCTTTTTATTAGTCCCGCGAGTCTTTCGAGATGCACGACACAAAAAGGAACGTATAACAAAAGTAATAGGGTAGCTATAGGATGGTGGTCAACATGAAGTAAAAGGAGGAAATAATCCTGTCTTTCAATTTTACGGGCCAAGTCGTCCACTCGTCCGTCCATGAAGACGAAACCAAATTGCGGCCAATAGCAAGTCTCATCCTACTTCCTGAATATTACCGCCGAATCCTTCGTGCATCACTCCCGGTCGAGACAGGACAATTTCAACGTTCCGTGCTTTCGAGCATCGGCCGCACGACTGCTTTTCGTCAATTCAGAGACGTTGGAGGTCGACTCAGGCGAGTGAGCGCATCAGGCAAATGGAACGTGCGAGCTATTGCAATTTCCATGCGAAATTTCATACGCGACGTAGCTCCGATTCTGGCCGTGCTCTGTCTTTAAACTCGATCACAGCCATGAAACGTTCCTATTTTCGTATTATATAAGGGATGCCCTTGGCCCACTTGACCGTTCTTTTGACAATTCTTCGAGAGCAAAATAGATATTCTATATACGGCATCGTCTTACTAGATTGTATCGTAGTCTTTATTGTGCAAAGAACACTCACTATAATATATCGTTTTTCGAATCACAATATTTTTCATAGAACTTTATGTCTTTACTATTTTAATAGAATTGTTTCTCTGACACTCTGACTTAAATACTTCAACAGGAGAGACAGGCGTATTAGTCAATAACTGCAATCATCGTATAGCGTGCATTAATTCTGATTACGTGACTCTTCGTGTGTTTGGATACGATTAGAATTATGATCTATAAATCAATTGAGTTATCGCGCAAGGATTACATATCGGATGTACAATGTCGTCGCGATGATACAATTTATCTACCGTGCCGTGCGCTACCATGGCGTTAATTAATCTAAACGATTATGGCCGTATTGTTTGAAGCATCGAATTAATTGCGGGAAATGCTAAACTCTCTCTATCGTAGGAAAGCAGAAACGCTTGAGAAAGTTTCAGCCGCACTCTAGAGATTAGAACCGATTCGGTTCTATTTCTGAGACCCGCATTTCCCGTCTTATCCCTTAAAAAGAGGGATAATTCTTGACAAATGGTTCTTAGAGCACGTAAGTTTCTTCAATCAGAAAGTGCGCAAGTCTGATTGCGATTTAATCTGACGAAGACAGCAAATAAGATAGAATAACTATATTAACAAAGTTGCATAAAATTTCGAATAAATTGGAACGATGTATAATAGATTCGAATTGTTGTAGTTTCTTAATATTTACTTTTTTATAATCCCACGCATGTTTTTCCTGTTGAATTGAGCACCTAACTCTGTATAGAAATATAATCTATTAATTTTTATTTTAAGTATTTTTGTACAAAGGTATAAGAAAAAGTTTTTTAAACTTTATCCAAACTTCGCAAAAATGACAGATGAGTATTCATAACACGATTATTATAATTATTGTGATTAATGATAATTGACAATAAATAGATAATATTAATTGGTTAGGAAAACGAAAAGTATGGACTCCTTCATTCGTGAATACTTTGACTATCGGGAAGATTACTTACCGTTCGCGTGCGCCGCAAGCAGGTCCCTCAATTGTTGCTGGCCAGTGGTCAATTCCACGCAGCTGACCCTAACGCTAAACCTGGCGCCGGTTCTCTGTCGTTGTTCCGAAATACCGCGGAAGAGCCACGCTATAGCGCAAGGAATTGCGCCCAGTGTATGGCCAGCCTCCGGAGTTCCCAGCATAGTATGAGACTTACCTAAATTAGAAAGAAGAAATTTGTTAAAGATAGCGGATGCTTGCGAATTACAGGCAACCTAAACGTGGAATCATGTCGGAGGAAGTGATATTCAGTGTTTAAACGTGCAATGTAAATGCAAATCGCGTAGACGAAAATTACACTACCAATTTGAATTAATTATAACTAGTTTATTGTCCGCGCTTATACTGCCTGTTTATTCATATTCCATGATACTCGTACAATTTAAATATACGTTCCAGGATTTTTTTCTGTATTTATATAGTTACTCTAATCCATATACAAATTAAAAACTGTCGAGATAAAATATTTAGAGATAACATATTGAAAGTCCAATGTCCACCCTCTTGTCAATAGAAGCGATGACGGATCAAAGCTAATATTTCGAATGATCCTTGCCAGACTGACAGATTTATTGACGTAGAGATCGAATTAACGCCCGTAACCGTGCCGCTGGTGCGACTGGTATGTGGACAAGCTTCATTGTTGATTGGCATAATCGCAATTTTCCCCCTCGTGTGTCGCGACGAATCAATTCACATGGATGAGTTCGAAAATCCTGTTTATGTATACGAACGGAGCGCGAGCCGAATAGGTGCAATAATTGCGTTGCCAGATTTGTGGTCAGGCTCGAGCGGACCGCTTAATTTGTTTACTATTTAGTGGACGACAACGTAACGGCTAGAATGACAACCGGCGATTATGTCCAAGTAGTTGATGCACGGCGAAAGGATCGATTGTTATTTCGCTTTTCGCAACGGTGTGAAATAAATATTAAAATTAATTCATTCGAATGACAATAATGGGATACAAATCGCATAATAAAGTACAATTCGGCTGTGTGTTTAACGACAATTTCAGCACAAACTTCTGATAACGGCACATATTGTGCGAAAGTTTTTAGCACTGAAGTTTCGGCAAAATTGAAAGTCGAGCTCAAACGCTCTGCTGTTGACAGAGAAATAAAAGAGCTCTTATTAAAATCATAAAACAGTCTGATGAGAACGGAGAGACGACTTATGGCAGACGAGGAGAAGGTTGCGATACGGAGGACGAGAGATTGAAGCGAAAGGCGTAAGATCCTGGCAGAGGGAAGTCCCCGTCGGCAATGGTGGAGTAATGGAAAAGCAGCAGCCGCTGTTGAATCTTAAACGTTATTTAATTGTCTTAATGTAAAACGGTGAATTATGTTGTTATTTAATTAGAAACGCGGCAAAGGAGAGGGTCGGCCTATCTCGCCGGTAACGGACCGCGTTTGCGTCTCAGAAACTTTTCAACGGTTCCACTTTGGAGAATTCGCGCTTCGTTGGCAAGATTCGAGCGGTCGAACCGCAAAAATTCCGCAAGAATTCACGCTATGCCGCCACGAGATTCACGAGGTCGCTGACGACGATGTAGAAAAACGAAGCGGTAGCTGCTGCATTCTCAGACGATTGGTATAACACTCCAGCATAAGGATACTTTGAAATGGAAATGCGACTGATAATTAAAATTCCGCTCGAATACCTCGTTGTATACGCGAGGAACGTCAGCGCCAATACAAATCGCATGATAGAAATTGCGTGTTTATTAGTTAGAATATCAAAGAAATATTAAAAAGATTAAGGAGAGAAAAAGATAGAGAATATATATATACATATGTCTTTATAAGGATTAATACGAATAAAAATAATATATGAATTGCACGAATTTATATGCGTGCGAGATTATTAAAAATCAGATAAATCCTTTCTTGGCTGCGTAGAACGAGAGGAGCGTGTTGCGCCACAGTCCCTTTGACTGAATCGCTTACCAAGGTTATTATTGTAAAAGCTTTATGTTTTTGAGAGAGGAATGAGAGGGAAATCTCAGTGCATCAAGCACGCGTGCTTCTTCCCCTCACCGTCGTTGCATAATCCACTTTCACGGTCCTTCCGCGATCTCAAAGGTTCCGTCGGAGTGTCCGCAGTTGTGGGATCCCCGCGCGCGGGGGTAATTAGGAAACGCGCTACAAAGTACAAACGGGCCCATTGTTGTCTCTATATCTGTATATATCTGTATATATGTAGTGATATACATATACGTATCTCCGTCCGCCCTCTGTCCTTTCGTAAGAGGACGAGTCCTGTTGCTTTGAAAGTGCAAATCTCTCTCATCCTTTGCTTTTCTCCTTCGACACTCTCTCGCGTGTCTATATCTTTCTCCATCTTCTGTCTCACACGGCTTCTCCGCACACTTTTTACACGCAACTTTTCAGAACGGTAGACGTGCGCGCGTGATCGAAATGCATTCGGTTTCATCGGCGATTGCTTGGCGTGAAGTAAAAGATATGGGCTGGTCGTCATTTAAAAAATTGCTGAGCTGACTGCCTCTGTCGTGCTGTCTTCTTCTCATCTCGCAGATCTGTGTAAATCTGATCTTCCTCCTGGTTTCCATGTCGCCTTTCTTATTCCTCTCACTGTTCTAATCGCTGCCGCTTTTTCATTTTTCTTCGTCTTTTTTTTTTGCGTCAGAAGACGATGATATAAAAGGATAAGAGAGTGTCGAGATACAAAAAGAAGAGAGATAGAAACTGAGAGAAGGAGTTGGAACAGAGAGAAAAACGATGGAGAGTACAGGGAAATTCGAGAGAAACGTTCGCATAACGATGATCAAAAGCAGTTTGCTTGCGGACTTGCTTGAAGTACTTTTGAAAAAGAGAGGGAAGACACTGTGCGAATTCGTTTGGCTTCCTTTTACGCAACTCTTTGTCTACGGCCGTTAGGTTCTTATCTTTCCGATGCGCCTCCTTTTATTTTATTTTCGATTCTATCGATTCCCCTTTCCCGCGTTGCAAGAAATCCCGCTCGACTGTAAGAACTTCGGCACTGAAAGTCGACAATTTCTCAATGCGCTGCAGAATTATGAAACCGTATCGGTTCAAGAACGATAGAAGCCAGCTAATGGCTGAAGAAACTCTAAGTTTATGCGACGAAGTTAATTTTAGAAATAGCATTTCTCTGTGTCATTTTATATTCATGTGAATTTAAAATAATGAATAATTATTGAGGAGAACTATTTATCGACTCATGTTTCAGATTAATTTAATTTCCGTGAATATTTTATAATTGTATCTGCCTTATTTAATTAATATTATCTTACACTCTGCATCCAGATAAATTTCCATCTTCCTATTTATATGTCAAATATAAAAAATCTTTCAGAAAGGTATATAATTAAAGATACATTTATAATCTTCATGAAATATTTCTCACTGAATTCCTTTTAACATTAAATTTTACATCTTTATATAATGCTAAAAGAAACTCAGACAGAAATATTCCATGTAGTTTAATTGGTTCTGATACCGACTGTAAAAGCAGAAGTTTATTTGAATTTTATTCTAGTCAATGTTAAAAATATTTTAACATCGTCTACGATTATAATTATAAAACAAATTTATTGTTGGACATGATTATTTTGATTATATATATCACATATAAAATTGTATAAAAATCAAGGCAATATAAATTATAAAAATAAGTTATATACATATAACGAATAAGGAATTTAATTTTTTAATTAAATAAGAAACTTAAAAAAAGTAATATTTCTTTATATGAGAATCTTTTTTGGTCTTGAAACATATTCGTATATAGAACCAGAGTAATATCACTTGACAAAACAATTTAATAATTTTTTCTATGCTAATAAACATCTTTATATACCATAAGAATATTAATAATAAGATGTTAAAGAGAATCTAAATCTGCGAACAATTTTAATAAACTCTTTAGTATTTATGTTTACAACTTTATATGAAAATTTTCAATACGCATTTAAATATGTATTTAAATGTATATTTGAATAAAACAAAGTAATAAGAGATAGACGCTGTGATATCCATTCTATATTTGAATATGTGTTTAAAATGGGAATACATATTTCAATTATGACAGTTTTTTCAAAACATATATTTTATGCAAGATGTTCTCTCTAAATCCATTAGTCTTAAAATCGTTTTCGCGCAGAAAGCGCGTGATGACGACAGGACTGCGGACAGTCTCTTGGGTTGTGGTATGTTAAAATTTGAAAGGTACGAGGGAGAAAGTGTGTCCCAGTGGCATACATTATCACCATTCCTTCCGGTCTCGCTTCTTCACTCTTCATTCTTCTATTCCTCTTTGTTCTCAGTTCCTTCCCTTTTCTCACTCTCTTTCAGCACCGACATTACCACCCGAGGATTCTCTCTTCCGCGCACTTTCCATGCATAATCATGCATTTGCATGCAAACTCGATATTACTACTTAAAATGTAAAACAACTCTGCGCCTCTATATACCAGGTTCCTACCTTGCGGCAGCACAACGAAAAGATGTCAAGTGAACAAAGGAAAAAACATCTAAATAAAGAATTTTTGCGACATTTCCTTCAAGAACGGATATCGTGTATATTGATACGCTAGTGAATTTTATTCTTCGATCAAGAGGAATGTGCAAAACAGTATTGAATGTTTACCTGCCTAATGATAATTTAATTTAAAAAATTAAGGTGACTAAAAAAATCACGTAAATGCTTACATAAACAATTTAAAATCTTAATTCAAGCAAACGTAACTCGTTAATTATTTTTTTCTTATTCAGTGTAAGATATCGTATAGTTTTTTTATTCTTATGTAAAAATATAATTTAGATGTATTTAAATATAAGTCAAATTTATAATTTCTAAACTTACCCAAACCGGCATGTCCAAAACAAAATAAGCAGCCATCCGTTCCATTAATGACCGCATGAATTACATCTGTAAGAGCGCTCGAACAGATCTCGGTCTGGAAAGAAATTGCAAACGATCTGTATACATTTCATGATTACAAACATTAAATTACTAAAAATAATAATTTAAAAAAATATTGTTTTCATCTTTGATCTACTTTTAGTGATTAACATTTTAAATTGATTCTATTAAAACTATTCAACACACCTTTTTTTTCAACACAAATGTGAATAGTCATTTTCAATGTATTTCTGCCTGTTGAATAAGAATTCGTTATCGAAATTAGCTATCACATTATAATTTAAAAAAATTTGAAAAGGCAAAAGCGATTTTGAGAGTTTTAATGACATTGTATCACCGGTATCAAATTTTTTTTAAATTTCATTAATGCTACGTACGTACACGTATCAATTTTCAGTTTTAAAATGCATTTTGGTTCGTTTCGATATGATTTTTTATTTTCAAGATATAGCAATTTGAAAATAGTTCTTAGGAAAAAAAATGGTATCGTATTATAACGTTATAAAAACTCTCAAAATTGTATTTTTTTTTTGCCTCTTTAGTTTTCATATTCTCAAAATTGTGACATGATGCCAAATTTTGTCGGATTATTTTATTACATGAGAAAAAGCTTTCTTCAAACTGTCTTCTATATTAAAACAAAAAATCATACCGAAACGAATCAAAATGAATTTAAGCTAAAAGATACTTTTACATGACTTTCATATAAATGAAATTTAGAAAAAAATTTTCTACCGATGAACATCATGAAAATTCTTTAAATCATCTTTTTCTTAATTTGAATAATCCTTTTTTGCCTCTTTGGCGTCATTTTTCTCTAAATTGTGACGTGTTAGTTTTTGTCAACGAATTCATGTTTAGGGGGTAAAAATATGTTTAAAAAATGACTATTCATATTCGTACTACAAAATGGTGTCGAACATTTAAATTACTAATTATTAATTACTCGCGTTTTCAATGTAGCTTTAAGATGTCTAAGTAGACGCGATTTTAATTACGTCTGTTTCGAAATAATATTGCGACGAGAGAAAGAGATGGTACGTCAAGCTTTTACAGGACAGAACGAAGAGCTCGGCCGGGTTCTCGTAAAAGTGCTTAAGAAAGCGCGTTGGCGGGCCGGGTTTAATAAACGCGTGTAACATCTCTAGAGTGAAAATCAAGGAGAAAGACGCAGGGGGAAAGAAAGGGGTCGTGAGATTATGGAAGGTGGTCCTTTGTTTGCTCTTAATGTATTCATAGACTGGAAAAGACTTTTCCTGCGTCGGAAAACAATGCTTGGGTCCAAGCAGGGCCATTTTTAAAAAGGGCTCTATCTATGTGTTAAATGGTCGCAACGGCCGGTTGTTGATTACTGTCGAGATATCGAGTATCAATGAGAATAGAGAATATAGGAAAATAGGAAAGGAGATGGTGGTGGGAAAATCAGAGGGTTGTTCGTTTGGGAGGCGGGTTTCACGAATTTCCTGCGGAAACTGCCGAGAATTCCGAATTGAGCCTACGGCTGATGTGTCGCGAGCGATCGATATAGCAAAAACGCCATTAGATCGGCTATCCTTCGCTTCGACGGTGCATAACAAACGGAGATTCGAACGATGAAAGAGATGAAAAAACGGTCGTATGTTATGAGAGAAGGTTCCGCCAGTTTAGGGAGGAAGATGAGGACGTGTCGATGCTTCGGCGAAACAAGATTGAAATCTTCGTGGACGAGAATCGGATGAGCCCGAGATGGAAAAAGGGGCGGACGAGAAGTTCGTGGAAACAGAAAATGTAGGGGAAGAAGGAATGTATCGAGGGTTAGAGAGAGAGAAAGTGAATGCGGAAAGACGTAGCTCTGGAAAGGCGGTTGAAGTGGAGAATCGAGGTAAGAAGTGAGACGCCTGTTGCGGAAGGACAGAGAAAGAAATCGATCGTTTTCTTCCTTTCTTTTTTTTTCCTCTCCCTCGGCGGCAAAAGGATAGGAAAATAAGGAGTCTAGTCCCTTTCCCAATATGGTAATACCAATCTGTCGTTGCTCGTTTCAAAGGGGCGGCCTTTGGGGTTACAGCGTGTAGCCGCAAACGAGTCTGTCGATACTACCGCAGATTTACATTGACTTCTCGATACAGATTTCGACGAAGAAATGTTTCTTACGCGGTGCTTTGACAAACAAAATTTTTCACTTAAGACGGAATCACTCGTGTTAATCTACACCGATTATCGCACGATAATTAATCCTTAAACGCCATACTACAGAAACAACACACTACATATGAGTAACAACCTACAATGAAAGTCTAGCCAAAGTGAATCATGTTTTTGATTGGTTAAGTTAATTATGAGCTCTATTCGGGCCGTATATAGTTCAAATAGCTTTCCGAACATTTTCAGAAAGTAAGAGAAAGAAGAAAAGAAAATATAGCTATCTGCCATTTTTATCCGCTTTTGCCGAACTCTTATAGAATCTCTAGGTATTAACATATCCAACCCAATTCGATCGTTTATAATTTTCGTAAAAATGAACATATTGTAAAAAAATTTTTTTTCAATTGTAAAATTAAACATAAGTATACCAAGTAAGTGTATGTATCTTTATTAATGAAAGAAGCAATGGAAAAAGTATTAGAAAAGCATGGAAAAAAAGCCAAGAGGCGTACCATAAAATATATGCCAAAAAGGCGTTGATCTCATTAATAAGATTTCAATATTTATACATAATTATAAATTTATATAATTTTATAATTTAATAAAGTATTTATATAACATTATACATATATATGTATAAATGTTATATGTTTTTATATGTAAAATTAATTATTTAAAAATAAAACATATTCAATTCTTTTTATTTTTATTTCATGTATCGTTAGCTGTTTTAAAGTATATTAATTTAGTATCGAGAATATCCTCAATTGATAAACAGAAGGTTATATTGAAACGTTTTGATTCTACGTGTGGATTCGTACAGAATCAATATCGAAACCGACGATGGGATATCAGACACTTACAACGGCAACAACAACGACATTCATAATTATAACAGGATCATCCCGAGGGACGTAACGCAAAGCAAACATATTTCGCAGATACCTGCACCCTCCGTCGCCGGAGATCTCGCCCTTGAACTCCCCGAACCGTCGGCATGACGGTTAATGAAATACGTGACCGGAGCCACCGTCATAATCTCAAACACTTGATTCCGCGCCCGTGCGACGCGACGGGAGAAATTGCGGAAAGGGTCCTGTCCTGTCGCGCGTTTCTGATGCGCGCGCGAGCGAGCGCCCATCGATGTCGAGCCTTTGAAAATTTTCACCGGCGCGAGGCCACCCTCTGTGATGTCCGCCCTCAGGGTAGACACCAGCGTAATGCTGTTTAACTATCTCTCTTTTTCTCTCTCTCTCTCTCTCGCACAGATTTCCGTTAAAAATGAGTAACAATAGCAATTCACTTCCGCTTTGATGTCCTTTTAATAATCGAAATCCCCAGAATTGATACGCGGAGAATAACCGGAAATAGAATCGAGTGAAAATTAGTTAATTGGTTGGCCGATCCTTTGTGTCATCAAATATTTTTTCAATGAAATTCCTGTGTAATTCTTGAAAAATAATATGAAAGCTAAGATAACGTGAAAATTACGTGAAAGAACTTATTTTGTCGTAAGTAACGTTTATGTCTAATAGATTACATTTAAAGTTAATAGCTTTCAAAGAGTAATTTTTCCATTACTCACGACGCCCTTTACATTTCCGGCAACCCCAGACAATTGAAAAAAAAAAAAAATGGTTTAATGTGAACGTGACGTCTCAATCGCGCTCATCTCGCAATGTTTATTTCGAGCAGGGTGGCACAAATTAAAAGACACGCGCCGCGGTGTGACTTACAAGCGGCGTCGTGTCATCATGCTCGTAGTCGTTTGAATTCGACTTGCATGACGCGTTTCGGTAACGCAATATTGGCGCACCGGACTGGAATACCAATCGTGTGGAGGGTCGGATGTACTGCTCTTGCAAACCCACCTTCGACTTGCGAGGAAGAATTCACGGCGGAGACCTTTCTCTCACTTTTCTCACTTTCGATTTCGCCATCTACACTCGCCTCTTCGTTCTCCTCTGTTGCCACCCCTTTTTCCGATACCTCTTCACCCTTCTTCAAGCGCGAAATGTAAAACTCATGTCGAAAGTTCGAAAAGAAGCTGCGAGGAACGTTCTACCCTCGCGATGCTGAAGTGAGATGAACGAGAAGGGGTCCCCTTAATGGCTGGAAATAATCGAATGATCTTTTCCCTCCTTCGTCCGCGTCGTCGACGAATCTCTTAATTCACAAGTTTTCCAGATGCCTCAACACAAACGTCTCTTGGTGAATCGAAGTGACATTCCTCAATTTACAAGCGGTAGCGTTTTTAGGGTTCGTGAAATTTGTATTCTTTCTTTCGATGTTTTTGCGAAACATTTCTATTAGCGATAACGTGCAGTATAAAGGTCAGTCTTTTTACATTGCTTCTCGTCTATGGAGATTCAGAGAAATATTTTTTGAATAAATCTGATGTGATTTTCCTAATATAAAAGGTATTAATATTTCACGTAATTGTAGCAAGCAGTTAGCATTCTGTTATTCTCGAATTTTAATTTTAAAAAACTCAATCTTGATATAGAGAAAATTAAAACAGAAAGAACTGTGGAGCAATTAAAAATCGGTTAGAGGAGAAATTATTTCTCCTCTTTGACAAGAAATATTGTCTCGGTCATAAAAATTACGGAAGAATTGCTATGTAGCGCTGTGCTTTTGTAAAAGCATAAGCTAAAGTCTATCGCAGGCAAATTTACATAAGAGCATAGCGTACAACCATCTCCGGCCAATGAGGCTTCATGGTATAAGCTCGCAGTACAATACAACGGCTTACGTCGGGCGCTTCATTGGTCGACGCATTTATATGCGATGTTCTTATGCAAATTAGCATGCGATGCTGCTGATGTCAATATTAATATAACTATAGAAGCAGTAGCAAAACGCGACAGAAACCTCATTAAGATATGCAACGTCGCGAAATCAGCTTAGAATTAATATTTACTTACAATGTAAAATATAATATTACCCATGGAAAGGACAATTTTGCTAAAAGTTTTTAGCTAAATACAGATCTGAAAATAATTTCATTAAATTATCGAAATAATTATATAGGACCCTTAAACAATAATGATAATGCTGCAAACAGTTTTTAGCAACATTTTAGCAACTAATTTGAATTGTTTTGACGTCCTAATTATTTTGACGTTTAATCAAAATTATTTTCAGATTTTTATCCATAGTTAAATTTTTAGATATTTTAGTGAAACCGTTCTTTTCATATAAACTTGAATTATAATTCGCGTACGAAAACCAAACCTATTTAGAAGAAAAATTAAAATGTATTTCCATTTATTTTGATTCCATTTATTTATATTCAATACGAAACACTTGAAAAAGTTTTAAATTTCTTTTCGATGAAAGCCAAATAAATACGCTATTAAGCGCACTTTTTTGTCAATAATTATATCATCGCTCTTGTTTGTTCGCCCATCTGATTCGCGTAATAACAAATGCGAGTCACGTAACTTTCTTCTTCGGTGCGATCATGAACGTTAAAATGGAAAAAAACGTGTTGAACAGAAATTTTGCTACCAATTGAAAAAAAGGACGCGATCAGCATTTTTATCGCAGCAAACGATAAATCATCTCTCGTCAAACTTTTAACAATTACGCCAATCACATATATTCATTTTTAACAATCACAATAGGTTTTTCCTCGCATTGCATTTATAACTTGTACTCTTGTGATTTTTCCCCGAATCAACGATAATAACTATTTTATATATATATATATATATATATATATATAAAATAAATAAATTATTTGAACAGAATTTCTAACTCCAACTCTCTAGAAAAACATTCTCGTTAGAATTATAAAAGTGAATCTCAATTACATTCCATATAACGAGCATGTTTGGTTAGCTTATATTGATCCGTTTGCATTATTCGAATTTAATTACATTAATTGATAGTTAAAATAGACATTATTATTAGTTTATCTCTGAACATTATTTGAAATTTAATAATACATATATACATTATTTGTTTTCCCCAACCGCGACAATTTGCAATAAACTGGCTTATGATAATTTTAGGGGTGTCTTTATCTCACCGTAATATTCGTGTCACAGTAAAGGGGTTGCGAGATGCTAGTTACATTTTTGTATGAATAGAATAAGACGTAGTCGCATTTGCATGCAGATGAACTACGGAATGTCTACCAACGATGCTGTTCGATGAAAACCGTATCAAAAACAAACAGTCCTGAGGGGATGCTTTTCGCCCTCGTATTCACGCAACGAAACACGAATGGTTAGCGATTGTAGGCTAGGTACGATGAATATAGGGGATGGAGAGGAAAAACGTGCGAAACACACGTTCATGCACAGGAAATATCCTCGTTGGAATTTACGAGTCGGTAATTCCAAAAATTGCATAGCGATACGAACTTTCTGCACAATATACTGTGATTTATTTCATCCTATTTATTTACAAGTAATTTCCGCTGGTGATCGAAAAATAAATACTAAGTAAACCTTATAAAAACTCAATGTGTTAATCAATTTTTAACAATTTATAATTTTTAACTGACTAATATGAATACTTAATAATTATAATATAATAATATAATCTATAACTATATGAATAAATGTCTATAATCAAACATTAATTTCTTTCTCTTTCTACTATAATCAAAATCAGGTAAGTTTTACATTTTTTTCACTTCCGTAGTAGAATCAAACTGCATTATTTAATCCGGTAAAAATGGATACCATAAAATTATTCAATCTTACCATGTAGCAAGCCATTAAATCTACAAGTCTAATAGAATGCAATTGAAGTTTAATAGAATAAATTAATAATGAGAGCACGTGCTTCGTAAAAATCTTTCCGGATTGACAAATTTCCGCAGCAGTTTGCCAAATGGTGGCCGATAAATTCAGGGAAAGCCCGGTTGTGCAAATAAGCGAAATCCGTTCAGCGGTCCGCTCGAAGAGCGATCGCATTTACATCGTGGAATTTTCGACTCGTTGCTGGTGCACGGTGTGATAACTCCCGGGATAACAACTCGGAAAACTTTTCATCCACCTCCGGTGGATCTGCAGAATGGTATATGGTAGCGGCAGAGAAGAACGAGGCTGCCGACCAGACGAGAAAGGGTGCCAGAACGTCGGCTCGCGCGAACGCCCTTCCATCGCGCAATGTCGTGAAATATGTCGCGATTTACACGGGAGATTGGCGTCATTGGCGCCTAGGGAGCGAACGAGTGAGAGAGCCTCCCCTCTTTTCTCCTTTTCTGGCATTATTCCCTGGTCTACCAAATTCCCACCCCTCCGCCTGCCCTGATCGTGTTATCCTCTAACCCCTGCACGGGCAGGAGTGGCTTGCCGGATCAAAAAAGCATTCGGGGAAATCGGGATCCCAGTGTCTGCCTGAGCGATGCAAAATCGAACCTCTATGAGACTCCTCCCCGCACCTCTCTTTACCCATCAATTTTGTTCATCGTTCTTCTCTTTTTTTTCCTTTTTTTTTTATCACCCATTCTATCGATGATATCCGATTTCCTGAAAAATTGGTTCATCCATCGCTTTGTAAAAACCATTATCTAACAATTTATTAACTTGGTATGGTTATATGATATTCTCTTTATAATTCAAATCTAGCTCGTAGTTTAATTACTGAAATCGAAGATAAGCTTGATTTTTATTAACCTTTTAGAGACGATATTTTGTTTTTAAAAAGCAATCTTTTTTACTGATTTTACTTAATATCTTCATATAAAAGAAAAATCTATTAATAGGATAAGATTGCCAAAATCGCACCATTTTTCACACAAAGACTTATGGTATAATTCAGAAATTATAAAGAATACTCTTAAATTTTTTATAGCATAATAAATCTATTAGAATTTGGGAGAACTGCAATCTTTCTCTTTTTTTTATGTAACTTTTTCATAATTTTTTTTTGCATTATTATAACATTTTAATGTAGATATTTTTTAGTGCGATTTAGGCAAAGAAGAAACCCATTACCTAAATCGCGTTCCATACTGAAATTCCTCATTTAAAACGTTATAATCCCATACAGCACACTTTATCCCAGAGATTCCCTTCTTGCGAACATTTTCGGGACGTCCTTCAAAACGTCCTTGGACATCTATGCTACATATATGGAGTAATGTAAAGAACTTAAAAATTACATAAAAAATAAAAAAAATTTATTTTGTTTATGTTAAAAACTTAATAATATATTTTTCTGAAACAGCATTTTTTCACGAAGTAATTTGAAGAGCTTTAATTAATGTGAAACAAAATAAACGCTTTGCAGGTTTACAATATACGTTATCACTTAATAATAATTAGAATAAAAGTGTAAGAAATGTAACGGATTAAGGAACAACCATTTCAAATCGAATTTTTATCGAAAAGATTGAAAGAACTGAATCTTTTGCAAACAGTTTGTTTAAAAAGATATTGTTCGTTGTTATGTTACAAACTCTAATTTCATGCATTATTATTCGATACATCGTAACTAATTAAGTAAGTTTATGCCGCAAGGGTGGAAGTAACCATAGTTTACTAATAGTCTGTCACGGAGCAAGCATCTATAGGTGCGGTGAGGTGCAACGACTGTCCGCTCGTCCTCGCCATCGTTCGGCTGGCACCTGTCAAACTTCATCAGCATTGCTTAACACTCGGTCGCGCTACGGCGCAAATTAATCCCGCTGTAATATGGAAATACGTCATTCGAGAGGATACGACAGATAACTGGTCAGGCAGTATGGGCTAAGGGGTAAGGAGCGCAGAGTAGAACATAAGCGGGATACCTCGGCAACGGAACCGTATGATGGGTTTATAGATTATCGTGCATTTGCTCGAAGACGGTAGTGATGAGCCTCATGCTGATTTTGCCTATTCGCGAATATTACAGGATATCTCCTACAAATTTGGAAAAGGGAGTATCAGAAGCTAAATTTGGATATTGTTAACAATTTATGTACTTATGCACAATGTACAGTTTTTATTTATTGCTATAAGGAGGATCGATGTTTGATAGGCCAGAAAAACAATCTTAAATCTAATTATGTATTTTTCACGCAAAATATGTAATAGAACATATAGTACTTACAACCACTTTCACACAGTAAAATGCATTTGTACAATTTTAGCTCTTAGAACGGCTTTTGCTGTGGCACATTCAATTTTCAAAGGGATTTCTGGAATTCATTAATAAAAATATGCCAAACTATGAGAACGAAATTTTATTGAGATACTCGCGTGTGTGTAGAACGTTTCTAATCACAGAATAAATAATAGATACATTGCTACCCTGTTTCTTTCAAATTTACACGGTTTCGAAAGTAATTTTTTGTTAATTTAACACACTCCAATTTGATTCCGAGGACAAAGTTACAAAGTGGGATATATGACACCCAATCGATGCCGCGATGATTCGTTTTTGCGAGGCAACCAAATTTCCACGAGAGTCAGGAAGCAAGGTATAGGTCTCAGCGGGCGGCTCGTTCAATCAGCATATCCCGGCAAATGAGCAATAGATCGGTGACGTGCATACACATCGACTGTGTGCGCTGCGTACACACACGGACATAGATACGCACACACGCGTAGGTAATCCACAGCGTGACTATTAGTCGTAAGTCAATAATAAAGCCCTTGTCCTGCCGCGGCTATAATGGCCGCGGTGAATTATTCTGGTCGGGATGCATTGTCCTGGCTGGGTCGCCGGCTGGCTTGGAATTGTCGGCCGAGCACGCACATGGCGATATACGCGGACGCATATGTACACGTCGAATGCGTGGCTGTTTGCGCGTATGACGCGCATAATTGAGATGGATGTCGATTGATTCGCGGCCGGGTTTCGTTCGCGTGGTCTGCCTATTGGCAGCTCATTGTTAACACTCAAGTAGTAGGCTCAGTTTCCACGTGGCTTTAACATAATTGCACAATACGTCATTGGCTGTCTTATGGCGATGAAGATAAACTACATATTTTATTGAATTATACGATTTATTAAAGTTTGCTTATTAATAAAAATGCATGCGGAGAGAATGAGAAGAGGGAATATTATTTTTCTTGAAATTATAATCAAGTTTGTTTAATTTTAGTGCAAATAGAATTTTGATTAATTATTTATGTTCTTTTTGAACATTATTTAATTATTTAATTTTACTAGTAAGTGCTTTAGTTTTCAAGTGTATATTCGAAGAAAATTTATGCTAAGTTTCAGGGTACTAGAGCGAGTAGTAACTAACGATACACTCAAAGGAATTAAGCACTTAAGTTTACCTCTATATATATATATAAGCGTCATCAAAGCGAGATCAATTGCTTCAAATTATATAAAAACTTACTTAGTGCAAACAGAATTTAAATTAATGTATTTTTTGGCAATAATATAATTTAATTTTGTTGATAAGTAGATTTTCAAGCTAGTATTTGAAGAAATTTATACCAAGTATCTAAGGTTACTAGAATGAAGTAAGCAATGATAGCGTAGAACGAGGCGATTCGGATCAATTTTTCCTCGTTGATAAAAAAGTTTCTGGAATTCGTATTTTTAAAGAAAACGCTTTCAGATATTGTTTTTTGCAAAGTTATTTTTAAAAGTGCAATATCACTTGCGCGTCATGGAGAAACACACACTATGAGCTTTTGCTTCTGTATTCTTTCCAATAGATTGTTCGCTATACTTGCAATCCGCGTGTGTCCACGTGATTGAATACGCGAAAAGAAAGTTTCGCACAAATTGCACGCTCCAACCCGATCTTCAAAAGGATTCTGCTGCGCTTCCTTCTGTCTCTTCCCATTATTTCCTGTTCGAAGAGATAAACTCGGTTACCTGATATATACGTTTTTCAATATCACTTCTCGCTCCGATATTTTCTCGATTTCCTCCAAGTTGAAGATATAGACCTGTAACAACTTTTAAATCAATCTGGAGCTTTATCAAAGTTTATTGTGGACTTTATCAAATAATCCATCGATAGAATTTACACCATCGCAGATTCTATTAATGTTTAACTGGTTGAAGTGTTAATAATTGAAATTGCGCTTGTGGCTTAATCCTCGCAAACAATTCAACTGTAATTTCGATTAACCGTATTTTCTTTAGCCCGCGGACATTCTTGTTAACTTGCAGCTCAAATATATAGACGTCACTTGCCTACGGGGTGCATTTATGGAAATACTGTCCGATATAACGCACAAATATCAAGCAAATTATGTCACTACTAAAATTACCATTGTCGATTGGACGGTATCGTCAATAAACGTCCACATGCTATCATGATTATTTCGTTTGTCAATACACTCTTAATCTTGTATCGTATAGTACTTCTAAATTTGGAATACAAATTTCTGAATGATAATAACATTTTGCTACACAGTTTACACACTAATAGGAGACATTTTTTAAAAAACATTTATAAATAATAGCTCAAATATATATTTTATGTAGTATAAATATTTTTATATATATCGTTGTAAAAGTTAGATTCTTCTATATTCACGCATGCGATAATACCATAAGAGCATTCAGCAGAGCACTCAACATGTTGCAACTTAACAGTTGCGCAATAGTTGCGTTCTGCTAAACGCAGCCAAGTCAACATATTTCTATTTATTTTATATTTATCTCCACAGATGTGCGTTGTGTTTGGCTTATATTTATCTCCATAAATATGTGACACATTGAAAAGTTCTATTTTCATTATTCTAAAAAAAATGCTTTCTGTAATTGTGGGTATATATGAATAGTAGTAATATAATGAAATATAAAAATTTTATCTGGATCCATTTTTTTACTACATTGTGACAATTACTATCGCCATTGTGTTTGTTTGGCATTAAAAAGAAGACTTTATTGATTTGATCGTATTGTCCGTTGCTAGATGCCTGATGCCGATAACGGGGACTTTCGAAGGGCGGAGATCAGCACCATCGATCCTCGCGATTCTACAAAAACGTCAAAGAGATCGCCAGTTTGATGATGAACGATTGTAGGTTGCTCGATGGAATGGCGGCGTACCCGGTGGTCTTTAAAATATTCAAGCGAGAGTGTGTTTGACGGCCAATCGGAAAGGACGAAAAGTCGCGCTGGACGCTGGGACTCGCTCTTTCGAAATCGACTCTTTCATCCCTGTGGAGTTCGCCCCCAGAAGTCCAGTTGGTTCGCAACCAACAGTTCGATGGATCACGAAGAGAGAAAAAGGGAAAGGGAGGAGAGGAGAAAGGGTCTATTGTGTCTTTCAATGACAATCGCCGTGGCCGACGGACATTTGATCGAATCAATCAATTGGTTTCTATGGTTCTTCTAAACATAGTCCGGGGTGAGGGAGAAACGCTAAGAGAAGGAGAGGGATTGGAATGAAAGAAAGAAGGAAGAGAGGCTAGTGTAGGCAGGACAATCTCTCTGGAGTACCAGACGGTGAAGTACATGGCTGAAGGAATGGAGAGGTAGAGAGGACGAAAGAGAAGCTGTTAGAGCGAAGGGAGGGACTCGGGAATATCCATGGTAGCTCCGGGCTCATTTGAATCCGACGCTCAATAATATCCCTCAGGAGTACCGAAATATCTCAATATGTGTATATAACATCGTGCTGCGGCGTAGCTTACGATCTCTAGCGATATTTGCTTCGGCGACGTCATCCATCAAGATCGCATAATACAATTCGTCGGGATTCTCGATATGTAAGAGAAGGCCTCCATAAGAATTCTCTGTGCGAATGAATAACCAGAATAACGATCGCCGAACTCGGCGAATTATCAACTGATAATCCACGAATAAGCATTTAAAGATCTTTGACGGACCTGATGTTTCGACGCCGCATCACTCATGTCGCGAAAATTTACACACATATTTGAACCAAGTCTTATTAATTATGAACAAACTTGAAAAAATTACGGGATTTGATTAAAAATCTGAAAAACCAAAGTATATTCTGCTGGATTCCAAGAGGAATATAGAAAAATATTCCGCCAGTATATATGATAACACGATAAAGTGTCCCGAGGACTCTGTTGGCAGGGCTCGGCTCGCTCGGTAGCAAACGGGGAAGTCACAGGCAAAGAGCAACATTCGCCTGGAGGGATGGATTTTCCTGTCAGAGGTGGAGTTTAGAGGTCGGGAAATTAGTTTAGTTATGCGCCCGGCAGGGACGTCTCTTACGTTTCCACTACCGACGTAAGACCTCGGCGAAGCACGTACATGTTCTAGGGCTCTCCTCCTCTCTGTCCTCTCTCCGCACTCACTCCCTCTCTTTTATTCCTCGCAAACTTCCTCGAGTCTTCTCTCCAGCTCGCCCTCTCCCTCTCATGAATTCCGAAGAATCGAGCCGGCTAGCGGCCTTCAGAAGAATCAAGCCGAAGGAGAGAATTTTCCGGAGTGAGAACAAATCGAGCGAGTGGAGGAGAGAGTCTTCAAGTACGAAGTAGCATTGAGGACTGTTGCTACTTACTACTCCGGAACAGCTGGCTGACGAAGACATCATTGACTCAAGATCTCAGTCTTTCTCTCTCCCCCCCCCCCCCCCCCCCCCACTATCGAGCGATCTTAAACGCGCTCGTTATAAGTGCCGCTTTGTTCGTTGCGCCGCGCTTGAATGCCATTTGAAATTTAAAACGTTAACGGAATACTCTGAATAGCAGAAATTAAGTTCAGTTTGCTGTCGATTTAATCTCACGACAAAGTATTTCAGATACTTTTTTTTGTGGCAAATAAGTATTTGTGCCGAATATAGAGCGGAGAACGTGTGAGAATCATGCTTGCATTGAAATTAAATGGTTAATGAAATTTAAAAGGTTAAAATTGAAATTTGTCAAATAATATAAAATAACATTAAATCTTTTTCTATCGTAACTTCTGGTATACTTTACAGCAAATCATCATGTATCTTGTAAAACACGAACTAATAGTGTAACATATTACGTCAATATTATAATTTCCCACTCAACAATATAAATGTAATCTAATACATATGTATGTTGTACATATCAGTTTCATTGAATACGAAATTATAATTTGGTAATATTACTATTAGTTTGTATTCTACGGGATTTAACTAATCATTTTCTGAATGTGATTATTAATCCTCCGCCAACAACTAGGGTGTTTAAATACATGATTGATATTTTGATTGTAAATTTTGATAGATACAATCCAACTTCTATGATAATAAAAACCTGTCGTTTGTTAAAGTTTTGGTAAGTATACAGATTTTATCTTTATAATCCGGAGCAATAAAATGTTTTGTTTCTCAAAGAACCCTATTACTGTCGGAAAAGTTAAAACTACTTACTTTTGCCGGCGGAGGATAAAAATATCTAATAAATAATCGTTCGCCTATTTATAATCTCATATCGACTTACTTGGGAGTCTTCTTCAGTAAAGATCGCGTCAAATGCGAACATCTTTGGCGCCGCCACAGTAGGCCGTCGATCTTCTGCCGATGAAGATTGCCCAGATGCTGGATCCACTAATGTAACTTGTTTTTTACGCTTATCCGCACTGAAGAAGCTACCTCCATCTCCAGGTGACACCCTTAGCATAACTTTTACCTGAGTAACAAAGAGAGGATACAATTAAATTTTATTTCTGTTGAAATCAACGGTAGATTTTTAAATTGATCAAATGTTAAATTTGAGACACGATGCGTCAACAAAATTACTCAAACTCATTTGAAACATGTAATACATTATATAAATGTGGCATTTTAGTATAAATGTATATATACATACATATATGTACATATTGTACATAACACATACTCTTTACATTGAATTTTTACAAAGACTTAATTTTAACACAAATCTCAAAAGAGTTAAATAATTCTATAATTTTTTAAAATTAAAAATTATATTTAGAAAGAGCTCTTTTGTAATATTCTATTATTCTTTGTATCTAAAAATATATAGTAATCCTGTTTTAGTAAGATTAATCGCATTATTCGTTTAGTGTTGCAAGCATAAATATAACTCTTCAATCGTGATTGCGGGACGTTACTGTAGTTAACGATGAACTCGTTAATTATTGTGAAATTGAATCAGTTTTGGAATTTGCCAATTGGACAGACAGCAGATTACATTTAGTGACTAAAGATAAAGCTTTTCCGTCACTTAAACGTTTGACGAATCCGTTTTAATAGGTTAATATTACATAATAAATTAGTTTAGCTCTTGCATCAAATAACGCGCTCATTAAAATTATTTGATAGACAGTTTCTAACGGCAAGTGAACGTCGAATCTAAAATTACTTTGACTCACGATAACAGATCGATCAATGAACGAGCCACGGTACTTATTGCAATAAATGTATTCATGAATACATATCACACAAAATTATTAAAACAAAATTGCGTTTAAATCACAGTATCAACCTTCAGTGATATCTCTGCCGATTATTTTATGTAAATGTCACGATTAATATAATGTGATATAATTAGTATAGAAATAACAACAGGATAATGTGTATAATAATAATTCATTATTACTCCTATGAGATTATGCCAGTTATGTGCAATTATGTTCCACACGCTCACACACAAATTTAATTGAAACTTTTATATTGTATTTTACATTGTTTTTCAGTTATTTATTATGAATATATATTATTATGGATACAAGTGAATACATACTCTTTGCATTGAACTTTTAACACAAAGAATTAATTTTAATCACACAAATCTGAAAAGAGGCAAAAATGAACAAACAATTAACTATTATACCTTAAAAATGCCACGTAACATTCAATTACGATATTCGAGCCGCAATGGACACCGGGTAATGTGATAGCGGAGAAACGCCTGTATCCAAATACGCGAGAAGATATTTACCGGCCACTCGTGAAATCGAATATTGCTCACAAATGTCGAGCAGACAGTTGAGTATTCTGGCAAACAAGTAGTTGCTGCTTTATTAAAAACTACACGTCGGATGAGGAATTGTAATTTCATTTATCTATAGCCCTCAGTGTTTTTGGAGTTTTTGTATATTCAATGTTTTGTTAATTATTCAAGGTTGATTCATATACACCTATGGATCGAACCTGATTCCAAGAAATCAAAAGGAAATTTATTCATTTTTTTTCCCAGAGAAAATCGCTAATTAATAAGATCTTTACTAATTTTGTACATGTTGTAATTTGGCGATTTATTACTTCTTCAAACTTGAACAATATTTAAAAAAATAATATTTTAGTATATTTTGATACTAAACGGTCCAGCACAATATAAAGCAGAAAAGTAAAAATAAGAAAAACCGATTAAAAACAAAATTTAATTGGAATTAAGTTGTTCTTCCAGCGAGAGAGCTCTTCAATTATTCTTATCTAAGATTTACACCATATTTTACGCTCGCGCTTGATTTAAGCGAACTCGAACGTTTCGACCGATAAGACGCGGCGCGGCGCGGCGCGGCGCACGCGTTCTTCCGCGCAAAGTCACGGCGATGCATTATTAAAGCCGCATCCGGTCCCGGTGCACCCAGATCGATGTTGTCGGTACCGCGAGCGGTCCACGATTTGCTCGCGCGCCGTCGACTCGTTCGTCTGTCCGCCTGTCTGTCTGTCCAGGAAATTGGGTTTGGAGATTTCGTTCAGATTGCGGTGCACGTCCTATCTCTTGCATGCGGAAACACACCCCCTTCGCTACGACACACAGGTACAAAAACAGACACGCGCCTTTTTTTGTTTCTGTCCCCCAACTGCGCGTCGTCACCCCGGCCCCGGCCCCGCCTTTCTCCCCGACATCCTTGTCGCCTCCTGCCACGTCTCTCCGCCACGTAATAGTTTCGCGAAAAGACCGGAGCGCTACTGATCGAGCGACCGGAAATAAAACGGCTCCCTCGACGGTCTTGTTGGAGGAACTCTGCATGCATCGATCGTACGGACCTCTTCAGTGCCCTTCACCCTTTCACGAAGGGTGTCCCACTCGAAGGTGAGAGTCGATGCCCTCTGTCCTATCCATTCCCTAAGACCTGGCTATCTGTGAGGTGGGCCTACGTGCTTGCCCGCAGCCACCCGGTATTTCGTTACGAAGCTGATTTCGAGGGGGGATATCAATTCCGCTCGAACGGGCCCTGCCGGAGGAGATTCGGTCCCGGGTCCTCGAAGCTGGCGAAGGACACTTTGCACTCTCAAACTAGCTTCGGTTCGCTACACGTTACAGCTATTACGCGCAGAAATTTGTGGCATGAGGATTAACAAGAACACCGCGACGTTGAAGAAATAAAGAGTTTTGCAGTAAATAGAATCTCAATGTTTGTGAAAGGATATTGCATATAAAATCCATAATTTACTACGACTTTTCATTTAGATTTTACAACTAAAATTTTGATGACAACAAAATATTTTTTTACAATATAATGTATGCGAAATTTTAACAACATATTTTTCATATTTTTATGTAAATTGTTACTTTTTTTATAAATTTGAGGAAAAACTGCAGGGAAGATAAATTTTTAAACATATTAATTTGTCATGGAAATAATTGATATTGACTTTTTCTGAAAGAATGCAGTTCGCGTGGTATACACAATCAATTATTGAGCAGAATATAAAACTATATCATGTACACATATTGCATGTAAAATTAAAAATGGCTAAATTTTTCATAAATCTATTATACGCGTTATATAAATTGATATACAATTCAATGCATGATCGTCAAGCTGCAATGCTTGTTAATTCATTTTAATTGCAATTTACTTGATATCCACATTCTTTTATTGCTCGTAATTTTTTGAAGAATTTTCGAGGCGTTTCTATGAGAATAACTTTCATCATGTCCGAGAGTCCCAACGTTTGATAGACTTTCACGTACCGCAATAAAGTGTCTGAAAATTACATTTCGAGACGGAGGCCTCCGGTAAGCCTGCCTCGTAACCATCAAAGTTCGGCCAAGTACGGCACAGTCCTCGAAACGGAACGGAGGGATTTTACCGCCGCTCTACTTGAATTTATGCGTCCTCTCCACGGGCTATGAATCCAGGTTTACGCGCTGGTACGTTGAAATTAATTAGTTCGCGGTCCAGTCTGAAACATGTAACTGATTCAGACGAAAGCTTAACGATAAACTGTGATCAACGCGCTAGTGATTATAGAGATCTCTCTAAGATTTATTAAGAGCTTATTCTAACGAGTAATTTACTCATTGCGTTCAAGTGCTTCTACAAATTGGATATAAAATCCATTTAAAAAATATTTTGGTGTATCTCCTTAAATATTTTCTTCGTCGTAAATTTTTTAGTTACTCCCATACATATATACGCATTAGTATTTTAAATGAAGTATATTTTTAGTACAAATAGAGTTAATAGTTGAGAAACCAAATTATAATATACATATATTGACTGAATGACTGAACTATTGATTGAAAATAGGATTTCTTTTATTCTCATCGGTCCAATTTCAAATTATAATTGTTTATAATTCGTCTCCTTGAAAAATGACATTTTCTCATTAATTATTGATTATTGCAACAAATATTGCTTTGATGGTCAAATTAAAAGGTACGAAATTTAGGAGATCGGGGTTCTCGAATCTCGCGGTTGAGGTAATATCTTTCGCAATAAAATTATTATTTGTAATTTTTAAGATTGTTAATTTAATTATTTATATTCTTATGAAAATGCTTATTAGCACATTAAATTTGTTAAATTGTCAATTTAATATGTGAGGTTACTGTTCTAATTCATGATTGCATTTCAAGACTGAAGAAGATTTCGACGCGCGATTTGCAGCATTGGATTAGTATATAAATTGACACCGAAATATTTAAGCATTAAGATCCACTTTGATCGAAAATAGGATTTCTTTTGCTTCATTAGATGTACTCTCATTTAATTACTACTCCGTCAAATTTCGAATTATAATTCTTTATTTAATAAAATTATCTTATTAATTATAAAAATAATTTTATAATAGGCTATTAAAGAATGTAATGGACCATTAAAAGAACGTTATACGTATAATGTTCAGGTAATGCCACCGGAAATGACACCTGCGACGGAAGTAGCGCGTTAATTCTTTAACGTTAGCGCCCACGATGCGCTTATAGTATACACTATGTTAGGTTACAACATACAAGTGTTTTATGACGGCACTCGTCCTCGGAGGTATTATCCGCCAATTTACGATCATGGCGCGACGTGTTCGGCGCTTATAAATGAGCGATATGTCGCGTAAAGTTCCACATAAATTCTCGTCTAACCCACGATCGGGTCATCGTCTGCACGATAAAATCAAGCGATGATTGATTTGCATGTCGGCGATAAATAATGTAACGCGATAAACGATATAACGTCGTTGCAAATCATTTTGTAAACTGAGAATGACGGCTAAAAGTGTGAAATTATATGGGCTTAAAGGATGAATATTCACAGCGAATAGAAAAAAGATGTACCCAAATAAAAAATAAAAAATACAGTAATACACAAACTGTCGAGACTATCTTAATTATCGAAAATTAAAGTTAACGAATTTAAACGAATCAGAGACTTTAAGTTCAATTGATATTTAATAAGATTATAATATTTAATAAGATAAACTTGAAACTTAAGCTTAAAAACGATTTATCGTATTTCTATAATGTAATCTATACGATGATCTGATTCAAGCTATATGCCGAGAGTTTATAATAAAAACGAATTACTCTTTAGCTTAGTATGGAGTTGTATTATAAGTGTATACTCTTGAATATCAGTGATGTTACTTTAACGCCCATCAAAAGTTCTGTAATAATCTATAATAACAATTACTGAGCACTAGAGAGTCAACAAGACGATGCCAGCACGGGTTTAATGCTAAAGATCAGGTAAGCTAATAAAGATCTGATAGCAACCTAACTTACATTCTGTACGCCGCGTTGTATGGTTTGCATTATACACTATTATACAAGATTATACATATAAGTCAACAGAAAGTGCTGAGATTGATAATAATCGTAAACTTTATTGTAAACTCTAGATCTCTTTTATAACAGTAATCATACCAAAAATAATTACAGTAATAAATTGGAATATCTAGGGGTGATGTATGGCTCCGTGTAGAAGCGATTAATAAGTACTTCGGTTTATAAGAGACAAATTAAAACATTAAAAATTAAAAAAGATAGTACAAAATATGTTTGCAGTATAAAAGTTCTGTAACCCATCTCAGTAATAATAAACTAACATATCGCTCATTTACTACAACAATGATATAATTAAAATGATTGTCATTTTTGTAGTTACTCATAGAAAAAGAACTGAAACATAAAGAAATAAAGAAAGAACGTATTTAAAAAAACATACTTTTTTATTCCTCCGTAATCAGTTGTTAACCGAGTTGCATTTAAAAATTAATATCACAAAATTTTTTAACTATTTATATTTATTTTCTTTGTTTTCTTAGGTGTGCCATTGTTAAAGCAAGTGATCGATACATGTATAATATAAATGTATACGCGTATAGATCGGATATGTGTGTTTCTATTACCGCAATAGCACAGATTTAAATAATCTAACTGTCAGTGAAAGAGAATTTCACAATAATCTACAATAATTGCTTTCATCTATCATGATTTGATCTATTGCGTCAACGTTCATGTATAACTCGATATTCTGGCTTTGTATGCTGTGTGAAATGAAATTGATCGAAAATTAGATTATATTTCTTTCTCTGATAGCGCCGCAGAGATATTGGTTATTATGAATGAGATCCGATTGGCGGATCACAAAGCTTTCAGGTAAGCCACGAGAGACGCGAATGACGGAAACTAATTGTTGAAATTGGAGTGTGTTTCGATTTCGGTTTCTAGCAAGGCGCACTGCGGTGCTCCGCAGTCTGGCGTCGTGTGGCCTTTGGTTGTAAGAGACAAGAAGCGAAAACCCGAGGGGATTTAACTTCGACAACGAATATCATCAGAGGGACCGCGAGTCACGATTGTACGCTCTTTAACCGAAGATTATTCGGCGAACGCGGTTTATTTAAGTAATCGTCATTCGAAGGGAGTGGTTATCAGCACGAACCCTTCGTTAAAACTATAGTAATCTTCTCGACAGTCGCCCCGGAGCAATCTCGACGTTCGGCTTCTAACACGCAGTAATCGATCTCGCATGTAAACTGGTCGTATCTCTCGTAGACAGGAGAAAGAAATGTGCCATACAAACACACGTTAGATTAATTAATTAATTTAATATGCACAAAGAAAATGGAGAGAGAAAGAGAGGCTATATTTTATATTTATATATAGAAATTACTATATTATTAAAGAGTACTATTGTCATATTATATTTTTGCAATGTTATTAGTTTTGTATTATTGATATATTATAATGATAGGGTAAGTTTTAAAGCTATTGTCAAAACGCAGCGTCGCTTTATGAAAGATATAATCAACAGTATGTTTATAAAGTAAATATTTTTAAAAAAATATACTCGCATTATAATATAGACACATAAAACATATTTATGGCTCGATATCATTAAAACCATCTAAATGTTCGACCTCAGGGCAAGCTACAAGGGACTAAAGTTCCTGACTCGGCCGTTAAGGAATTTACACCGTGAAGACCTTCGGGCGATTCGAACGAAATTTACGCCATGAAATGGGTCAGAGGTATTTCACCCCTCGCAAGGGGTGTACTACCGACAAATTTGATTTTCGCGAGACGTGGCGAATGCAATCCCATCAGCGTCGAATTTGCCCCGTCGATGAAACATCTACAGGATAACACGAATACAATTCCGTACTCTGTTCTGGCGATCACAAATCAATTCAAAAGAAAATTTTTATATTTCTCGCGTTTATTCCTCGAATGTAAACAATAGAAAAGCATTAAGTTATTTTTCAAATTTCAACGTCATAATAGACTGATCATAGACATATATTTCTGTTAATTTAGTATGACTTTTACGTTAATATTATTAAATATGAGCGCGACCTATGTGTCTTTCTTTAATGAATAATTTTTCAATAATTAGTTTACTACAAACAAGATTGTAACCAGGTTTGTAAGTTAAATCTTTGGAAATTATTTCTCAATCAAGCTGCATTAGCATTGGGATACAATTTGCTTTCCATAAACTAATCTATTCACACTTTACAATGTTAAAATCCAACGTGCTTCCTGGCTTATAATCCAAGAACTCTATTTTTTACTAGTCCCCTTCGCCAGCCACCTCGGTATGCACCTTATCTCGGGTCGAGCGGAATTTTGCGATTCAGTATGCAGGCACCGCGACGTGGCACACAAGAGCGTACCTGTACACAGAGTAACGCAATACTTCCGCGGTCGTCTCGCTAACAAAGGCGCGGGTGAACAGGGTAAAGTGCATAGGGAGGGAAGACGATGGCGGCGGCGACGATAGAGGGTTGGTTAAACGGACTGGGTTGCTGGCTGGCTTGTGCAAAGGGGTCCTGCGTCAGTTAGGGTTGTCAGTCAAGTAGCGATAGCGGGTATAGCAGAAGCGTGCCGCACGCTACTTTAGTCTCGGACCGAGCGTCGCGCTCGCGGTGTACGTTGGTACAACGGTGTGACGTTGTAATGGCTGGATAATGGCGGCTGTACATGTACATACGCTTAATATCGTGGCGTCAAGCGACGTGGAAAGGAACAATTTGAAATGCTTGGCTTGACTTGTGGTTTGTCTGGTTACTGCTTTACGATATCGTCTATACTTCGCTCATTCTTCTCGACCTTCGCGTCTTGTTTACTTTTGTCCAATTGTTCAACTTATGTTTTTAATTTTCTAATTATTAATAATATTACGGTAGAGATTCACACTCACGGATTTATACCTAATAATTGCTGGAATTATCGGAATTCATCTTAACTTTACTTAATTATTAGAAATGTACAGCTAACTGCAGTATTGCTGCATTCAATATTTTTACAAATAACAGCTTTATAACAGTTGTGAAAATGACTGCAATTTTCGAATGATCGCAAAAATATACATTTTTCTTCTGCAGAAAAGAAATATTTTTTGGGCTGGAAAGTATCGCGTTTAAACTCCAAGATGCTAAGTGCCTAGATTATAGCAGTCGGGCCGTAAGGAACACAGCTTGACGTACCGTGAAGTATGACAGTCATAAATTTCCTCGCGCCACCAACTTCTACCAGTTTCTGTCTTCTTCTTTTCCTTTTCCGTCTTTCCTCTTCTCAGGCAAATCAGAAACACTTGATGCATTCCACAACTTACAAGGGTGGATACGCGCAAATCCGCTTTAACTTTCATCGCGATAATTCAATGTTCTTGCGTACATATCGAATAAATATATATAAATATGTATTTGGAAACTCGGAGTGGAATGGTGGAGTGGTAAAAGTAATAAAATACATAGATAATAAAATATACAGAAAATATCAAAATATTTATTAATTCTAATTATAGCTTTTTATTTATTATTCGACATTTATTTCGTATTGTAATATTTTTTCCTATTTTTTCCTACTATTGTAATGTGAGATGTACGCAAGTGTGATATTTATGTTGATTTTTAAACTAGGTCTATCCCAATAACTAGAAAGTCTCGCTTTAAATTATTGTATACTTCTCGTTGATAAATTGACGATGTTGTTAATTTTGTCTTGCAGAAACTGTTGACTGCCGCATGAGTTCTTTAGAAGATCCGTGACACTCGTCGCATGTCTCAACGTTTTTCTACTAATTATCGCTATAAAATAGATTTGACACACGTGTTTTTATATTTTCACAGTGCAATAGCATACCAGGTATACGGAGTGTAATTAACGCGAACGTATTGCACATAATGTTAGGCATTGCATGTACAGTTCAATGCATAAATGCAAAGAGGAAACGGAAAGACAACGACTGTATTACTTACCGTATTATCAAGCATTGATCTTTTTGTTCCGTACCGTTCATTTATTATTTTTCCTCCCTTCGGCAATTTCGTCTCTCGTTACTCGCCGAAGTCAGCCCCTCCACTTACAAGAGAAAAATCGCTCTTATGTCAGACAGGAAGTGGCAGGACGGCGGAGGGCAACGAAAGAGAAAGAAATTGGTTTCCAAAGGTAAACTAATTTCAGGCCACTTCGTTTCGACGAGAAGTCAGCCTTCGTCAGCCTTGTCTCTGCTTCTCCTCTGTATCGAATATTCTCGTTTTTTCGTCCATCATCCGTTTTCCTGTATCTAACCCCGCTGACCCAATTATCGTCTCACGGAAAGACCGACAACGACCGCGTTTGCATCGTCGTACACGGCAAAAAGGACCAAGAATTGCGCTGTACGCGGTCCTTCGCAATCTTGAATGCAAATGAGACTCGGTGCTAGCGATCCTTTGAAGGATCTCATCTCGTCCTTTGAACAACGATGCTCGGTGGGGGTCCATTAAACACCACTCACTCGTTCTTCTGTGAAATTTTAGACGTTGATCTCAGGGTAATCAAAATGGACGTATACGATAAAATAAGACAATTTACGATTATCTTTCTAGAGTGTACATCTTAATTATTATAATTCATACTGTACTAAGCGAAGCATGGAAATTCTATTTTCGATAGCTTTTCAAGCAACAAAGAAATATATTTTATTTAAGTAGTAATTAGAACATTTCTCTTTTAATTACTTGTATATTTATATTTATCCATAATCTCTCTTATAAAAGAGTAACAAATAGTATCCAACTAAAGAATTAAAGAATTTGTAACATGTATGTTGTCTTTTACGCCATTTTTCTTGGTAATAATTACTAATAATAATCACAGTGTTTAATAGCCTACCGTGAGTACACTATTTCGTCGTCACTATACTGCACGTCAAGCAATTCCTGCGTACGTAATCCCTGGTAATTTCGACGAGGAGCATAGCAGTCGGGGAGACGTCTCGACGTTTGGATATACCGTCGAGCCGCAGAAACCGAACGTACGTGTAGCGGGGAATGTAAATTGCTCGCTTCTGCCTAAAGCCGCGGTGTAATAAATCTCGACGACGAAGACACGACGATTGCCGTCTATCGGGCAAGGATAACGTATCGAAATCACGTATACGAGGGTTAAGAAATGTCTGAATTCGAAAGCTTGCTTTCAACGAATATATTCGAAAATCCAGTCGCACCTGCGAAGCAAAGTTCTCTTTTTTTATTTCGCGTTTCTCGATCAAATAATTAACGCTTTAATATTTAACAAGAATTAATTGAGAAATAGATAAGTATATGAGATTCATTGGAAAATGAAAAATTTTTCACTTAGCTAATGTGCAATTGAATGCGAAACTGTAATTGTGTATTTTATTACTGTTATATCGACGTTAAGTACAGTAACTGCGACGTAAATAGGCCATGACATCCAGCAAAGTGTGATTATATCGTTCGAGTAATTATAATAAAATGTACATTCCTATTTTTCCGAGCGGGTGAGTTTCTTTTCTCTCGGCCGCGGCCGGTGCGACGGATTAATGTACAATTCGCGTGACGACAAGTCGTTTACACGCGTGCATAATTATCGCCATGCTCGACGATATCGTGTATTTTTCGCGGTGATATCTTGCGGAACACCGAAAAAAATGAATAATCACGTGGCCGGGCAAATTTTCGTCGGCGACAATGACCAGTTTGTCTCCCGATTAAAGGGGCGATTATCCGAACGCCGCGATTTGCTGGAAAATTATTAGCAACGGTTCACGAGCGTCGTGCAACAAACATTAAAAGAGAGGGGGATAATTTTCTCAGGGAATCAATGACATCAGCGTGACGACCGGCCGTAAAGTGCAGCGCGCAATTATAGTCGTCACGAGTTAAATCGCACGTGTGTCTACGGCACGCGTTCTCTCACACACACCGTACGGCCTGACAGCCGATGTAATAAAAGCCTGAGATAAAGGCTTAACTTTCCATGCGCTCGTAATTTTCGGTTTCCATATCCGAAGAACGGTCTGCGTGACGAGCAGTCGTAACGAAGGGAACGTTGATGTCGCGGATCCTTTTCGGCGAAGGCAAAGGGTTTTGCCGTGTGGCCCGTGTGGGCGCGGTCAGGAATTATCGAGAACTCGTTTTTCCCTGCGCCCGTTTCTGCTGGCCGAACGAATTCGTTTTCCTAAAACTAGTTCCGACTAGTTGCCAGAATTACTCCGATGATTGATCCGTTGTTTTCGTTGTCGTCAAAGAAACTTCTTCTTGTACTACGTAAAATAACACAGCTACAATAGCTATAAAAAAGTTACTGCTAAAAATTGACTAATTGAGCCGTTTATTTTGAAAGTGACCTAAGTCACTTAAAAAAAAAAAAAAAATGTTGTTTATGACAGCTAATTTCAAGTTGTACACGCTACTACAAAGGTCAACAACAAAACATTGAAAAATGGACTTAGGCCACTTTCAAAATAAACGGCTGAATTTTTCAAATATCAAATAAAAAAACAAATTATAAAACAATAGTTTTATTTTATATTTAAAAATTGAGAGAATATATAGTATACACGAAAAGAACGATTTTACTGAAGTATTTAAAAATTTAGCTATACACATCTGAAAATAATTTTGTTGGACCATCAACATAATTATGTAGGAAACTCAAGCATGAGCGATGCTGCAAAATGTTTTAACATTCTAACAATTAGTTTAAGCCTTTTACATTACACAATAATTACAATTAGTTTCATGTAATTATTTTGATGGCAAACAAAATTATTTTCAGATTCGTATCTATTTTATATATTCGTAGCTAAACTTTTAGAAATTTCGGCAAACTCGTTTTGACCATGTCTGGAAGCTCAATATACATTAAAAACTCATACATAAAAGAGAAAATTAAAAACTTTAGAGATTGCATCTAGCAATTCACCATTCTAATTAGAAAATGATAATTTAAAAAATTGTTACTTTCTCATTTGGCTTTCTCTCTTGGCGCATATTTCATTCTCCAATCTAAATGACAAATTAAATCAGATTTCGGCGTTATATGCTTTTGTTAAATATTAGATATCTCTTATCGAGTATACGTCTCGCGCACGATTTTGTAATGCTTCAATATCATTATATGCATAATTTCATTACTTCGCGAATGTCGGAAATTCTCGCTAAATGAGGTTGCAAGAATAGGAATATCTGTTTGAAATACTAATAAACCTTTTGTATTTCTTGTAATCGATATACCCGGCAAAGGAGAAAATATAGATTGTAAGTAATGAAGTTAATGCTTTCCTATATCACGCTTCTGGCCTCGATAACTTCAGCATTTTCTTTCTCCTTCCTTGCGCGTACGTGAGAAAATTGATAATACATTGGTACCCTTTTATTCCTTTGTATTTTTCTCCTTTAATCTAATCCAAGTTCGCTTTAATAGTTATTATGTTCTCTTCGGGTAAAAGAATTACATATGTATTGTATTAAATATACTTATATTAGAGAGTTAAATATAATTTATGCATTTATTGGTAAATAATTACCTCGAAATTACATGTTGATAATCTCGATTTTTTTGTCATACACGACTTCTATATTTTCTTAGTATTATTTCAGCATTTGTTCGACATTGTATTTATTTCGTTATATATGTATAATTAAAATATTTTTTTTTATATTTGACTCTTTAGCATAAAACATTCAATAAAGTATTTAACACACAAAGGTTAGATCAATTATACAACCAATATAAAATTGTTATGTTTTATTTACAACAAATAAAATTTAAAATGTCTGCCTGGCGTATATTTTAATACATGTGAGTATGATATAAAAAAAATCCTGAAATATCTCAAACTAACTTTTTCTCTCTTCTTTTTCACAATATAAACAAAAGCTGTAATCGTGAAAAGAGTTAATTTTGTAAATTAATTCGAGCTTATGATTAAGAAAAGTTAAAGACTCTTTTAACTTCATTTCTGCAAATCTGTTTCTCCTACTTCGTAATGTCGAATAATTGAAGTTGGAGAAGAATAACAGCGATTTCACTGTGCGATCAACCAGTGCGACAGAGGAACGAAAAGACAGATAAAACTGCGAAATTATTTTTTACTGTGGAGCTCACACTCTAACCCTGCGAGGATCGATGCAGCGAGAAAAAAAATTACTTCAGCCCTCCGGTACTACGTTGCGCTTAGCATATTCATGCCCAGGCTATCCGGAGTTTTCCGGTGTCTGACCACCATCACGCGCTTCTACATATTCATAAATGAATCACGATGCATGGAGGCTGCTTCCGGTCCACCCGAAACGAACCTAGTCGCTATTATAAGGAGCACGAATGATAATTTTTAATCGTTGCAACGATTTTTCATACACAGATACAGGTTTCTTTTATAAATTTTAACCATAATTGTTATTATTTATCATTTATTATTTGTTCTTTTTTATTATTTATTTGACTTTTTAAATTTGACTTTTTTATTTGACTTTTGGTGATAATATTTGATTCGTAAAAAAATTAATTATAATTTCTGTTGGAGCGCGACTAATCACAAAAAATGTCATTTAAAAAACTATAAAATTCAATACAATTTGGAATGAATACGTGAAATATTTTTCTGTGCTATCTTCGCGTGATTTTTTATCTTTTGAAATTTTATTGTCACTTTGATGCATACGTGCGGTGACAGTACAGAATGAGAAAAGGGCACGATTGCGAGCACGATGGGAGGAGTCGAACCGAACAACCGTAAGTGATACGTGCTTGCGTACGGTCAGACGGTACGGCCGAAGGCAGCGGCGCGGCGCGGCCCCCTATCGCGCATGTAATATGCACGTATCAATACGGACCTTGTCAAATATATCATTCCGCTCGATATACCCGAACGCGCTTTCGTGCGGCCGCTGCTCCCGCTGCGAACTTTATTCAATTTCCCGTTTTCCACCGGTATGTCGGTGGCGTGCGCGGCATAAACAAGCGCACCGATGCAAAAAGGCGTCCGTTCCGCGTACGTATCGAATTACTATGACCCGGAAGAAACGGCAGCTGGCGGGCATGCCAGGTTCAGAGCCCACTCTGCTCGACCCCTGGTTGCGCCCGCACCTGGAACTTTCAACAGGTACGTCGACGCTCGCTCGTGTGCGTCATGTTCGATAGCCCGACGTGGCGCGTAAACAATTACTCGACAGACTGAACGAGAAGCGAGAAATGGGAGGCGAATTATATTGCGGGTCGATACACCAGATACATACGTGTTTCACGTGTTCGTTGAGGAGTTACTAAATTGTAAATTGAAAGTTCGTGAAAAGTTCATGGCACATTTACTGTTTAAATATATGATATCCAGAAATCCAACGTAGCGATTGTTGTTAAATAGAGAAGGATTTTAAATCCAATTAATTTAAATTATACGACTCACAAATCATACCATTTGGTTTATATATAACACATTTATTTTTAACAAAAATATACACAACTGGTATAGAATTGATTACTGAAGCCTGATAATAGGATAATTAAATGATCTGACATTTCGTGTGCCTCCCTAAATGTATCTTAACCTGCAATCTGGGTCTTTTTGACTCAAATTAAATTTTAAAGTTTTTTCATTTTGACTCAAATTTTAACTCTTAGATATTAAATAAAAGTTCTAACATTTGAATTGAAAAACTATTTGGTAATGTAATAGAAATGCTGAAAAATAACCTTGAATTTTTTTTAAAGCCTAGAACAGTTGGATTGGACAGAAAGAACTTGAACTGGAAAAGGCGTAGGTTGCAGACAAAAAGAGGACAAAATATGATTGCAGACGGAGGGTTCAGACTTTTTACTCATACATAAGCAATAAACGGGGTGATCAAACTTACTGAAATAAGCATCATGAAAAGAAATGATAAAAGACTAGTAACAATCATTGCGTTTTACCATCAATCGATCGTAATCGCATTACACAATGTTTTCGCGCTCAGTGTATTCCCATTCTTCCTTTTTCCCCGCGGGTTTTATGCGAGTTTAATCGTCTGGAAAAGTGGGCGAGCCGTAAAATGGCTTTATCACGGTGATTCCCTGAATTCATAATTCATCAGCCAAGCATCATACTCGTCGCGTTCATCGCAAGATTCCCGCAAGAGCTGCAGCAACAACGGACTTCTTAAATGACTTTTAAGTCATTTCATCCCCTGTTGGCCTGCATCTCATCCATCGAACGATTCCGCGCTCCGTCTTTTGTTCTCCCCTAATTCGACCCTCGGGATCATAATCGATAAAGTGCATTCAAATGCCGTTGTACCCCGAGTGCAAGTGACTTATAGTGGTAAAACCGTAGACCTTTAATGTCGAGCATAAACTCGGTGAACTTTAGCCCACATCGTACGTAGTGGCGCTCGTAAATCGTGCTCCTGCCACTTTCATTGCGCATATATATATATATGTACATATACATATACATATGTATAAGTATATATATATATATATATATATAGTCTAACGCCTTTCTTTTTCTTCCCTAACGTCGCTGCAAAATGACGCCCCGTCCGCTCGCACCGCGATTTTACGGTCGCCTCGAGATTGATTCTCGAGCACATGGCGAACGATAAAAAATGAAAATTGCCTCGTATTTTCCGGCTCATGAATCACGCTCGAACTGACAGTCACGTAATTGTCTCGTTCTGACGGTAGAGTCGAGCTTGGAGGGAAAATTCTTGTGTTGGCGACTGCATTTGTTCATCCGATGCGAAGAAACCGGCTTAGATCTTATATTGGATTGAAAGCTAATATCGGAGATATATCCAACTTGTCATGGAACGCAAGCTTTAAAATAATACTTCGGTAACTTTTTTTAATTGCGACCGCTTCAACTACGCTACCAACGTTTTCTTTCAATCGAACAAAACTTGAGTACGGATTAATCGAAATTTCGGGTGCAACGTGAGAATGAATCACTCGTTTCGGACTGTGTTTCATTAAACAAACTCATACGCCGCGAAAACTAGTCTGCGGTCGCTATGCAGTCCCAGTTGAATGTAAGCTCACCACCAATTTTGCGATGCTTTTCCGTATGACGCGCGTATATTACGGTCGGCGCCGCGTTATAATTTTATAAAAAAGCAATCGGCCGCGGTTCGTTCCGAGGATAATACATATCGTCATAAACGTGCGGCACGGCGCGTTCGTTCGCTTGGATTTAAAATTCATTCGTTTGGATTATGTAGAGCCTACTCGCATGCGTTCAAAAATTGATTCGATCGTTCGACAGCGAGCAAAAATACTATACCAATTTTCCGGAAATTCAGGATTGGCGATTTATCGTTTGGAATCACGTTCGAGAGAGATTGCATTTACCTGCGGAATTTCGTCTCAGAATGAATCTTGTGTCGTGTAATCCTGCGTTTTGTTTCCGCGGCGTGTTCAATGTTCTTAGCCATTGTGTCGGTAATGACTTAAGGCCTGTTCTTTTTGGCTCAACTTTGGCACCAGTTTATCTTTCTTCCTTTTCTCTCCAGGAGGAATGAAGAGAAAGAAAGATGAACCGTGCAAAAGTTCAGCCAAAAAAAACAAGCCTTTAATTACGATTCGATTACACGATGCCCCATTCGCTCGATTTGTCGCGAGTGAGATGCTCTACAGAAAAAAAGACTATTCTTAAATCAACCACAATATACTCATATATAAGCAAAAATATTTTAATCTTGCTTCAAAGATATCAATCTTGATTTGATTAAATTTGTTTTGATGCAAGTATTACTTTGCACTTAATTCAAGACTTGCTCTCAATTAAAAATCTTATATCAATACAAATTAAATTTTTAAAGCAAGATTACAATATTTTTGCTTATATATGAGTATATTATGGTTGATTTACGAATAGTCTTTTTTTCTGTGTACGCATCGGATCAGGAATTATTCTACGTTTTAGCAGTGAATCTATCATGTTCTTGTAATTGAATACGAGAAACTTTTCGCAGATCATGTAAGTCGCTTTAAGTTGGATATGTACAAAATATTTAATCGTAAGTTTTACTTGTCAAGCGCTGTCGGAATAATATTCGCTTCTAATAAAATACTGAAAGATGGAATCACTAGTAACTTCTGCCATTTCTCTTTGTTCATATTCCTTATCTCTGCCATTTCTCTCTGTTTATGCAGACATAAGAGATTACACGAGAAACATCGTCTCAGGAAAAATTTCCTGTGATCTCTCGATATTATTTCTCATTCCATCAGAATTACGTTTTTCATTTGTAAAATCATTCGTGACTCGACTCGTTGAGTTATTTCGTCGTTACAACGTCGAACCGCGATAATCTGTCACAGTTAGAAATCTCCACTGTTAACGCGTACATAACTCGGTTACGCGCGCAGTTAAACGAACGGTATAATTGCACGCGGAAAAAAAGCAGAGAGAGACTGTGGAGAGAAAAGTGGAGGTTTTCCACGAGTCGAGTCTCAGAGCTCCATCGTCGAGATATTTTTTACGTTTAATTAATAGCAGCGTGCGTGTCGACGGTGATTGGTAACAAAGTAATGCACTCGCGTATTACACACGACACAAAGCAACAGGACGTCACGTGACTCGTCGAACAAGGAACGGATTACGGTTGATTCTGCGTAACGAGGTCTGAGCCGTGGCTTTGAGGCAAGCGCGGAATGTACAATTTCGATAAGTTTATAGTACTTGTTCTTTGATGTGTAGCGCGATTCTCTCGTTACTTCTTTTTATCTCTCATTGCAACGTGACTCGCAATTGCTCGTGCGAACAATTTCAGGATTTAGAGAATGTTTAACGTCCAATTACTACATAAAGGAATAAAAAATTTAATTTCGCGTTCTACAAAGTATTTCACGCTTAAATTTTATACTAAGTATTCTGAACAAACGTGTTTGTTTTTTTAACAGTGCAGAAAGAGTATTGACAAAAGTATTAAAAATATTATAATGAATAAGACCACTCTAGCATTAATTACTGACTGAGTCGACAAAGATATAATCTTTATATCAATAAAAAATATCGTTCGCACAAAGATATTTGAGCGATGCTCATTCGAAGAAATACGGAACGCATGCAAAACTCTCGCAAATATAACTGATTGTGAGATAATTTTCCCGAGTAGATTTTTTTTAAACATTGACGTGACATAAAAAACACAGTATTCCAATTCTACAACGCTTACCTTGTATATACCACTGTGGCACGCAATTCGCACCGCTGGTCGTAAACTGTACCGAGCAAGCGTTTTACTCGAGAGAATTGCGCGAGGGAGTTCTTAAAACGAATTCATACCATTCGCTAGAAGATGGTACTCATCCTGCCGCTTTTCCAACCCTTGCCAACTCGTAGTGGATGTCAGCTCGAATTTACGTGGAAACTGAACACACACACGACGCGAAAGGCCCGGTAAGGATGAATGTTTTCGGGAGGAACAGGCCTCCGGGGCCTCGCGAGTCGCGCATGCAACGTAAACACGTACGAGTTGCGACGATTAATATTAATTCACGGAGAAGGAGGCAACATTAATATCAATGCGGAGTATCATAGCGCGAAGGTGCTGTTGGGCGTAGAAAATCCTACGGAGCAGAGCTGTGGGAAACGGCAAGTTCCGCGCGTAGACTTGATGAAGTCGGAAATGGTAATTTAGGAGTCCCGTTGTTGCCAACAATGCTGCCAACAATTTCGTGCTTCCGAGCTTCAGAAAAGACCCACGAAATGTGAGAAGTCGTATCAAGAATTTTACAATGTGTCGTTTTGTTAAAATATTAATTTTTATGATAAATTTTATCTAGAATTAACATATCATGGTCAAAGTGATAACTTGAAATAATTATTTGCTGTTTACTTATTACTACTTATGATTATTCCTACGTATTGTCAGATACGTCGTTTGCATTTATAACAGTCATATTGAATGTGTAATGCTGAAAGATAATGCCGTTTGAATTATTACTCTTGTTAAGCAGCATATTTGAATAGGCAAATCAGGAACGCAGTGCAGTCTACCGAGTCTCTACGGGACGATCCTCAGTCCGTAATCCGCCTTTCTTCGGCGTCTGTTATCAGTTCCCGTAGACTTGCCAGTGCAGCTACTGAGGTTCTTGCTTTCGCGAGGGGAGCCTTGAGCTGGCTGCGAGACTGTTTTGTTTTCATTAGCTCGGGCTGTTTACTCGCACGACAAGCTCAAGACGGAGCCCGATACGTCTTCGAATACAAGAAGTGCATTTGCCCAAGTTTCAAAGCAGAAGCGACCACGGGAAATCTCTAGGAGCTCCGTAAAAAATTATCGGATAGCAAACTGTGCCGTAACTATGTTAGGAAAGCCCGTACAAACGTGATGTTCTGGTTCAATCTCAGTTATCGTTCGATTTGCTTGACAAATCTGTGTGTGATCAACTAAAAAAATTTGAAAAACTAACAAGGAGAGGACACAATCGACTCGTCATGGATTTTGATTCTTTTTCAACGTAGTGAATCTTCCTACGTCGAAATGTGTTAGAAGATTTAAATTCATAACGAATTCATTATGTTCTCTCCTTGTAAGTAATAATAAAAAATAAAGAATGATACATTTACTTATAAAATTTATTCGGTTATATCACTAATTTTTTATAATTACGGCGATTTAGTCACATTAATTTCTTTTAAGATTCAAATATATATATTGTAAAAAGACAATTATTGTACACGTATAATTCCTTACTTTTACATCTTCAATTCCTGTTAAAATTAATGCAATTTGAAATTAAAATAGCAAAATTGCTTAATATTCTTATCATATTTAAAATTTAAATTAAAAATATTTCGATAAGGCAAGATATTTAACATTATCAGTTAATAATAAATGTGTAAATATAAAAATATGTTACTAAAATATCTCACGAATTATATATTGTTTGATACGTCATTTATTGTACAAGCATTTGGTCAATGTAAATTTTGCAAATAGAAATCAGAAGACCAGAATTAAGCCAACCAAGTTAAGTCATTACTCCTAATAGAATACTGTTTTCAACCCTTTCGCGACTACGGCGTGCAGGGATGTACCGCGATATTAATAATACTTAGGCTCCAGGCTTGCGTTATTAAATCAACCGGGCCATATTGCCCACTCTGAGGAAATATCTCCTTCCCCCCCCCCCC
>NW_017296901.1:599305-599585 GCF_001594075.2 Trachymyrmex cornetzi
AATAAATAATTCACAGCGCATCTTTCAGGACGTCTGACTTATGACGGATGCTTCCACTTTACTTTGCACGGGCTGCAGGTGTACCTCGATGTACGATGTCTCGAGCAACTTTATCGAATTTTGTTATAACGTAAAAGTGCATACGTGTTGTGATTCCATTAATAGAACGATACGAAGAAAATAATAAATTATTTACTTTGAATATCTTTTTCGTGTGTTATAAGTTGTCATAAAATTGCGTATTTATGTATTATATAATATATATATGTATATATATATT
>NW_017296901.1:601059-638985 GCF_001594075.2 Trachymyrmex cornetzi
ATATATATGTATATATATATTTATATGTATATATATTATTTTGACACGCCAAAGACGCTTGAAAAATTCTTTTGCAAGATTTTATATTTTGATATAACTGTATATAATGAAAATAATGGTAATTGTACATTATAATGAAATAAAAATTAATAAGAATCACATAATTTTACAGCTTTCTGACAATATATATGTCGCTGATAGATTAAATCAAAACTCGTGAGATTAAAATAAAATTTTTATGATATATTCATATTCATATAAAATCTATTTAATACTTTTACATTCTTATTGCGAAGATAAATCAACGTCAGCAAAATGCGTTTTGGGATGCTCTTTGGCAAGTTTGTCTGGAATGGTACAACCGTCACCATCGAACTGTCAAGACAGGTAAGAGGACTTTTTCGTTTCTCGTCTGCCTTCGTTGCGCGACCGGCTGCACTTCGCTACTAGAAAAGTAGAAAGGAACGTCTCTCGCTCGTGGGATAGTCTGAATCTTTAAAGAAGGCGCAGTTAGTAACCAGAGAAGTACAAATGGCTAGCGCCTTCGCCCATCGATTATTCACGCGGGGTCACGTTAAATATGTACGCTTCCATGGGGATCGAGCAGCCGAACGGGATGGGGATGCTAGGGATGGCTTCCTCGATGGCAGGCCAGGAAGAAACGAGTTTCACAGTCGACTGTCTCTTGCAATACACCTTGACGCCTTCTCTCTAGCCCCTTTTCTCTTGGTAAAAACGTGGGGGCGATTTCCTCCATTTATGTGCTCGGGGAACCGGCGAATTAAAGAACGCGACCTTGACTCTGCTGACCTACATTGGGGTCGGTGCACATGATGGGGTGCATATTTTCCGCGTGATCGTGCAATTAGGCGCGATAAATCGCAAAGACGATTTTTATGTGCTAGTCATATGAACATTATTGATTCAGTGAAGCTACAATTTTTTACATCTTTCTAATATTCGGAATTAAATATCCTAATAATCAAATGAATTAAACTCAGCGAAGATAAAATTCACTTGACAAAATTAAAAAATTTTATTTTATTTAATAATAATAATATAATAATATAATATTATATATAATAATGATAATAACATATAATAATATATAATATATAATATATATAATTATTATATATAATAATATATAATAATATAATTTTATTTAAGTCGCCATTGCTTCTACTCGATACATCGTTATTTTATACTAAAACAATGAAGTTAAAACAGTTAATAACAATCTTTTGATAGCTGTAGGAAAAAATTATTTATCTATGAAATATTACATCACAGTTATGACATTCTGTATTTTACTTTATTGACAATAGCAGAATAAACAAATTGATAAATTGATGCAATGCAGTCAGATGAATATCTGCACAAACTATCTTGAATTAATTGTGTAATTATCTACAAATCTTATTCATCTCATTAATCTTGTAATTTATATGACATTACACTTAATATTTCGTGAGATTGAGATTAATCAAACAATTCGTATAGAAACAATGTTGCGATGTTTAAAAGAACCTTTTCTACAAACAAAAACAGATTATTACAATCCTTTATCGTTACAGCACACGTCGCTATAAGTTACGGTGATCATTATCGGCTTTAATTCCAAATAAACGTGCCTAAGGACACGTGTGTACGAATTACCGTGCGTAATCCGTGCCCCGACGAACCGAGCGAGTCGTTAAATCCGTCTTAGACATCTGTGACAATCGGCCGCGTTTAACTCCTCGGCGACACGCCTCGCGCGGATAGTCCTAACGCGCGTTAGGCGAAGTCAGGAAGATTTGTGAGCCACGCGGAGGGTATGCTCGTGTATAAAGCTTCGCGGGTAGAAAGCACCGGTACTAAAATCGCACGCGCGTCTTGAGGGTGGATTTCAGTTCAGGGGAATGGTTTCGCGCACTTTGTTAGGATTTATCACTGATTGTGAGTCTGCGTGCGCGATCATACGTGTATTGAAAGTTTAAGTGGAAATTGTAACAACTACTTTTTTATATATTTTGATGAAAGATAAAAAACGATGGTTTTCCTATTAAAAATAAATAAGACGATTTTCACCATAATTGGTACTTGCTTCGAAATTTTCTTAACTGCAGGTATTCGCAGATTAAGGTATTTTAAATAAATGCATCTTCGTAATACTTCGTGTAAAGTTAAACAGTTTTTTTTACACTTTTAAGGTTAAAATCCAAGAAATAAGATTATGTAATTGAAAATTATGTAAGATTGTGTAAAATGTTCGTTATGAATTTTTTATAATTTAATAGAAAAAAATATTCACTGAACGCGAGTACCAATTAGGATTAACATAATATATCACTGAATATTCGCGTTCCAATTTGTCAAGTATGCCAATCTATATCTATATTGTTAATCATATAAACATAATCGAAACATTAACTCATAGTATTTTTATCTCATTACTGCTTTTTTTACAATAATATTCTGATTTGTTTATTTAGTTTTAAAAAATTTTAAAATTTCTGATCGTTAAAATGTTAATTAAATAATGTAATATCAAAACTTAACGTATTATCATACCTTAAAGCATACAATTTTAATTCCAACTTATACTGTAGGTTTTATATTGTTTTTGATGACGGTAAAAAAAAAGTTGAACACAATACAATTTTTTACACTATAGTATTGTCAGTGGAACATTAAACTGAAAATATGTGAACTGGTTTTCACAATGGAACAATACAGTTGCACTCAGTGTGCAGCAGTATTTTCTCAATAAAAAACGTTAGTTAAAATGAATAAACATGATTAATTTATTAAATGTTTTTAAAGTTGATATATATTGAGATATTAATTGATATAAACTATAACTTTAAATTGATATAAAAAATAACTTAATTTAGAATTCATTTGTATTCGAGAACGGAATGTCTCCAGCTAATTAAGTTTAAGAATGCGATTTTGAGCGTCTCCTTCGCTGGTGTATTTCATCATGAGACCTCCGGATTTGGGACTTAAGCCACCGTACGATTTACGCGTAAAGCCACCATCACTCCTATCTCTCCCTCCTTCATTGCGCGTAAGCGCAGAAGTGAACGCTTACATCAGCTTCCAGTCGTAGCGCAGGGTAAGGAAGAAGATAGAAGAAGGGACGAGATAAAACAGTCGAGATTTGCAGCTTCTCCATCTGGGAATTATACACGAGGGTAGATCCCTTTAGGCAGATAGTCGCGACAAATTTCAAGAAAAATATGTCCTACTCTCCCTCCTCTTCGCTGTCACGTCCACCCTAACTGGCGCATCCTTGTTCTTTCAACCCCGGCGCAACTATGGAATCAAGGTTCGCGGCCGCACCATATACGAGATGAACGTTGATGAGAAAAATATCTAAACGTAGATCAACCGCGGCCAACTGTCTCGTTAAACTGCCAAAGTGTTCTGAATATGGACATTATACGAGACATTCCAGGGGACTGAAATCCCGAGGTGTCCCCTTCGGGACAAGATGAAGATGAGGAAGGAGAGATGAAAGACGTCGCGAGAATGTCAGATGGAGGATTTAGAATGATTTTGCAAGTACTGAACTATCTTTACAACTGCATATTCCGCACATTTCGATTTCAAGGTAAAGAAATTATATGCAAATATTTGATGTACAAAATACCTGATATATTATCGATTTAATACAGATAATATAATTTATGTGGATAATAAAAATACACATTATATTAATTATTACAATGAAACAATAAATGAGTTTATATATAATGAATAGGTTTATAAAAAATAATGTGTGAGATAAAAATCCTAAGCTTTTTCTAAATACAATATAAATCTTACATAGAAATCTAAATTTGTTATAATATTTATAATAACGCAGACTAGAAAACTCTATTGAACCAAAATTTAGTATCATTCAACATTGTCGTAAGCGGTCTTGAGAGAAGCTCGTAAAAGAGAAGCCGAGGATCAGCGTTGTAATGACACGCACGGATTCAGCGGTCACAAGTGTAGGTCGTGTAGGAGGAAGTTAATAAGTATCTCATGCAATCATAACTCTTAATAAGCGAGGCAAACAACGCTCTTAATGACGCTTCGCCGAGTCGTAACTCGTCGGAGTGCACTTTCGTGTTCCGGACGGATAGTCAGTCCAGCGCGTACATATGAGCGTCTCGGGATACAATCAACTCGTTCCGAGGACACGTCGCAGCCTGTCCTACCCTTCGCCGAGGCCTCCGTCCACAAAAGAGGTGGAGAAACGCGCGGAATAATCTCCGCATTTCGTCGCCTCGACAGTGATTTCATCGGCGAGCTGCCGGCAGGGGGGGGTTACGCTGCCGTGTGTCGCAACAGCTGTACGAAAAGCTTGTCAGATCATCACGACAACAGCAAAATTACTGTGAAAGAAAGAAACTTGTGATATGGTTGAAAATGGTAAGCGTGAAACGCGTAATTGTGTTTGGGAGGGCAAAAACTAGAAAAACCTGGTACAATGTAGTGATGCTTAAAAAAATATATGATGTAACATACAATTATACGTATGTAGAGAAACGTATTATATCTGCAAAACATCATGAAACAACTATATCTTACATTTTTTTTATACATATACTTCCCAGCAAATTCAAACAGCAGGATATCCTTATATGAAATGCATAGATACACAATTATGTAAATCGATAATAACACTAATTTATAAATTTTGAATAGTTTTTAGTGCAAGAAGAGGAAATAATTTTTTTTAACGTTTATTTTGTGGCGTTAAGTTCAAATTTGTCGCCAAAAAAATTCTATCAGGTCAAATTTTAAACATGTTATTTTTGAGATATCAATTTTTAATTAAGATGTTTTTTCCCGAATAATATGTAAGAAGTGATGAACAAAGTAATGTTTTCACCAGGATTTAATGATAATTGAGAGAAACATTATCAGAGATAATGAGATAAAAACATTGCTACTGAACTCTAATATTCTTAAACTGATCCAAAAGGTCATATAAAATATTTTATATTTATATTTATATTATAAAAAATATCTTTTTTTACATCTCAAATGGAAATTTCGATGGCAGATTTGGGCTTAACATCGAAAACTATCCTAGAAACAGTCTTCACAAAGTCTTATAAACTAATTGTTATCTAATTCTTGTCTATTATAAGATAGTAGTTGTCCATCAATATTTACGATGTCATTCAACATACTCAGGAATAATGATTGTACATTATTTAAAAAAAAATACTTTTTCGAAATAATATTTTCCTATAGGGAAATACTAGTGTCATACGCTATTAAAAATGCACAAATTCCAACATTCGTATCTGTGCTATAACAAGTCGCAAATTGAAACGGGAAAAATTTAGTACGTTCTGCATTATTTCTCTCTTCCTTTTTCCTATAATCTCGACGCAGCCGCCGGCGTCGGTTTCTTTCGACCGGGTGAAACACTGTGAGTGCGCGCTATTTCGCCATTTGTTTTTCCAAATTGCATTCTGAATAATTCATTACGCCGGCAAGTATGAATTTATATTAAAAGTCTTTCCTTTGCAAGTAATTTCAGTCACGCTCCTCGTTGACGCATACATACGCGGCTAAACGGAGCACGAGAAGGAAAAACTCGTTAAATTGTGCCTTCAACTTATCGACGTTTTTATGTGCATGATATTTAGTTAACGATAATTTTGCACAAGTTATATTTATAGCGCGTCAATCTCGTAGTGAATTAATGTCCGGAGCAACGACCGCATATGAAACGTCAATTCATATATACAAAATATCGATTTGTTATAGACATTGAATAATCAATAATTTAACGCGCTGAAAATATACCGGTACGAGTAACTTTTTATTAAATATTATAACAGAAGAATCAGTGATATAAATCCTACCTTTTGATTCATAAAACCATTATTTTTTGTGTTCACCATATTTTAGTCTCGGATTTGATCTCACAAATTTCTGTAATAGATACGCTCAAAAATAGCGAAAAGATATCGATTTGAGGGGTATCGCCGTTTTTGCTAGATCCCTTACAACGGAATTTCGTCGTACGTGACCAGTTGATGTGACATCGCCGCCGGTGGAAGCTCAGCCCTCCACGCCGTGAATACCCGTGGTACTCCTTATTACGCTTGGCAGGAGCACAGTACATCATCCGTCGACACTTATTGACCCTCGAAGGCTCCCGAATTGAAAAGTAGAGGCGCGTCCGCACCTTCGTTTCATTTATTACTCGGCGCCGCGCCGGTTGCGTAGAGATGCGTGTGCGTCGCGCGCGGCACAAGTCCACCTCATTCTCGCTCGTTTCGGCCGAGCAAAAGGGGGATGAAAAATTGCTGGAAATTTTGGCAACGGGTACTCACGCCGCCTACCCCTTCGCCCTCCAGACTACACTTAATAAAGGGGGCTTGATCCTCGAGTGGCCTCCGAAAAAATTTTTCAGCCCCCACACATACACGTACGCACGTATACACGCACTCTTGTAGCGCTCTCTCACAACCCGCCGCCATGCGAACAAATTGCATTACGCGGCGCGGGGGTACCGTCCTGTATCCGTATCTCCCGCCGGCGCACGGACACGTGTAGTACATCGGATTATCCGGCGATGACGCTCGCCGTATTTCACTCGTTATCGATCTCGACGCGTCTTAATTTACACCTCGTGAAATCTGCCGACCTTTCTACCTGACCTTTCTAGCCTGGCTTTCCGTTCATTTATTTGTCGCGAATCAGATAGTTTCCCTGTTGTAAAAAAAATACATTTTGCCTAATCGAAATAGTAATGTCGTTAAGACGTTACTATTGTTAGTAATATCATTACTGAATATCGGTATACATAGTTCAATGTCAACATTTTGTTAAATAATTTATCGGTAAAAAATATCAACAATAGGAACGTGCATAATCTTTCCATCTCTCAGTTGTTTACAAGCTTAACAAGTTCGTCTTTATTATGTAATCAACAAGAATTAATTCTCTCACAGTACGATAATTTTTTGAACGTATCCAGGAAGGTGGTTCATTTTTTAATTTAATCTAATCTGATATGTACAAAATGGATAAAAGAAGTACATAGTAACATGAAACTTTTTTCTCTATCTAATTATAAATGAAAAGAATTAAATATTATAAAATATTAGAAAAATATTGCGCACTTCAGTATTATATCACACAGAACTGAACAAAGGAAAAGTTAATAATAAAAAATAATAGTCATATAAAATCTTTAACTTGATGCCTTAGTCTGCAAATAATAATGAAATACTTCAGCTATTCCGTAAAATAGACGAAACCGTAGTCACACTTGACCCTACCGTTAGACGGTTAGAGGATTAACTTCGATTTATTTATCGTTTATACGTAGCAAATAAATAATGTATATAGAATAAATAATGTATATAGAATATTTATTGTAGGAACTAGGAATATATAGATTAAACCTCCGGAAAGCAAATTCTCCGTAGCTCGGCAGACTAAAGCAAGAATTCGCGTTTTTAATGTTCGAAAGTAGATGATAATTTTACTTTGCCGACTGACAATGAGTTGAGTGCTATGACATCAAGATCCGCGAGAAAACGACGTGAGTTTAAAGCCACTGAAAAACTTTTCGCGTAAGTCGCCACATTCGTGCCTCTTTACGACCGAGGTTCGAATTCAATTTTCTCTCGTCCTGACTGCATTAACTTTCTGTTAAAACTCTGGAGTATATTTCCAAGCGCTATTTTAATTGCGCGTCGGAATTTAAAATGGATTATTGTACGTTTGATTTTTATTTTGTATGCTGATGAAAAATATTAATGTTTCGTTATCTGCATATGTTATTTCTAGAAATAAAATCTCTAACTATACTGATAATATATAACTATATTAGACGCATATTCTTCACAATTTATTGATTTCCAAAGATTAGATTTAATTTATAATATAATTATCAGAACTTTATAATGACAATATGTAAATGAAACAGTTGTCTATAAAATAGATATATTTATTTCAATTTACTTGTCACTTAAATATTTATGAAAAAGTATGAACTTGTCGAGTTTATTATAAAGGTAAAGAAAGTGTATGTTTTCGGTTTATATTATAGAAATTTTGTTTCTTCATTTATTTGTCATAATAAATTTTAATTTAAACGTTTGCGTTATTATTAGAAGCAAAACTTCAATGTCAATGGTGGCTGAACAAAATATTTAAAAATCCGTCTTTTTATTTTGCGTTTTTATTAATTTAGAATATCCAAACAAAAGAGAAAACTCTATTTTAGATATGTCAAATAAAAATAGCGGCCACTCAAAATGAATCTATCGAAAAAAATCCGTGCGTCTAACAGTATAACCAAGAACTGCAGATGATATATTTTAAGAAATGCTAAAATTAAATTAAACGAGGTAATGACGGCTATAACATGATATGTCATTAATTATAAGTAACAGTTCCTTTGAGAGCACTTGCTATCAATATCGGCAGAATGTACGTGCCAGACAGTCCTTAATAGTATTCGAGAATCCATCGAGACTTTTCAAGGGCCACCGTCACGTACATTTTAGAGCTGTATAACGCCAAGAGGCAGCGAGTTGCGAGTGGTATAGGACGGTGGCGTTTATCAAAAATGTATGAGGCCATTCGTTTACGCGACTATGATGTCGACGATGACGACGAGGCGTGTTGAAGCTCCACGTGTTGCCTCCACGTCTTGGACCATATAACGAGAAAAAAAATGCGAGTCGAGAAGAACGCATGTGCAGAGAATAGTCAAGGGGGGGAGGGTACTTGAATTTCTGTGATGTCTGGTTCGACAATACGACGCCTGGTCTAAACGACTGTTCATTCAATAGCTTTGCCGGACAAGACCCGATAAACCGACTTGTCCTGTCCGACTATCTCGCTCGTAAACCCACCCTCTTTAACCATCTAGGTTGACTCTCCTTCTTCCGCTTCTTTCCTCGTTGTATTCTTTCTTTTGTACTAGGCAAGTCTACTGGAGTCAGGCGTCTTCAAATACTTTCCCTTGAATCCTAAGAGTTGGTCAATACATGGTGAACAGAAGGTTGGAGGAAGATCACAATTTTTCTATTCTTTTATTGTGTCCTTTATGTAAATTACGAATTTGAATGTGCATTTTATACGCCAGAGACACAAGGAGAGTTAGCAAAAAAATGTTTCTATATCGTTTGATTTGGATAAGTTTCAAACAGCATGGAAAAGCAGTTTTACAAAAAGGTTTTATGACTGTATGTAGTTTTTACTGCTCCGAATTTATTTCCATTATTTGAAAATGATAGATGTTTGATACCTTAGATGCTAATTAGCCAATTACGTACAACTCGCTTTACTACATTTGTAAATATTTACATTATAACAAAAGATTGTTAATAACAAATTTTAAATGTTAGTTAATTCACACTTCACTCTTATTTTATTTAAGACTCGAACCTCGTATTCAACCTCCTTGTCTTTCAGAGATCGTATGTGATCCAGTCCTGGCTTAAGTTTCTTGACTAGAAATTTGGACAGACGTTCACATTGCTCGTTAGAAATAGGCGTTGTAGTGTCCTTTTGGGATATTGACCCACATTCTGGAAAAAGTGCGTCCGACTCGCGGCATTCATCTCTGTGCGTATACCTGCGAGACAGCGTTTGTCCTTCCATACCCTCTCCTAAACTTATCCTCCGTCTCTCTAATCGACCCCAAAATTAATTCTCAAGTATTTGGACGTAACACTGATATAGACAGAATTTTTCTGTTAGTAATATCGTCAACTAAAATACGATACAATATTTTAAATTATAGAATATAGATTGAATATATTATATTTACAAATATATATATTTTAAAAAAACATTAATTTTAAATTCAATTATAACCAAGTTCTTTAATATTAATAATAAAAAATATTCAAAAGTCAATTCTATCTTATATATAACTTTATTATTGTTTTATAATTTGTATTATTTTGTCAAATCAGTACGCTATTTGTCCAAGATCTTGTTGCAATTAATCCTTTTTTTTTTTCAATCACTTGTTTTGTTCGCTGTCTTCCATGATATTCAAAGTTCTTAAAAGGAACTTGCTGCATCTCAACTCTCTCTCTCTCTCTCTCTCTCTCTCTCTCTCTCTCTCTCTCTCTCTCTCAAAAAAACTCTCTCTCTCGTGGCATACGAGCTTTCAATTCACGGACTTCTGCTGTCCAGCTTGGTAGCATGGACTGTCAGACGCAGACACTTCGTCCGGGTTTTCATAAAATCTTCTCCATAGAAAATCCTCATCCCATTTCAAGAACCATCTAAAGTCCCGGAAATTTTCATCCGTAGAGGCGATCGTCCCTCCTCTCCGTTGCTTTTTAAATTCTAGGAAAGCGAGCCCGCAATATTTTCACTGATTTCGCGCGATCCAGAGCTCGCTTGCAATTCTAGGCTTTTATGAAGTCGCTACCTTCAATATTTCATTGCTTTCGTTATTCTTCTCGTTTTTCTACCGTCTAATGTAGTATTACAATATTTTTAATCATAACAAATATACATTCATATGATATACCTATGAAAAAAATTATATTTGTATTCATAGATGGTTGAAGCTCGAAGAATTTTATTTTGAGATTTATTAATCAACTTAATTAGAGAAAAGTAATTTGTCAAAGAATTTATTATTAAGTTTTAAAGATCTTTGTAAATTCATAAATATAAACGCGAAATCGTTATTTTTTACGCTGTTTCGGTATGCCAGCTTTATTCTCTAATGCTTTTTCATTGTTTTTTTCATTATTCATAATCTTTTTATTAATAAAGATATAATTGCTTGGCATCTTGTATTCCTTAATGTTTTCCTTAGCGTTTTAATTGAAAAAAAATTGTTTTACGATATGTTTATTTTTATCAAAATTATAAGCAATCGAATTAAATTCGGTACACCAGACATCAATGTGTTGTTCCCGCAGTGAGGCGTTTAAGATTTAAAATGCCATCCACTTTATATATTATAGTTTATAACGTGAATTATATTTTTCTGAAGTTATGTATAAAGAGAATTTATAGATATTTGAGTGAAATTGCGAAAAATCTAGGCGCACACATGGATTGCTTTATTTCTACTTTATGATGCAAATAGAACGGCAAAGTATCTTTTGACAATCAGATTGATAACATGCAGTTGCATCGATATGCACGCATTCACGTAGGCTTGCAAAGCGAACTCTCTTCCGTTATTTCTGTTATTCTTCTCCTGTACACCGATTCATGCTGGAAAGCACTCACATTGATTTGTTCACGCGGCTCCTAGTTTATAGTCTCACCTTATCCCGAGACATCGGCCACTCTCGTATCAGACACAATAAAAACCATCTCCCCGTGCCTCTTTTCGAAAAGCCGTTAATTCAAATCGTTCAATCGCTCTGAAAGGGCCGAATCGCGCGATACGGACTCCACCTTCGCTTAACGATGTCGAAGAGGAAATAAAGAGTCGGGATCACTCACCCTTCGTACCTTATTGCCTCAACACAAAGAAAGAAGATAGATCTTTTTTTTTCTTCAAGAATATTGCCTCGTGAGCGTGCGTAGAATGTCGCGAAGGCTTGATTTCCTCAAACAAGATTGCGTGGAAAAACGTTATACTTTTTTAAAGGTTTATTAAGATGAAGAATATATATTTAAATATTATTCTAAATGGTAATATGTCATAATATGAAGAAATTCAGTTGTAATATTTATTTTATACATTTATATATAACTTATCATATGTATTGCTATTATATATATATACATTTATATAAATCCAATATATCGTAATATTTTAACTAATATTAATTTTAATTAATATTATCATCAGATTAATTTTTATTTGATAATAAAAAAATTTTTAATAATCTATTTAAAATATTTCAACAGTATATTGATTAGCTTTAGAATAATTAATAGTATACACATATTCTATTCAGAGAATTCGCGGAGTTACATTGATTAGATAAGCAGGGAAAGGCTTGGTGAAGCAATCTGCGCCAGCGTTAATTAGTCATCCGAGACGGTCCAAGGCAATGAATGATTTAGTGAGCCGATCGCGCGCTTCACAAAGAGGTTTCCCATGTTCCGAGTCCCGGTTATGCATATTGTAGGAACGTGCCCGTCATTCAAAATCCTCTCCCCACGATTACGCGGATTGTACTCCCTTTTTAATGCAATAACAATCCAACAATAAACGATTTTTTGTCGATGTTACCATTGTTTTTGTCAAAACTCACTAACAGCCAATCGAATACATAATAATTATTGATAATTAGATAGGTTTTATTATACATTATGAAGTAAACAATAAATTTTTCGCGCATCGATTAATTTATTGTCAAAGAAAGTATAAAGTTTTAACAATTTTAATTTTAAAACCAATAATCTCTTTGACGTTTCTTACAAATATCTTTTGTATTATATATCATATCGCTATTGGTTACAATTTTAGAATCGATTTAAGAATATAATAAATTAACGCACATAGTTTTTCCATTCCACTTTTAAGATTATATACATATATGTAGACATATATATACAAGTTTCGAAGAAAAAGATATTAACTAAAAACAAATAGTTCTGGAAAGTAGATTCACACCTGTGTGGCACAGATGCCTAGGCTATTCCAAGCGGTTTTACTCCTCGAGTCATATCCTTGCCGTTTCACTTTCTCGCGAAGTGCAATTTCGCTCCTCCGCATTCTCGCCACCGCCCGTCGCATCGGCAGCCAAGCAGTACCAACAGCATTATGCAAATGAGATGGTTCCGCTAGCACGCAAACGTTGGAACCCCATTCAGTATACTACCCCATCCGTCGCAAAAACCGTGGTTTGGCTTCAGCCGGCGTGTACCCCGATAAGGTCCCGACGAAAGTGGCACGGCGACCCGAGGGAGTCTTCGCAGCGTTTCGATTTTTCAAATTGCGTCCGGAAAATGAAGGCTTGATAGATATCTCGTGAGAGTGTTACCTGAGATGATACTATTCGATACTCAAGGGATTTCTGAATTTACCATGGCTCGGGGGCGTGAGCGAACGAGTTTAGTTGGGTGCCTCTTCAACGTTTCCAATCTATCAGTGTATTATCTGATAAGGGTTGTCTGCTAATAAATTCAATCGTATTTTATTATAATAACGTAACCGTACAAAGGCAATATAATCGCAGCGCATTTTTCTATTTAATTTTTGTATAATAGCATTATTTGAAAATTAAACTATGTGATATTTTATCTTCCAAAGCTAACGTCAAAATATGTACTATTACTAACACTCAGTCTGTAAGATTCATTCAATATACGCATGTTTATTAAAAAGACATTAATTAAATTAAATTCAAGGAACCAAAATGACATAATTCGTATGAAAAAGAATCAGTATATTTCAAGAAGACATGTTTATAATAAGAATACTATATTTATTTTAATAACAATAAATTAAATTTCCAGATATAATATAAAGAATATACTATATTATTGCAGTTGCATTGAAGAGGACTCAAATCCACACACACACACACACACACACACACACACACACACAGAATTGAAACGTTTGCAGTTAACTTTGTTGTTAGATGTATTTCAATTATTTACAAATTATGCGAAAGCATAGGCATTTTACTTATATTTAAGTTATTCTTGTAGTTACAAAACTATTTTTATTTTAATAAAAAGTATAATCAAGTGGGGTCTAATAGACCCAACTGTCAACTCTAAAAAATTAAAAAGTTTGAAAATAACATTAAGCTTTTTCTAATTGGATGAAATTACGATGCTAACCGAGGCATTAAACGGATATGACTAAAAAAAGACGAGTGAATGTTCAAGGCGATGATAAGCGTGGTGTTTTTGGTATGTCGTATCCAATTACCGTATCTGACGTAACAGCTTCGCGCGGCAACTTTTCGAATCACGGACGAAAAGGTTAACCCCTTCCTCATTTCAGGCCATTTCCCGTCGCGTGTTCGTCGTTGCAATTTAATTGCATCCGGCATCCAATCGCCGGAAAACTTTTCGTCAGACGTACTCAGGCCGGGAGAGACAGAACGCGACGGGGAATTAGAGAGGCTCGAACGTGGAAAGGCGCGGAGGGTGAAATCCGGAATACCGAAGCGCGCGGCCGAATAAGTGATCGATTCCTTGATAATTACGTTAACGCGAATGTACTGGCGGGCCGATCGGCCGCGAATAACGTAATTACAGAGTCGCATTACTGCACGCACGCGTGGATCAGCTGCGACCCGCTTCATTCTCTCGCCTGCAACACGGTGCAACCTTGTTGTTCCTCTCTCGCGCCACGTTCCACGTCGCTTCCAGGGACACGTCAAAGCATGTAAGTCAGCTTTGATCAACGGCTCATTTAATTTACGCATTACTTTCACGGCACGTGATTGATCTCTCCTTCCTGATTATTGATACAACGAAGTGTTGCGATGCACCAACAGTGTGTTATCGCAAAATGTTTGATGCTTTACTTTATTACTTTTTTACTTTATTCCGCGCAATGAGTCTGAGCTGATAAAATAGTAATATTATTAAATATTTAGTAACGTCAATGAGCATTATTCAAGTGTGAAATTTTTTACGATATGTCTTGATGTGAAATGAGTATTATATTTTGTATATACGTTCGATAATGTCCGAGGTCATAACGGTTATTTTCACTCTAATGGACATTAAACGAAATTGGATTCACAAATTGTGACGAGAGTCTATAATATGAAATTTTCTGGAAATCGGTGCTGCGGGAACAGAATCATATTATATGGGAATTGACGGCCGAAAATCATTTCAGATCGCATACATATAATTTCAAGCGAGATGGTCAGTATATTTTTGATCGATCGAAATTAGAACATAGTCATATGGCAATTTCAGTCACAATTAATTGGCAATTTCATAAAATATCTGAGAGAAATTAATTGTTTTAAAAACAATCAACATAATATAGAAATTGTTTAATTTGAGATAAATATGTAAAAAAACAAAATACATTAAATAAATACTAAATAATTTTTATTGACTTGTTGTAAAAGAAATAAATAATTTTAATAAAATGTTAAATTATGTAAATAACACGAATAAATAAGAAGCGTCAAATGTAAGCGAGGATAAATTTACGTCGATTACTATCAAAAACGTAATGATAAACTGAAGCTGAAATAATAACTTTAAATTAAATTGATCATTAATTAAATATTTTTAATAATTCGAAAATATATTTATACAAACGTTGCATTTTATATATCATTCTTTCTTCAATTATAATAAAGAAGAGAAATGTGTAAATAGAAAACTACGTCAAAGAGAGAAAATTATCTTTTACGTCGTAACACTGTTTACATTTCGGGGTATTTAAACTTTGCTTACAAAGGCGTCATTGCAACAGTCGGTTGATTAACACTTCAAACGGGAAAACCGCAAAATAGCCCATAATGACAGCATTCGCGGTGAGAGGCAACCAACCGCATGTTCGATAAATCGGGGCCTCATTAGAGTGGCTTTATATACACATCACACAAAAGGGAAACCGCCTCTTACCGTTGAAACTGTTTGTGGAAAAGGTATGTGTCGTTCACGTTTCGCAAATATGCAGGGTGGATACTAAGTACTCTAAAAGATTTTTAAAAAGTAATTCTTAACACAAATTCAAGACAAAAATTTCGATAACCATCTCGGATTATTTTAATGAAACTTTTTAAATATATACAAAGTTTTTCTTAAAATAAACTGTGATTTTCATTTTTTGGAAAAATTAAAATTTTTCCTTCAACTTTCTACACTGTATATTCGAGCATCGGTTGCGCCAAGTAGTTCCACTTTATTCATTGAAACATAGTTGTTTTTCATTTTTTAGCTAAATTTATAAAAATTATAATTATAGGAAAATTTGATGTTAGGATGTTAATACAATGATTCGCGTGTATGTATCCCTTTTCGATAGATAATTTCAAATGTACGCAAAACTCGAGAAAGGTGATTTTGCAAACAACTCTACACTACGATCGAATAGTTGCAATGATTGCAGAATAAATATATTGGGATAGAATTAAGCGGTTTGCAGTGGCTCAATGAACAATCTATCACTGCGCCTCCAATTCGAGTTTCGGTCGCCGCAAAATTGCGGGTAGTTGGAACACGGAATTCATTGCAGAGCTACCGTTGCAGAATGCAAATAGTTCAGTTTGAGTTAACCAAATATACGGCCAACACACAGTGTTGTTACCTCTCTTGTTCATGGGGTTACTTGAATTACTGATGTCTTTCTTCGCAATTTAACGCGAAATGTGACAAACACACATTATCAAATTCATTATATCAAATTATACCCAATTTAAGTTATTTTTAATCATTTCTATACATGATGTCCCGAATTTAAATGACCAAACTTCGGGAGCGTATAAGGAATCGATATAAACTTAAGAAAAAAATCTCTTAAAGATATGCTCGTTTTTGCTTCTCTTTTGTGATTTTCTGCAAAACGAAGCAAAAACGATCATATCTCTAAAAGATTTTTTCTCTTGGTTTATCGATACGCCTTGTAGATCGCTATTGTTCCTACCAAATATGTCCTTGTTATATAACTAAAATAATAATGGAAATTAAAAGTAACAAAATATTATTTAATTCTAAGAATTGAATTACCATTGCTACTTTGACATCTAACAGTATAGCATTCAGGTCTGAAAGCCGAAAATTCACTGTTAGATATCAAAGGAACAATGGTAACTCAATTGAGTTAATAACATTTTGTTATTTCTTTCTTCCATGTGTATCAAAATATAAATTAATTTATTTCTGTGGTTAATTTCAAAGTAACATCTATATTAATGTATGCACTTAATGAATAATACATTTTCTTGAATTAAATTGTTTAACTCCATTGTTTTAGTTAGAATAATGATATACTGAATAGGAGCAATAGTAAACTATAGAAATGATTAAAAGTAACTCAAATAGGGTATAATTTAATATTATAAATTTATTTATATAACAACGTATATAAATAATTAAAATTAACTTAATGCAACATGTCAAATAGTAGCTCAGTGACCAGAATAATCACTTAATATTATATTCATTTGCATCTCGCACGCGCAATGATATGCTTCGTATCGCGCGGAGTCGGTTGACGCTCGAAATATCCGCGGAATTAAATAGCTCACGGGAGGAACCCGACGAAATCGATAAATCGTCCTGAAACGAAAGGGATGACGGGGCGGAAGAGAAAGGGTGCCATCGCGTGGTACACGTTAATGGATAATAGGATATCCGTTACGGTTCCGACCTCCAGTCCGTTCCCGGCTTCTATTCAGCCGGGCGCATAAAGATAAACTCGATATCGCGACGCGAAAGAAACCATCCAGTGAACCATATAATTATTTCGCGTTCTCGAGCGCTTTATGTTCATTTCTCAAGCCGAATATCGAGTTCGCGCTCCTGAGAATGAGCGAGCAAAAACTTAACGTTAATAAAGCTCGGTATTGTGATCGGAAGAATCTACAATAATCAAAAGGTTAAAAATTTGTCTTTTGCTTATTCATTGGAAAGATTCCAAAGAAATATTTTTAGAATTTTTATGATAATGGAAGCTTCTGAGATAATTATTGTAGAAATTAGAACTAAAAGAAAATATATTATTTGCTCCAACAAATCAATGGCTGCGTTCAGCACAGAAAGCAGCTTTGCAACTGTTGTAAAATTCTTCAATATGATTGATCTTGCCCTTAGTTCTTTATTGGATCTAAATGTATAAACCAATCATATATATTCAAGAATTTTACAACAGTTGCAAAGCTGCTTTTTCTGCTGAACGCAGCCAATATAAGTGAAAATGCAACACGTTTTATTCACTGGAAAATAAATTACATCAAAATAATGGAGAAACTTAACTGTCAATGAAAAAACGTTTTATCAGAGTTAGAAACAGTCTTCTTGCTCTTAATTCACTGCTAATACAAAGAAATATAATAAATGATAAAAATAAAAGTTGAAAAAATGACTTAATACGCACACACAGTTACCATAATTTCACATGTGGACGGTGAATTTATCACGACGACACGACGATCGTACAGCGAAAGAGAACATTCACGCTGTCGCTTCAGTGTGAATTCATTGCGCTTTTCTAAAATTATTCAGTTCACGTTCGCTAATTTGCAAAGAAATTATCATGTTTTGACAGTTAGAAATTAAGATTAAATCTTTAATAAAATACCTATATGATATGGTTACGTCCGTACAGTACAGAGTATTTTTCACTTTAAATTTTGATCACACGTACGCTCGCAAATGTACTCTTCGAGTAAAAAGTTTTACATGTTTACTTATCCAATGTTCATCTCGAAAATGAGTTAATATAAAATCAAGTATACAGTTAAGATGGAAAAATTACTACACGGAAACCTTTGGAACCGTTAAAATGTTTTGATACATCGACGTTTCGTAAGAGCGGAAGAATTATAGCTATTGCTCGGACTATTATTTGTATGGCATTGGATTCGCCTTTTAACTTCCTCATCCACACTTCTACATATTCGAGAAAACTTGGATCGAAAAGATCAAACTCAGAGAAGTATAGTGTGTTAGAAAAATATCGAGAGAGAGAGAGAGAGAGAATCGCGGGTGACGGAGTGTACTGAACGCAATCGTTATCAAAACAGAGGCTAAGTGTTTCGATATTTATCGGTTAGTACTTTGGCTAGTCGTTCCGCGAATGGCTGCAGAATGCCGGCGGCGGGAAGCACAAGGTGGTACACGCCAACTGGTAGTGGGTTCTGTTTTCTGGAGAAGTGCCAACGACAACGGCTTCGTGAGGTAAAGGAATAGGAGAAAGAATAAAAAAAAAGACCATCGAAAGAGAAAGAGAGAAAAAGGGCGAAGAAAAGAATCGTGAGATTCAATTTCCCTTTCTCCGCGATTGTTCCATGCTTCCTTAATCGCCGAAAATATTGGTCCAGCTCTTGGTGCTGTCTGGCCACTTCACCGCTCGCATCTTTTCGTTGGGCAACGTCCATGGACGTCTTTCGAGCCCATCGGTTGGATCGTCGCCAGACACTTTTACGAGAAAATTTACGAGGGCCTTAACGGTGCAGGACGGACTGGGGAGATGTCGTGGCTTCCTGAGAAAATTACGTGACTCCTACGCTTTCCTATCTTCGCGATACGACGCTTGTTTGGTACGGTAACGTTTGCGCGGCTACCTCGTGTCTGAATGGAAATGTCCACTATTAAAGAACGCTTACGGAACGTCCTTATCTGATGGCGGTTCTATTGGAAGGTCGAGAAACTTGCGGCAACACTCGTTTACACCGTTTAACGCTAACTAGTTCGTCGGGATATCGCGATAAGACACGGGAAACGTTAATTCGCCGTGGCATTGCACGTGGCTGGCGCGTTTTACGAAATGAATATTCGCAAGTTACGAACAATAATATGTATCTTTTACGACGATTGGCCAGAAAGCTAACTGGCGTAGTATTTTGCAATGTTGATGCTTAAATGTTTAATTTAGTGATAATTCATATATTTAAAAGAGAAAAGTCTTCATCCTTTAATATTGAACTATCATTTTCTTTTACGATTGAAATCCTATAAGATATGACCGCCCGCCCCAATAAACACAAGATAGTATATTATACGTTCAAATCAAGTATTTATGGAAGGTTTAAACGTGTAATATACTATTATGTTTTATTGAAACTTAGTGGAATTCGAACCTTAAATTTCTACATTAATTTTTCAATTGATAGATATAATTGTCTATTTATAACCAACAAGCCATATACCACGTATATACTATATGTTAATTCCATAAATATACCTATGCATATTATACTTTCTTGTTTTTATTAGGAATGTGCACTCAATCTTTTATTAACGTATTCAGATAATGTATCATACCTGGATCCATACATATGATATTTATTTGAGAAATTTACTTATAATTTCTGTTTACAATTGTGTTCGGCAATTTGTAATTCATTGAATACTTCGATGGTCGGAGAGAGAGTGTGTCATATTATAATTCCATATTTTATATATGAAAAAAAGGAATTGTTAGCAAAAATATAAAGCGTGCAAACTTTTAAACGGTTGTATACGATATTTAAATAATAAGTTTTTGTTTCTTAAATATACCTTAAATACCTTGTTCAATGATGAACAATTTTCACATAAAATAATAAAAAAAATCTTACTCCCTGAATGTCCGATATAAAAACACATTATTCCAGAAGTGGTAATAAACATATTTAATAACATAAAATAGTTACGCGTGAGAAGTTGCAACCATATGTTCCGTCCATTCACGACGAAATCACGTATCGTTGAACGCGTCCGCGGTCCGTTAATTCGCACTTTATAGCCGGCGGCTAGATTATGAGATATAAAAGCCGCGTGTAGTAAAGGCCATCCAAAAGCGGCGGTCTCTCCCCAGCTGGCAGCGTGATTAACGTTTCTTTTACTGCGAATGTAAAGCACTTTATGGCGACCTGCGCCGTTATCTCGAAGATCGAGGCTTTATTATGACACCCGGTAGCAAGGGGCGACTGAGAGAAAACCGACGGAGGAAGAACAGTCATTCGAGGGGCGGCAGGCAGATATACCGGGTATCCCGCCCGAGGGAACATTAGTCCTGGGAACCTGGAAACATGGGAATCATGCGGTACCTGCCGTGCTATCCTCCCACCCCCGACAGGGCCGTAGCGAATCCCGCGAGTACCCCCGAGGGCTACCGGACGGCTGCTGCTGTCCGGTCCACCCTTTCAACCGCTGTTAACAGCTGCGGCCGCGTCGATAAAACGAGAGTTCCCTGAAGTGTCCGACATGTCGTAGTTAACCGTCTACGTTGGCTAGAAACTATGCGGAGTTCGTGGAAAAAAAAAAATAATTAACCGTTCCGATCTGCAATGCGATCCCCAGTACGAAAAAGTACGTTTGAAATTTTTGTATACATACATTTGAGCGTCAGAAAATGTCATATTAAAATTTATAAATAGTTTTATTTTAAATTGACATATGTGTATGTATTTTACCTTACCGTTATTATTATTATTATTTGTGCAGGAGAAGAAATATAAAAGTGTGTTATGGATTCGAATTCTTCAAGAAAGAATAATGTGTTGTAACATTTATTTATGAATATTAAACACTCTGTTTGCATTAGGATTATGAATGACAATAATAAATGAATCGACTAGAAAATGAACAATTGTCATACAAAGAAACAAAAAATACTATCGTGCGATAGTATGTCTGAACTCGAATAAAATATAGTCTGAGAAAGAAACTTAAAGTCAACTGAGGAGTAAATGTACTCGCTACTTCATGGCAGCGACACGTGCGGACCGTCACGGTGATCTTCGTCGACATTCTTTTTTTTTGTTTGCTCCCTTTCTTCGTCTTCCTCTCTTCCACTATTCCGTTCTTCTTTTCCGAGCACGGTCTGGGCTCTCCGTAGACACGCGCTGTGGCCATTAATACGCCATTAAAGTTCCATCGGGCGCACCATCTCGAGAACATTAGAAGATGCAAGATGTAAACGTTCCTCATTAAAAATGTATGACTCTGTTCTTTTTCCTTGTATTTCACAGGATATCCCTTTTGCGCAGCACGCCGAATTGTGACTTTATATTTTTTTAATTTACAAAGTTTATATATAAAGACTACTAGACTACACTAAAAAAATACTAAATTAAAAAAAATGTTTCTTTGAATATTTCTAATCGTAAGTAAATATTTACTGAATATAAACATATTTATTTCATACAAGAACCATTAATTTGATTAAACTATCATTTTTTTACATTGAGTAGATAAATGTATATTTACTAGGAATAAATGATTAACTAGTATTATTTTTAAAAATACGTATTATGTAAGATATAGGAAATTTTTTTCAGTATTTTTTAATCCTTAATCAATAATAAAATAATATTTAATCCTTAGTAATAGTTAAACAGTATTTAATACGTAATCCTTTATGACGACCCCGTTTGAGATCATCCTGTTTTACTTTATAAATTGCTTGCTCATTTTTTTTTTATTGAAACTTAATGAGGTAATTCGATAATACTTTATTTGAATCTGAAGTCAAATATAAAAAATTTTTAATGTTTATTTAATACAAGGCTAAAAGAATTTCAATAAAAAGTAATTTTGATTGATTATTATAAACGGATTATTATTTACGAAATTTTTTATTGCAGAGTTTTCAATTTCATTTTATTTGAAGCTCATCAGTGATACGTAAACAGTTAGTACTAATTTCCAAAATGACTTTCAAACTCTGAATTTTATAATGTTGGATTCTTCTTCATGAAGATTACTGTCTTTTTGAAATGCGATATTTTCAGATTACAAACTTAGAGGTACCAGTAATCTTTTGAAATCGAATTTCACGATAATCAGACTATTTATTTGAACTTTAGAATTCTGAGATCAGAATCAAATTTATCGACCCCAAAAATTCTCTTGGTAAATATTTAAGATTTTCAGAAATACTTAAATACTTAAGATCCTCGGAAATATTTAATCGTTGTTTTGTTGGTGCAAGACGATATATACGATAACTCTGAACGTAGTTCAGGCAAGAAACAATGTACATTAGGATACGTTACGGTGTCTGGGGCTGTATAGGAAGGAGGTAAATCCGGCCGGCCGGAAGATAATAGCCGAAGGTACTCGCGATATGAACATTTATCGATGATATACAGTACGTGTGCGAATCTCGATTTCGACGCCGACAACCGTCGGTGTGCTGTACCGATCAGTGCAACGGTGGTTTACGCTGGTCAGAATACAGGGATGGGATCCTGAATCAGCACGACTATTCCCGCTGGCGTTATGCCACGAGGCACGCGACCCCGCCATACGTGTAAATATGAACCGCTTTATGCACCTGCCGGCCATCAAATCCCTTCGTGAGAGCCTATCTAATTCAAGCGAGAACGAGCGAGTGATCGCGAAATGAGACGATCGAATTCTGATACGGAACAATAGGCATAACCACACTAACTCCCATTCATGGAAGCGGTCCATTGGGACCCCATATAACCCCACCCTTGAAGTATCTTTTTTTAAAAATATTTATAGCAAAATGTTACATATGTTTTTTAAATATTTCTGAAATGTTTAATCACAATTTTGATATTCTAAAAATATTTTTTAATTTAAGAAATTTTAGATATGAAAAATATGGATTCTCTTATATTATTCTTCCTTTGTGTTAATATATTTTAAATAAAACGTCCTATGAATTATACATTTAAATAATATTTTTTTAAAGTAATAATTTTAATAATAATTTAATCTTTCGTAGGCATACACATTTTTACTTATTCCGTAGGCACTTTGATTCTTTTTTGTCTAGCTCAATTTTTTTACTGTTTCAGGTTTTCAAGAAACTCAAGATTACTTTTCAACATCCCTGTTACAATGCCAAATCGTTCGTTAACTTAAATGTGTAAACCATTATTTAATAATAATTGAAATTTGTGTCAAGAAATTTGTGAAATTTCGCCTGGATCGAAAAAGACCGAGTGTGCCTATAAAGGATTAGTTTTCTATTTTTTAAATAATTAATCTTAAAAAACAAATTTCGCTTGCAGCGTACCAGTGGTCTCTTTCCTTAACAAATTTCTGGATTCGCCAATGCACAATTATCGGAAGACTGTCGTGATGTGGGATAATAGAGAAGTTCTAAATTGAGCGATCCAAAAAACGAGACGCAGACAGTAAAGACGGTTTTAGAGACACAGCAATAAATGGAGACTTCCACACGTTTTGATAAGAAATAGTTTTCTTATTGCAAATCTTATCTTGACTTTTGCGTTTGCAGGTTTGTACTTGTAGCCATGTTTCTGCTGAAGACTTAATTTTCAGATGTGATACGATTTAATAAACGAATCTTAAAAGTCAATTTGATTTTCGCGTCACATTTGCCACGATTCAAATGAGAGGAATTTAGATAAAAATAAAATTCTTTAATCTGAATATAATATCGTTATCTTGAAAGTTATTTTACGGTTATTTTATCATTTAAAAAACCCAAACAACGCATATACGTATTTGAAAGAAAAACGTATCTTACGTTCAAAACGGTTCGTATTATACATACTTTAAAAAGCTGACAGCAGTCATCAAAATTATTTAAATTATGAAAAAGTTATTTTCTCTAGAAATATTAAGCTTATGCATTTTTATACAATTTATGTGGCTAATATAATTTTAAAATTATAATATGATTTGTCAAATCTATTTCAGACAATTGGTAGACATATATTTTCTTCGCAAGTAAAATTTTTCTTCATCTTGATTTGTCAGTAAGACAGTTAAGTGAATATAATTCAGACATTCTGTCCAGATTCTCTGTCTTAAGAAAATCATAAGAGGAATACCTGAAAGATCAAGATATTTTTTAAGCATCTATTGAAATGTTCATATACGGAGAGAATTTTTCATTATATTTTACCGCAAAATTTATTACATAAATTTATGACGTAAATTTTATCATGTTTAATGATAAACATGGAGCAATTTGCCAGCTTATAAATATTATCGTAAAAAGATAGCAATTTTTGAAATATACAAAAGACATTTTAAACTACATAATAAAAATTACCAAGTATATTGTAAATTGTTTCAACATGCAAAACATTTACAAAGCGCTTTGTAAAATTTACATATTACATTTTAATACATATCAGTTGCCATTATATTATTACATTTTAACACGTGTAACTTCCAGGAATTATCAGAATTCCTCAATTAATTTTTAAATACAACTAAAAATTATACTGTCAAAGAACATCTCTCAAGTACTTTTATCTTGAAATGAAAAATGTATGATACAAGAATTTCGCTGACTTTAAATGTCACTTTCAATAACGAAGGAATTAACGGACTATGCTATGAAATAAGAGTCCAAAACGGTACAATGAATTTCATATGAGGGCACGTAACACTTTCCTACGCGCTGGTATTCGCATTAGCACGAATTGCGCTATCACAGGCGCGATATTCCCATTAGAGGTGCAAGGAGACGAGGATAATTGAACGGCGCGCGATGCCAAGGAAACGAGTCGCGGTCGTTAAGCGGATGCTCCAGCGCGCACATATTCGAGGTGTATATAGTTAGTACGCGCACGTTACATTCACAGGTAAACGTATCATGCAGTTCTCCATTCAGGCTCGTCGCCATTCGCAGACGCGTCTTCATTGCTTGAGCAATCAAATGCACACGAGTTAAATAAAGTGATGCTCCGGTACAGCGAAGTCGGTTGCAACAGGAGCATCGTTCAGCTTAGCAAAAATTTTAATTAACGAGAAACAATTACGTGATTAATTAAATAGCATTTAAAATTAATATGACACGAAATACAAACGTATAAACGTACGATTATGTTTGCACTTGTCTTTAACGGTGGAATTATAGCCTAAACCAATGTAGTCAAATGGATTGTCATTCAAAAAATTATTAAAACAAATTTATAACAATATAGTTTCTGAAATTTTCTATATGTTTCCTTTGCAATGTATAAATAATAAAATTGACCAATTAATTTTTCTTTCATCTCTTTCTTCCAAAGTATTTACATGTAATAGAAATTAATCGTCTGTAGTTCTAATATTAACTTATTTTAAATAAGGATATTGTAGGACGAAATTGAAAGGAATATAGCAATACGACATTTATTGTACAGATATAATTGGTTCTCGATTTGAAATGCAGTAAGTGACTTAACTAGATTAAGAACAGATGATAATTGGCTCTTTTTAATGCTAACTGCAATTCACACCGGAATTTCCATTCTCCGTGAAATTCTGAAATAAATCCCCGTTCGCTGCTAATTGTTTTTGCCCGTATGTTTATGAAATTAATGCATCACAGCCGCTGCAATGCGCGCAATTGCAACACGGGTCGGACGGCATTTCGACCGCACTATGTAATTTGCGGGTGATCGCGCATATTTACACGCGAGTAAAGTTGGATTATGCGAGTGAAGATCCTCGAGATGATCACATATATGTATGATGTATGTAAATATAAGCAGCGCGATCGAAGACGAGACCGAGCGATATAAAAACCGCGCGAACGGAATTCAGATTAAATCCGAATATAGCAAGTCAACTCTCGAGGGCTGCAGAAGTTTCTCAAAGCTTTTCATATGCTCTCAGAACTCGTTGCAACTAAATTATGATGATGCGTGATGCGCGTCTAAATAACGCGCTGTAGAAGCGCGCACCTAACAAGCTTAAAGCGCATCGCGTTATGAATACGTGCATCACACACCTAAATTATCAGCGTGCATTATTATTCACCGTGCAAGCAGCGCTATGTAATTCAGGAAGTAGTTGTAAATCTTGAAGGCGTGCCATTTTATAGAATCTCATTACGCCTAACTTTTCCGCGAGGTTTTGGTTTAGGACTTATTCTAGCATTCGGCAAATTTGTTGTTCCCTGTAAAGCACGATATAATGCACGATATTTACACCAGCTATTTTGAAAATCACGTCTTCTCCCAATCGCAACTTTCTTTCATAAATTTAGAATTACGATTATTATGAAATTATCTAAAACTTTTTTTAAGGTTGTAAAACTTCTGGTCATTAATTAAAATCTTAAATTTATAAAATTATATGTTAATAAGAATTATCAATAAAAATTGTTTTAGAAATTTTATTTCATTAAGTACTATTTAAAAAATTATACCTCTTTTTTTCACCCCGAATCATCCTTTCTTTTTGAATATATTATACATATGTATTCTTTTCTTGTAATTCAGATAGATAATTCTAGTAGCGATATACTTATAGCCTAGTGATATACAATTGCCCCAATATTTTAATTACTGTTACCATTAAACGTAGACTCATTAAAAGGGGAGTATTCATTTCAGTGGACAATGTTTCATTCATCCCGCTATCATAATTATGATAACCCTTAATTCATTCTGCATAAGCTGCAAGTATTCGATACATCGCATGAGGGTATCAGTGCCATCACCAGCGACATGCATAGTGACAGATTGCACTTAACGATTGCGTGCGCGACACCGCGCGGCAAAATGCGAGTATAGCACGACAGACTGCGTTTATGCGCCACGAACTACGACCGAGGGCTAATGAAAGATGAAATCTCTGGCGCAGACATTTTTTTCGACCTGCCGTACATTTCAGACAAGCCTGATTTCCACGCATTATTGTAACAGCTCCCTACTGTTTATTCAGAGAAATTAATGTAAACGCGATATAAAAACATGTGTAAAGCGAAATTATACGTGTAAAATAATGTCATTGTACCAGTAATAAATTAATAATAACGCAATGTCAACGAAGTAAAAAATATTGCTCCTTTCAAAATTAAAAAATTACATAATTAAAAAAACGTAATTTTCAATTATTACCAGAAAGAGTTAAGTAAACATTCTGTCAATTTTTTTCATAATTTTCTCATCCCATTTTTATTAAAAAATACATATAATGTATCCTTAACCCGGGAGTGGTCGCGTACCGGTCATTTTGCAGCACTCTTCCATTTTCTATTTATATGTATCTTTCAATTTATTGGCACTATTATATTTTTACCTTTTCGTAAATGTTTGTTAATGTGTTTTCGTATAGTATGCGAAAATAGATGACGTAAACACGCTTATATCTACATAAAACTTGATATGTTTGTAACGGTCGGTCTAAAAGACCATAGCGCGCGCACTTACGTTAGTCTTCTTTTGCTTCTTTTATTGACTCTCTTTATTAGCCAGCCTAGCCGCGATCTGGCCATAAACTAGTTCGAAAATGTAGGTAACAAATCAAAAAAAGGAAACAATTACGAAAAGCTCGGCAGCTTGACAAAAATTAGAGATGGTACAACACCCAAGCCGAGATGAAACATCCGTCCCAGTATGTAATAGTATGTATAAACTCACTTACGTAAGTGTAATTAGTTTTGTAGTCTCATTTTCTTATTTATTACTTATAGTAATTATATCATTATATAATCATATACTATGTATTCTAGTTACAACACATATATATGCGAAATATATTTCGATCAAAATGACCGGGACACGCCTACTGACGTTAGTTTCGAGACACGCCTACTCCCGGATTAATGCTTCTTAACTTAATCATTCACTCTTATATCCATTCGTGTCACGATTAATGGCCTAAGCGATATAAGTGAAAACGCTCATGATTTCGCGTATTTGACTTGAAGATGAGATTTTACTAAGAATAAGTATTGACTTTGATCAACGAGTCTAGACTCTATAGTTCTCAGCCAACGTCCCTCGAGTGACGCTCCGTTCTTTCATTTGACCGACCCTCTTCTTTATCTTCCGCCGCCTTTTCGCGGCGAAAACAATGGTACGCTTACGTCGAAAACTCGCGCGACTTGCGGTACGTACTTTATGTCTGAATTATTTCGCACAAAAGCGCTTCGAAAAAGAAAGAGAGAGTAAGAGAGAAAGGGAGGGTAGATACCGGTACTCCGACCTCGGATTTTGCGGGTCGCTTAACCGTAGCGAAAGTTCTTCTCGTGAAAGAATGCGCCGCTGTATTTTTCGACGAACCAGTCGCGGATGTTTAAGCAATGGTATGCAATACCCATTGAGAAACAGAATTATACGCGCCGCACGTAAAACGCGAAGTTGAAGTACGGATCGTTCCTCTTATATCGCTTTCTTTAACGCGTTCATAACTAGGTTTAATCAGGTTTAATCATTATTAGGGTTATTAATCATTACTGATTATTATTATCAAACCTTTATCATTACTACATAATTTATTATTCTAAATCACTCTTAATTCATATATTTAAATATTCAGGATATATATATGATAAACGTCCATTATTTTTTAAATAAAACACATTTTTTTAAATAAAGCTAAATAAAAATAAATACACGTACATATTTTTACTTATTTTTATTATAAAGAATTCCAAAAGAGTTCTCTGTTTTTTTTACAAAAAATTATTAAGCTTCTTCATAAGCATCTTTAGTAGCTTTTCGAGGTCGTTGAATCGGGCATGAGAACGCTATTTCTTGGACACCTCGTTCCTATAATATCACTCTCTTAGATGTCTTTTTTTTTAAGAGGGGGAGGGGAGGATATCAAGATATAATTTACTGAGTTTTAGCAAGATGCTGAACATGAATGTTTTGCTCACAACAGAATTGTGACCGTTATTATTCATCATGGCTAATGATATGCTGCAGTGCACTTAACGTGAAATGGAATTCATCCAATACCAACTCGATATTTCTCATACTCACGTGGAAGTTTGTTAATTTTTTGTAAGTTACTCTTTTAGTTACTCTTTACAAAAAAATATCTCGGATACTATTAAATCTATATAGTGTCAAATTTATTCATTGTTTTAATATAAAATAACAATATAATGAGTCGGAGCAATGATGACTCAAATTAGATTAAATTTGATATTAGATATTATAGATTTAACAGTGAAATATATATGTATGTTCGTTTTCGCATTTCGTATCATTATAAAATACTACTGCGATCCATTGTGTATATCCTATATATTTAATCCTTTGGCAATATCGAATTTCAACAATTGATTCTTTAGTTGTGAATTCTGGTAGATAAATTTAAATCTATAAAAAATAAGTAGAAAGAAATACAATATAATTTTTATAAACATTTAAAAATTAATTATCAAAATAACTTTTCAAGTAAGAATTTTTTCAGATTTTTATACAATTCGGAACAATATAAAAATCTACACTGAAGTTTCAAAAACCTAATTTGCGAAGAATGAAAATTTCACATTGACAGCAAAGAATTAATACATAATATAAATCAATATTACTTTTACAAAATCATTATTATTTAATGTGTTAAAGATGTAATGTTCTTAAAAACGATTAAAAGACAGTATTTCATTTCAAGAAGAGAGAAATCGGTTTTGTAACTAGTTAAATGGATTAATTTCTAGAAGATCGAAAAACACACACTCGCCACGATTTATCGTGACTAATATTTCACGACGGTTGTCTACTTTATTCCATAGATGGTGTATATGTTAGCAACACGAGTAAAATTATAATATATTACGTCGCTCGATCCTGCGACATCGCGCGACAGGTATAAATCGAACGTATACTTTATGTCGTGGAAGAGATCCGATGGATTTCTTCTTTTACACGAGCCAAGTTGCTCGCTGTTACTCCACTCCATTTCCTTCGTTCGGATTAAAAGTCGATGTGTTACAGTCTGGTGAGGAATGTGAAACTCGTAAAATCCAACGCGAATACGCGAATAATACGTGTTTCGCATGCTAGATATCAGATCGAATATAATAAATAAGATCACGTAAATTCGAATCCGCTCCTGGAATTTTCGAGAATTCCGATAATAGCACCTTTTCAACGATTTGAATTTTCTCGACCGTACTCGTGAATTATTTGCTACGATCAGAATTTTCCTGAGAATAATGTAGGGTGAACGACCGAAAGGATCAATTCAGTAAAATATTGCTTAAATGATAACATCGCATTCGTGACATGTGCTTAAACTTTGAGCGAACATAATCTTATCTTAACTTTGAATATTTGATATTGGAGTGCCGCATATCTTCAGATCAAATTCTTTCTCGTCTAACTCATATTAAATATTAACATGATACTTACAATAGTTTCTTTACACATAGCTACATACTTTTCATAGCTTTTTTAATATATGAATTTTTAAAGTTGGTGTGTTGCAAAGCCAAACAAATATTGGACTGTTCTAGTTAACAAATCTTATATTATCACAGTAATGTATATCTCACAATTTTCTAACAATTTTTTTGTTAGATATTATAAATTTTTAATAAAATAATTATCTAAGTTTGTCTCATGCCTGTTTTAAATATAATTTAGTAGAGAGTCTCTTTATTTTAATTCTTTGAGCTTCTTTGTATCATAATACAAGTCATAAATTCTTGTCATTATTCTCATTCCCAGTACTATTTTAGGAAACATAGCTATCGGTAACGGATGTTTAGTACAACGGTCAATGTTTCACAATGTTGAGGAATGTTGATGGTGTTAGTATAACTATGAAACGATAAAGTCAGCAACTATTTGTACTGTGTACAGTAGAATTGATGTAGAAGAGGCAGAGCGCAAGCTGTTCCGAGCTTGGCAAATTAAAAGAGCAATTTAACCATTTTTTTTAGCAACTATGTATAAAACAAAACGAACACTAAAGAAGTTATATCGAAATTTATTAAAATAGTACTCGAAAATGCTGTAACTTTTTGTTATAAATAACTTTTTCATTTGTCAAAAATTTTTAAGCGTTTCTAAACTAAAATTTCCAATGTTAGCTATATTCCATTATTTTGTCTACAATATTTATTTAAAAAATATGACATAATGTTATATTATATAATATAACACTTGACTTGTATTTTTTATTTAATGAAAAATTTTTATAAATTTATAACTAAGTAAAAAAATACAAATATGAGCTAAATAGCAATTGAGTCATTTAGATTCTTCAGAAAAAGAAAATAATAACAAATAAAACATCGAAAGTCAAACAGAGTTGAGATTCAAGTAGATCAAAATGATCTAAATTTTCAAAGCAAAGAGATTTATGTTAATTACGAATTAATACAGTCGGATAGTTATTGAACAACCTCTTGAAATTGAATATCAAAACGATTTTTCTTTTACTTTTCAGCGACTTGGGATAAAAGAGGAAAAAAAAATATATATATATATCGATCATTACATATTGTGAACATCACAAAGAATGATCAAATTAAAAAAAAATATCACGCTATCTTTTCCTTTCTTAGAAAAATTATATATTTATATTTTCACAAATTAATAATCACGATATTATAAATTATTTATCAGTGATTATTTTATACAAAAAACAGTGTTACTTAATATTATAAAGAATAATCTATCTTTAAAATCCGGTTAACGTAAGCGATCCTTCTCCCTCCCCTTTCCAGCTGAGAGTGAGAAATAATTCGATCGGCTTGAAGTGAACTCGTAGAAATCTCCGGAACGTGGAAGTGACCGGTTGTACTTCACTCGGAAGTCGGTACAGCCGCCATTATTTATTCGTCGTTTAATAAGCAATCTAAATTCCGTCCATTCTTACACCCCGCGAACCGCAGTGGATCTACCACGGCTACACCATCTCCCTCTTCCAGGCAATCCTCTGCACTCTCATCCCCTCTGTCGCTAACGGAGGTCAAATCTCTCGAAATCGATCTCCTTTATTCGTTTCCCCCCACCCGCGACATCTGATTCGTTTGCTTTAATTCGACGGCGAGATTCGATAATTCGCTGAGTTATATCAAGAGAATTCGCGGCGTGGCGGCGTCCGAATTATAGATAAGGTTCAGTGACCAGACAGATTCGGGAAATACAATTCCGCGCCAGTTCTATATCGGTCGTTCACTGTGACGTATATGGGACGAGTCAGACTGCTGAGAAATTGATATATGTCGCCATGATCGTTTTATCATAATTGACAGCGAAGAACATATCTATTATTTAAATTCGACGAATATTAAGCATTAAGAACATATTTTAACGCACCACCTACTAATGGCAGATTCCTGAAGTCATTTTTATTTATAATGCAATTCGAATGCAATAGAAGAAAATATAAATAAGATTATGACTTTTTTAATTCTTATCCTATTATAGTAGAGTGGTACATCAAAGATTTCGAATCTTCATAATAACAAGCCAGATAAGAAATCTCCCTGATATATGTATGTACATATTGCTAAGAATTCTTGGATTAAATAATTACAAGTTACGCGATTGTATAAAAATTCTGACATATTACGTGTTAATTTGACTGTTTTATGTTTAAAAGTAATATTAAAATTGTCTCGAATTATATATCTTTATATATTATATCATTTGTCGGAATTAAGATAAGCTCCGTTTTCTTAAGGATTAAACTGTTTGTACCACGGATTTATGCTCCATATCTCAGTAATATAAGAGAAATATGGCGATCTATCCAGCTAAGCAGAAGTTAAGCATAACAACTTACATGATGAATTTTACTTTAAAATTCAACACTAGGAATCTACAAATTAAATGGCTATTCATTATTTGCTTATTTGCTAAAAAGATAATTAAGTAAAATAAACAAAAATTAAATCAAATCATTATATTGAAATTGTTATTGAAACGTTAGCACTTAGTGGCAATTGTGACAATGTCCAATTGTAAGTCAAAATTCAAATCCTAAATATATTCCGTATTTTAAATATTGATTCATTTGCTTGAATCGAAATGGAGAGAACGATACATCAATAACATGCAAAATGATAATAATGATGTCTCAATAAGAAACGATCAATAATAGAAATTTAATATACATATATTGAAGAGTATATACCTCATAAAAATGACGGAATCATGTTCAATCAAAATATTTTTAAAACGAAATATCAAAAGTACAGAATCTCGAGTCTGACTAGGCATAGTCGATTAATAACGCGAGTGCACTACACAAGTACTTGCAAATACGGCCGCGCCTTGAAAAATTCTATGAAAGAAACGCACGAAGCGCGAATAACGAGTTATGGTGGCGCGCACCCTCGGTTATAAACATCGTTAGTATGCACCGTTCCATTATTACCATTCGTTCTAATACACGAAGGCCGCGTGCCCGGCCAGACGCCTCTCTGGGGTATCATTCCCGATTATTACCCCGAAAGGGTTGCCTGCCACCCGAAACAGCACCTGAGGGTACACTACCTTCATCCCTATCCGAGGTGGTTCGACCTCGAGCACGCCACTTTGCCCGCGTAGCACTCTTCTCCTCGATCCTTTATGATTACTTGCTATGACTTCCAATCTTCAGCAATAAAGTCATATGTTTCGCCGCAGTGTTTTTTGTTGCTCGTGTAGAGGCATGCTGAGAAACGTTGGGATGCCTTTAAACACAAGTAGACCAGTAGAACGCAAGTAATGCTACTGCTAATGGTCTTTATGGATCACAACTTCTGCCCGAGTGCAGATCTTTTTGTGTGAATTTTTCATCTTAATCTCGTTGAAATAGAACAAAGTCTTAAGTGTGCGCATTATATAGTATTTTTTAATGTAGACATATGCAAATTATGAATAATATACTCAATTTTTTATATCCGCGATATAATTCGCTACTTGAGAAAATACTTGATATAATAAAACATCTCTAGATCTGGAGAGTTTATTGTACTGCGGGTGAACTTACTTGCGTCTTCCAAATAAAATAAATTTTTTAACTTGTTATGGTACTATCTAATTGTTGATATTTTAGTTTTTCGGACAGTATCGAAAAAGCAGAATAAGAACGGATGTAGCAAAAATGCAAGATATAAAATTCGATCGATAGGCGAATGCGGGTCTACACAAAATTGAGCTTTAATTTACAGTCAATCTGTAGACGATCGCGGCGTATTTCAATTTTCTCGCCAATGCGTTTCCACGCCATGCCGCGAACACCTTCATCTGGCCTCTCTTCTTCTAATGCATTTTATAGCAGCCTCGAACGGCTTCGCTTGTCGGTACATTTCATCTATGCATGAATATCAGAGGGCCACTAGAAAGAGGAAAACAGAGAAAGAGAGAGACGGGGAGAGAAAGAGAGAGAGAGAGAGAGAGAGAGAGAGAGAGAGAAAGTAGGGATTGGGTGCTCTCCACCCTGTTTCACTACACCGTTCTCTCGAGTTCCTCCTCTTCATCTGGCAACCCAGAGCACCTTGATTCAAAAGCACAATTAAGCCGTGCACATTAAACATTTATGGGTCCGAGTCTCATAATACGTCGGCGAGAGCTCACTGTCAAGTTGCTACTTTGTGCGAATGTCCAACAGTTACGCGGACATGCATGTGCGCAGCTTCCACGTGTACAAAGAGAGAAAGAAAGCCGAAAATTACACACCTTCTCTCGGTGTGTTGATACTACAATGAAAAGGATATCCATTTTTGTCGCTTTTTCGTCAGAGATTCTTTCTCTCATTTTTTTTTAATCATTATCGATGTAAAGCATCGTACCACAGGAATACAAGATTTATATCCGAAGATAAACAAAAATATGACCATTCTTCGTAAGATACCACGAAATTTACATTTATAGCAGAGCACAATTACATAAATAATTGCGACGTGATAGATATTTAAGTGAAAAGTCTAGACAGAAAAATAATTAATAATACAAAACGGAGAAAGCTCAGACTATAATAAACCAGCGAATCGATTACCTTGGGAGTACAAAAGACATGCACAGCATACGTAAAATAATAAAATGAAAATGCAAATGTAAAAGGTTATAAGACCAAGAAATGAGTATTAATTCAATCAGAAATGTCAATTTAATATACTGATGCATTTTAATTTCAAAAATAGAGTAGAACGTGTGTGTTTCGACTGCACAAAGTTTTCATGAGCTATGGATGTTACTATGACACATTAAGTTACTATTATAAACTACAAAAATTATTACGTCAAAAACGAAAGAACATATAAACACTATATAATTTAACATTAAAACGAAAATATTTCACAAAAGTATAATAGATATTTAAAGAGCTCTTTCTCGAAGTTTATTTATGTTTTCCGATTTATATGCGAAATAAAAATTTGTTAAAAATTAAAAACGAAGGAAACAAAATTATAAAATCAATTAGCAATACAGTTGTAGGTTTTTCATGCTTATTGCAACAAATTGCGACCTAAAATATCTTTGATATTCGAACACTACGCGTAGTTATAGAATTATATGTGTATATACCTGTATATATACATATATATTAGTATAGTTATTTTTACTTTTTAAATATATAATTCAATGCAATTAATTCAAATACATGATGCATTTTAGACACATTACAATTTTGCTTATTTTCATTAAGCATAAAGTCTCCCGAAAAAGAATTCCGGCAGCACGTTTGCCCGAACCACGATAACGAGACATTTGACGGACACGGCTATTCTCGAGAGAAAACGGCTTCGTGGTAGACAGCGGAGAGGGTTGATGGAATTGAACAATGGGTCAAAAACTTTTTTCCAGATCTCTTTTTCATTTGTCAATTTGGCGACCCCAACTATTTACATTTTAATACCGAGCTTCAATTGTCGCCATACCCTCTTGGTTGAGTCTTCTCAATTAACTGATCTTAAGCGTCTTCAGCAAATAATGGCTTAAGAAATCACTTTGTCATCCTTCCCATTTAATGCTACCAATAACTAAACTTTTTATCTCTCAAAAGTTTAATTACGTGTGATACTTATTATAATTCTTTATCTATACATTCAATCACGAAGTAATAACTCATTTAATTTAGATTCAAATAAATATTGCTAGAAAATACATATTTAATAATATACTTAAAGAAAAAATGAAACGGTCGCACTTAGCAAAAGTAATAGCGGAAAACGTCCACAGTTAATTCAAATTACAGTCAGCACATTCTTACGAGGTTCCATCCGGCCAGCTTCGTCATCCCCAAGTAATTATATACTTAACTTTTTCGCCCTTCGGGACAGAAGGTTATCTCGAATAGTGCACCCCCGAGACATCACTCATTCTTAAAGAAGGGGATGTGGCAGTGACTTGTAGCCAACAGCACGATTAAGGATTAAACGGCTGAAATATTTTCTAAATTTTAAAAGAAACAGCTCTCTAGGAAATCACAAAATTAAATAATTCAACAAAATCATACTTCTTTGTCTTAAGATAAAATATTAAACCTCAAATTTATCCTTTTTGCTTATTTACATAGCTAAATGATATACATTTCGAAATATCTTAGGTATATACATGTGTGTGTACACATACGGTTTAACATATGACATATATTTCGAAACATCTTATATATATCTTACATACAGGTATACACACATGTTGGTGAAAGTCATTAAAAAATTTTTTCTCTGTGCCAAGAGGGAGTGTCAACCTATACATGCATGGAATAATAATGATGGAAGCCACCTGCCAAGATTACGAATGCTCTTCATGGTCTCAATTTACGAATTCCATTCGGTCCTGTACCGTTGTTCATTGTTATCTAGGGATTAATAATACATCGAATACGCCTATTCTCGACATCCCAATATCCGACACACAGGGGTGGATCAGCATACAACACTTATACATATATCGAAACCGAACATCGTTTTGTGTTACGTGATAGGCATCGAAAGAATCATTTACTCTCAGTTTCTTCGTGAATTTTTCTCGGGATAAAAACGAAAATTATGATTAATAGATCTACTTTTGATCAAGAGAGAGAGAGAAATAATAAAACAAAATAATTTTTTAATCTTTTTGTATGCAGAATGCACTCAGAGAGAAAAGAAACGTTTTTTTACAGCTATATACAAGTTTTATATTTAGAATTAATGTACATACATACAATTGAATGAATCATTTTATAGTTATTACAACTAAAGCTAAATGATGACGAGTTATTTATTTATAGTTCTCATAATAATTCAACTTTAGTTGCAATAACTACAAAATAGTTATCCAACTATGTGTGTGTACATTAATTCTACATATAAAATTTGAATAATTGTCAACTAATTGTTAACTATTAATATTATCTTGTTCTTGGAATATATTTATCCACAAAACTTTCGCTAGTTTTAATTGTTCATTTTAATTAGGAAAGATCTAAATTATAATTCTTTAATTAATTAATTAATTCTTAAATTCTTAAATTATTTCTTTAATTAATAAATTCTAAATTAATTAAAAAATCTGTAATCAAAATTAACATCAGGGCATTTTATGCGTACACAACACATGCGTGCAGGCTTTAAACAACTCGAAACATGTTTTCTCATTCAATAATATGTTCATGGAGATAGCATTGATCGTCACTAGCACTTCATAACGTATCGTACTCTCCGCCGGCACGCGTCACGCGTGTCAAAGCCACAATGGGTGCATTAGAGATTAGGTTGCGGCACGCGCG